>NC_074681.1:46000220-46307426 GCF_029448725.1 Salvelinus fontinalis
ATGAGCCAATTGTAAACTGGGGATTATTAGGTGACCATGATGGTTTGAGGGCCAGATTGGGAATTTAGCCAGGACACCGGGGTTAACACACCTACTCTTACGATAAGTGCCATGGGATCTTTAATGACCTCAGAGAGTCAGGACACCCGTTTAACGTCCCATCCGAAAGACGGCACCCTACACAGGGCAGTGTCCCCAATCACTGCCCTGGGGCATTGGGATATTTCTTTTTTAGACCAGAGGAAAGAGTGCCTCCTACTGGCCCTCCAACACCACTTCCAGCAGCATCTGGTCTTCCATCCAGGGACTGACCAGGACCAACCCTGCTTAGCTTCAGAAGCAAGCCAGCAGTGGTATGCAGGGTGGTATGTACTGTTGAAGTTGACATACACCTTAGCCAAATACATTTAAACTCAGTTTTTCACAATTCCTGACATTTAATCCAAGTAAAAATGCCCTGTCTTAGGTCAGTTAGGATCACCATTTTATTTTAAGAATGTGAAATGTCAGAATAATAGTAGAAAGAATGATTTATTTCAGCTTTTATTTCTTTCGTCACATTCCCAGTGGGTCAGAAGTTTACATACACTCAATTAGTATTTGGGAGCATTGCCTTTAAATTGTTTAACTTGAGTCAAACATTTCGGGTAGCCTTCCACAAGCTTCCCACAATAATTTGGGAGAATTATGGACCATTTCTCCTTACAGAGCTGGTGTAACTGAGTCAGGTGTGTAGGCCTCTTTGCTCGCACACGCTTTTTCAGTTCTGCCCACAAATCTTGTGTAGGATTGAGGTCAGAGCTTTGTTATGTCCACTCCAATTCCTTGACTTTGATGTCCTAAAGCCATTTTGCCACAACTTTGGAGTATGCTTGGGGTCATTGTCCATTTGGAAGACCCATTTGCGACCAAGCTTTAACTTCCTGATGTCTTGAGATGTTGCTTCAACATATCCACATAATTTGCCTCATGATGCCATCTATTTTGTGAAGTGCACCAGTCCCTCCTGCAGCAAAGCACCCCCACAACATGACTCTGCCACCCCTGTGCTTCACGGTTGGGATGGTGTTCTTCGGCTTGCAAGCCTCGCCCTTTTTCCTCCAAAAGTAACGATTGTCATAATCGCCAAACAATTCTATTTTTGTTTCATCAGACCAGAGGACATTTCTCCAAAAAGTATGATCTTTGTCCCCATGTGCAGTTGCAAACTGTAGTCTGGCTTTTTTATGGCGGTTTTGGAGCAGTGGCTTCTTCCTTGCTGAGCGACCTTTCAGGTTATGTTGATATAGGACTTGTTTTACTGTGGATATCGATACTTTTGTACCTTTTTCCTCCAGCATCTTCACAAGGTCCTTTGCAGTTGTTCTGGTATTGATTTTCACTTTTCGCACCAAAGTGCGTTCATCTCTAGGGGACAGAACGCGTCTCCTGCCTAAGCGGTATGACGGCTGCGTGGTCCCGTGGTGTTTATACTTGAATACTATTGTTTGTACAGATGAACGTGGTACCTTCAGGCGTTTGGAAATTGCTTCCAAGGATGAACCAGACATGACTAGGTCTACAATTTTTTTTCTGAGTTCTTGGCTGATTTCTTTTGTTTTTCCCATGATGTCAAGCAAAGAGGCACTGCGTTTGAAGGTAGGCCTTGAAATACATCCACAGATACACCTCCAATTAGCCTATCAGAAGCTTCCAAAGCCATGACATAATTTTCTAGAATTTTCCAAGCTGTTTAAAGGCACAGTCAACTTAGTGTATGTAAACTTCTGACCCACTGGAATTGTGATACAGTGAATTATAATTGTATGTAGGTTGTAGGTTGATGCTCTACAACATCCGCAGAGTACGACCCTGCCTCACACAGGAAGCGGCGCAGGTCCTAATCCAGGCACTTGTCATCTCCCGTCTGGATTACTGCAACTCGCTGTTGGCTGGGCTCCCTGCCTGTGCCATTAAACCCCTACAACTCATCCAGAACGCCGCAGCCCGTCTGGTGTTCAACCTTCCCAAGTTCTCTCACGTCACCCCGCTCCTCCGCTCTCTCCACTGGCTTCCAGTTGAAGCTCGCATCCGCTACAAGACCATGGTGCTTGCCTACGGAGCTGTGAGGGGAACGGCACCTCAGTACCTCCAGGCTCTGATCAGGCCCTACACCCAAACAAGGGCACTGCGTTCATCCACCTCTGGCCTGCTCGCCTCCCTACCACTGAGGAAGTACAGTTCCCGCTCAGCCCAGTCAAAACTGTTCGCTGTTCTGGCCCCCCAATGGTGGAACAAACTCCCTCACGACGCCAGGACAGCGGAGTCAATCACCACCTTCCGGAGACACCTGAAACCCCACCTCTTTAAGGAATACCTAGGATAGGATAAAGCAATCCTCCTGACCCCCCCCCCCCCCTCCCCCTTAAAAGATCTTGATGCACTATTGTAAAGTGGCTGTTCCACTGGATGTCATAAGGTGAATGCACCAATTTGTAAGTCGCTCTGGATAAGAGCGTCTGCTAAATGACTTAAATGTAAATGTAAATGTTATAATTGAAATAATCTGTCTGTAAACAATTGTTGGAAAAATGTCTTGTCATGAACAATGTAGATGTCCTAACCGTCATGCCAAAACTATAGTTTGTTCACTAGAAATTTGTGGAGTGGTTGAAAAACGAGTTTTAATGACTCCAGCCTAAGTGTACGTAAACTTCCGACTACAACTGTATTGCCATTCGATACTGTGATTTTATTGGGTTTAGATGTTCCAAACCTGTTGCTCACCATATGTCCGCTGCAAAGGGACGAGAGAGAGTCATGAGAAAGTTTTGATCAGTCATGGAAATAAATAAGTGCTGAACTCGAATTGGCTTCCAATTTAAAAAGATGATGGAGAACAAGCTATGAAGGAAACATACTGGGGTTTTGGTGCAGTTACATTTAAGTAGTGCAAAAATAATATTGCAACACTGTCAAAATTATACGATACGATCTATCGTCAAAAATAATATCCCGACATGTAGCTGAATGGATTTTTCCCCCACCCATCACTGCTGCTGGTTTAACTATGTCCAGTCTTCAGTCTTTTACATCTTGTTAAGCTGGCACTATTCATCTATCATTATTATGACATTTCACATGTTCCTCTCTTTCCACGCCCTTTCTCGACGATATCTTCCACTCAGCTACTGTAGTCCCCCACTCTCAGATGAGAGAGACATATTCCGTTGTGTGTGTGTCCCTGTGGTGTTTTTTAGCTGAAGATGTTATAGTCCACCTGATTGATAAGGACCCAAGGATACGCTACACATGTGACCAGGCTCTTCAGCACCCCTGTTACAGTGCATGCGCACACACACACCTTCTTTCACATATTGTTGTGCCCCCTAACAGAGCCTGGCCCTCATGTTTCTCTCCCTCCCTCAGGATTGCTGAAGACACAGCCCTGGATAAGAACATCCATGAGTCTGTCAGTGCCCAGATCAAGAAGAACTTCGCCAAGAGCAATTGGAGGGTGGGTTACTCTTACTGCACTCTCCTGCTATCAACTTTTAGAACTTCATGTAACATTTTGTGAGCTTTATGGTGCAAAATGGCATTTTACAATAAGGTTCTCTTTACAAGGGTTTATAATTAGTTTATTAATGGTTAATGAATCATTTATAAATGAATATGTCTCTGATGGGAAAGTGTTTGCTCCTGCAGCAAGCGTTTAATGCCACAGCGGTGGTCTGTCACGAGGCATCGCCAACTGGGGACCATTTAGGAGGCTCCCAGCCAGACCACCCTGTAGAAGCTACGTGCTGCCGGCTGAGGAGGAACACACAGGTCAGTGACTACCAGCACTACCCATTAAGATGACATGTAGTGGCATAGCAAAACAAGTGTCTCACTTACTAAAACGATGTTTTTACTGTATTTCTGTACATGTCATTTTTTAATCGTCATTATCCTTCCCCCTTGACAACATACATTACATGACCAAGAGTATGTGGACACATGCTCGTCGAACATCCCCTTTGCTGCTATAACAGCCTCCACTCTTCTGGGAAGGCTATGGCAATCCGCTCAAACAGAGTAAAATATACATCCATCTCTTTTTCATTGAAAGGTGGTACAAGTCGGCTGTTTCGAGCAAGATCAAACTCGGTTGAGGGTGCAGGATGGCCTGACTGGATTCAGAGTGCTTCCAGATATATCTCTCTTCATCGAATGGGAGGCTCACAATTCCTGTTCCCTTTCCTTGTGCTCGAGCTCTAATTTCTGTTGCTCCAATTTTGCCTTTAGTTCTAACTCGTCCACAGGACTCACCCTACTACCCGTAGGACCCTTTTCATCAACCTCCATCTCTGGAAGGATTTCCTCCTCCACCAAAGCAGTACCGATCAACTCTTTGACTACTGCTTTTTGTCATAATGCTTTGCAACGACGAGCAGATTCGCCTTTGTACATTTATCGAGCATCTCCCATGCAGGGATTCCCACAAATTCTTCCAAATTAAAGTCCATGGCTTTAATCTAATGTTTTTGCAACTTTTAAAATGATTCCCCCATTGTTATAACAACTCAAGGTGGATGTCAGTGACAGAAACTCTACGATAAAAGTGTATTTTCAACACTCAAATATCTGGGCACAGCAACTTCAGAGTAGGTGACTAGAGCGACTACCATGGGAAACAATATCCCGGACGAGCCCCTATTTTGTTATGTTCCCCAGCAAGAAAACAGGTGGGGTTTTAGGAGGGGTTCTGAAAGACATTCACGGGAATGTCCACTGAAAGTTGACAAGCTACAACAACTGGAACCTAAAAGACACCCACCATGAGCACCCACTACATTTGCCCAAGATGAGGCAAACTAATTATTATATATATATTTTTTGCATGTTATTTTGGCATTAATACGTGCCACATATCAGTTTGCAAACAACGTACAAAAAAAGATATATCATTAGCTGTGGCGGATTTAGGTATAAGCGACATGGGCAGCCGCCCAGGGCGCCCACTCTGACAAGGTTAATTGACCCACAGTCCCACACAGTGACATTGACGTGACGTGCAAATTAGCGTATTTACCGAGGATAAGAGATAGGTAATATATCATCTATGGACATTTCGGACTATATCATGATGTTAGTGTAAAAGTATCAGTAGCAATGGAAAAAATTATTACGTGAACAAATTGGGAAAGAATGACAGGTCCAAAAAGCCACATGACCGTAATGTGAATGAGAATATTTTTTTTTACAATAGCGTGAATGTTATGATAATGATTGGCTAGGGTTGAGAACATGGTACGAGAATGACCTGCATACTGTAGTTTACTGTGTGTGATGTGGTCACTGACCTCAGCCAGAACTCTGGTCCTCTCTGTAACTCCACCACTTCCCTGCTGGTAGCACTCCCTTGCCTTGGAATACAAAAAGGTCAACATGTCTGTATGCTTGTCCCCCCCCACCCCAAATAAGCCAATTAGTTGTGCCTCTGCATTGCTGACCAACGCATACCACAGCAACAAAATACTGTATACTGGTATTGGATATTCTATTTTATAAACTGGGTGTTTCGAGCCTTGAATGCTGATTGGCTGAAAGCAGTGTCATATCAGACCGTATACCATGGGTATGACTAGGGCTGTGGGGGTCACAAAATTTTGTCAGCTGGTGATTGTCAAGCAAATAACTGTCGGTCTCACGGTAATTGACCATTAATGCAAATGAGTGATAGAAAACCAATCGTGCAAATGTCACCACTCCGATTTCCAGGGCGCCCGCACCAAAAAATCAGAATGGTGACATTTGTGCGATGGGTTTTCTATCACTCGTTTGGACGTCACGTCAATGATATCATGTCACCGTGTGGGACTGTGGGTTAATTAATCTTGTCAGAGTGGGCGCCCTGATTCTAGTTTGTGAGCTAGGCAGGCTCCTGCCTGGGAAGGCCTCCCACTCAGAAGTACGACATGGGGAGAGGGGCGGGGGTAGTTTGACCTCAGGTCTCCCCACTGGAAGCCCGAGGTAGGGGGAGCGGGGGAATCTATCAAATAGCGCACCTCTAACTTTGTACAGTACTAGTGCAATTAGTAAAATGTCACACTACGAAATGCTACCAAATAAACCTCAATTCATTCATAATACTGTGAATATATAGTTTCACAGACATATTGTTGCATTTTTTTCTGGTTTGTGTGAAATGGTTAAGAATAATATAAAACCAGTCTGCACACAACCAAGGTAAATTGTTTTAGTCTTGACTCTTGGTTGAGTGTTGGGGGATGGGTAATGTATTGATGCTCGAGTGCCCCAAATCAACACAAATTTGTTTCTATTTGTCTTTGTTACTTATTTTTGATATTTATTTTTACATTTATAGTTTTAAATGTTATGATTATTTATTTGTGTTGTTCCAAATGTCTGAATAAAAATTACAGTTAGTGCAGAATTGTGTTATTTTTTGGGGGTGGGGAGTCTGAAGGGGGGGGGTTCGCCCAGGGAGCCATACAAGCTAGAACCGCCATTGTCATTGAGTTAATAAAGCCGCATACAAATATGGTCTCTTTTTTGTTTTCCTGAGTAAGGCAGCTCCAAAATGCAGGTGTTTCAGCCTAGCTCAGTGCTTTCTGTGGTGGTGCTGCAAGCCAGAAGAAAATACAGAGAGTTGCGCTGTGATTGGCTCAGTGTTCTGTCACTCATGGGAACACTACGTCACCTCCAATTCTAAAAGGTAGAGCTCTAGAATTCTAGCCCCTTGGGTGCTGCCATAGAGTTACATTAGAAGTGCCCTTTCAAGAAGGCTCCAGGTCATTTGACACAGATAAAATGGAATCAAATCACGTTATATCTACAGTAGCTTTGATTGGACTGATCATGTCAACATCATACTTTCAAAATCTTAGCTAGCAGTCATCATCATGAATCAACTCGACAATCTACTGGCAAATCCTTTTCAATCCTTGTCATATGAAGATAAATAATTAAGATAAATTATAGATAAAACGTATCGGTGCTCATCAGCCATTGGACATAAACATTACACAACCAGTTGGAAATCGCAAATTCCACAATGAGTGGTTTGCAAAGCAATCATTAGCTTTTCATTGGTGTTGGCCATGCCGTCAATGAAGCATGATTTGTGCCACCCTCAAAACAACTGTTAAATCGGAACAGCAAAATCTGACTTTTGTGAGTTCAAGACAACTGGGAACTCGGGAAAAATGAGCTACGACTGGGAAAATACATTTTGAACTTTCATCCAAATAGAAATTGTAAATCGGGAACTCGGGAGCTACGACCTGAAGATCAATGAAGTCATCATGATTCAACTTTTTTGTTGTTGTTGGGGTTCCCAGTAAATCAAGAGAATGCCAGACTTTGATGACAAAATTTCCCCACGAAGGACCGCCGCGCCCCCTTCCTGTTCAAGTGAGCACAGTCCAAAAATGTATTGTATGCTGCTGCATAAATTCTGTAATATACCAGGCAGATACGTATACTGTAGCTAAGAAAGTAATACATGTATGTTGTGTATTAAGCTGTTAGTAGCCCATGTGCATCACCCTAATAATTTGGTCTATTTTCACCTCTTAAATTCACCTTCTGTTCTGACTTGGTGGTACACATGTAGCCTATAACCTGTTTCTGAGAAATGTAATCATTGAAAATTGTAAAAGCTTTCATTGCCTGCTTATCCATCTCCTTTATTTATCCTATGGTTCTGACTTGGTGTACAGGGAGAACACTGTAAGATGGCCCATGTTCTGAATTCTATCGCTGTACATTTCAAAAGTGCTGAACAAATAGTTACACTATGTCTGTCCTAGCTCGCTCATAGTCTTAATCGAAATTACGGATGGCCTCTTATCCGCTTGTCGTTCCCTTATGCCATAGCTTGTACATCTCAATTGTCAGTAGAAACCACATTTGTTTAAGCGTGTCAGCCATATCAGCTATGGTTTTTTTTAAAGGCAGTAAATGAGGCTGAATAAACTGTTTCGCTGCCAGACAAGGCTCCGCTGATAGCCAGGTGTAGCAGTGTTAAGGCGTTGGGACTCTGCTGTTAGGACAGCTTTATGTAGGCCCTAACAGTTTGCGTCTTCCACATTTAACCCAACCCCTCTGAATAAACCTGCTTAAAAGTTATGAATTCCAAAGTTACTTTTGGATTTTTATATTCATGTTTCATAATGTACCCTGACATAGCACACGTTGCTGGCAATCAATCTCAGCCGACTTTGTAAGTATTTCCACTTTTCTATATGGAACAATTCTTTTAGTTACAAATGACTGAATGCATGTTTCATCTCACCTTTCCAAATAAACGTCCTCATCAAATCCACGTAATTATACAACTTCTTATTTGTAAAAAGAATCTCAAGTTTAATTATCTCCATTACAAATATGGCAATTAGCAAACTTAACCCTGCATGTAAAACATATGGGCATTCAAATCTGTCTTTTATAATTCCAATGTATGTAAATATTGAGATACTTTAATTCAACCACACCAACAAAGCCTTAGAATGCAATCAAAAATGATTTGAAACATATGACAGTTGATGTCAGAACAATACAGATCTATGTGTCTGCTTAAACAGACCGTTTAGAATCATTTAAGGACTTTGGTAAATTGGCTGTAGTCAGGATGTAATCCACTGCTTGCCTTCTCATAGCAGGTGCCATACCATGTAAATAATATAATTGTACAGGCATAATGTATCGGTATATAAAGTTCAGTAAGCTAATGATAGATAATGCCATACTGTGTATATCTCAGTATGCGCCGATGGCAGACTCTGGGATATTGGTGGCGTGCATGTCTCGAGTCATGTTGGACTTCTCCTTTAGCTTGGCCTGCAGTAGTGTGTGCTCCACCACTCCTATCCGAATGTCCATCTGAACAATCTCCTGCTTGAGCTTGGTCAGACTCTGCTTGATTTTCACCACCGGGGCTATAATTCAAAAAGCTCAAAAGGGTAAGAAAACGAATAATATCAAACATTTTCAAAACAATTTGTCACAATCATTACACATGGATAGATTCCAAAATAAATCATGTTTTTAATGATCTAACAACTTGATTTATAACCTTTCTTCAATAGATTCAATGATAAAGAGAACTGTCACCATATAATGTATTTTAATTCAAGAACTGTTGCTTCACCCATCAAGACCCCAAAAAAATGCATGGGTTTGCAAAGTGCCCAATTTAAGAAATATATACATTTAAGGTACTTTCCGATTATATTGAACGACAGAGGATGACAGTGGGGAAAGGTAAAGAGGCGGCGTCAGGTAAAGAGGGCAGTAGGCCAGATTCTAACATATACCGACACCGTAGACGTGTGTGCCGGAGGCTGTGGCATTACTGCTAGACCAGCCAGGCCACAGCAAGGTGCCCAACCTAATGACGTATGTAACACAATAGGATGTGACATCCCCTCTGACTTTTTCATGTGGGAATTGCGTCATATTCACTATTTTGTCCAGCTTGCAGTGGAAAGGGCTTAAAGCTTATAGTGCTGTGTAGATTCCCTAGTCTGGTATGTTTTCATTTACAGACTCACCTCCATCAGACATACTGCTGCCCTTCTCCTCCATTTCCTGCTTCACCTTCTCCAACTCCTCTGTGATCTAGGTTAGAATGAGACAGCACTGAGATAGTTGACATCAAAACTCATCTGTCATCTATGGCACTAAGAAGTATCTACAGAGGATAAGCGATAGGCAGTATTTTTTGCACGTTATTTCGGCATTAATACGTGCCACATTTCAGTGTGCAAACAACGTACAAAAAATATATATAATTTGCAGTGGCGGATTTAGGTATAGGCGACATGGGCAGGCGCCCACTCCGACCCACAGTCTCACACGGTGACATGATATCATTGACGTGACGTGCAAATGAGCGTATTTACAGAGGATAAGAGACAGGTAATATAACATATATGGCCATTTAGGACTATATCATGATGTTGGTGTAAAATAATTACGTGAACAAATTGGGAAAGAATGACTGGTCCAAAAACCACATGCCCGTAATGTGAATGAGAATATTTTTTTTTAGAATAGCGTGAATGTTATGAGAATGATTGGCTAGGGTTATGAGAACATGGTACGAGAATGACCTGCATACTGTAGTTTACTGTGTGTGATGTGGTCACTGACCTCAGCCAGAACTCTGGTCCTCTCTGTAACTCCACCACTTCCCTGCTGGTAGCACTCCCTTGCCTTGGAATACAAAAAGGTCAACATGTCTGTATGCTTGTCCCTCCACCCCAAATAAGCCAATTAGTTGTGCCTCTGCATTGCTGACCAACGCATACCACAGCAACAAAATACTGTATACTAGTATTGGATATTCTATTTTATAAACTGGTTGGTTTAAGCCGTGAATGCTGATTGGCTGAAAGCAGTGGCATATCAGACCGTATACCATGGGTATGACTAGGGCTGTGGCGGTCATGAAATTTCGTCAGCCGGTGATTGTCAAGCAAATAACTGTCGGTCTCATGGTAATTGCCGTTAATTAACATAAACACATTTAGCATCTCCTGGCTTCCACACGTAGTCTTACAAGCCATTTAAAAAAGTATATAGCCTACACCTTCACAATAAATACATGATTTATTTTAGAGCACTCTAAAGAAGCATGATATGAAGAACATTTTGTCTATTTCAGAAGAAAATATCAAACTCTGTTGTCCTTATGTTAGGTCCTGATGTGCCTATGCCAAATGGCTGACGGCTACACTCGTTCATTTAGCGAATAATATTTGCTTATAATTCCGTGGCATTACTTTATATTATTTTATAGTATGAAGAAAACAATTGAACAAAGCTGAATAAAATATAAATATTTTCTCTAAACGACTTGAGGGAGTGCGCACATGCGGCTATTCTGTGTTGAGTGGCTAACAAAGAAATAGGTACTCCTATATCCTTAATTTAGAGTTATTAATTTCGTTGTTGGAAATCTGTCCTTGGGTCTGATGAGTCTAAATTTGAGATTTTTGGTTCCAACCGCCGTGTCTTTGTGAAAAGCAGAGTAGGTGAACGGATGATCTCCACGTGTGGTTCCCACCGTGAAGCATGGAGGAGGTGTGATGGTGCTTTGTTGGTGACACGGTCAGTAATTTATTTAGAACTCAAGGCACACTTAACCAGCATGGCTACCACAGCATTCCATCTGGTTTGCGCTTATTGGGACTATCATTTGTTTTTCAACAGGACAATGACCCAACACACCTCCAGGCTGTGTAAGGGCTATTTGACCAAGAAGGAGTGATGGAGTGCTGCATCAGATGACCTGGCCTCCACAATCACCCGACCTCAACCCAAAATGGTGGCTACTTTGAAGAATCTCAAATATAAAATATATTTTGATTTGTTTGACACTTTTCTGGTTACTACGTGATTCCATACGTGTTATTTCATAATTTTGTTATCTTTACTATTATTCTACAATGTAGAAAATAGTTAAAATAAAGAACAACCCTTGAATGAGTAGTTGTTCTAAAACTTTTGACTGGTACTGTAAATAGTGAAGTAAAGTACAGATACCCCCAAAAACTACTTTAAGTAGTAATTTAAAGTATTTTTTACTTAAGTACTTTACACCACTGTATGGATGCTTACCTCGCTGAGTTTGGACTGGGCGCTGCGGTAGTCCTGGATAAGGTGTTCCAGCTGGTTGTTGATGTATTTCTCTCTGCTGCCCACCTTCTCCAGGGTCTTACCGATCTCCTCCTGCAGCTTGTCTAGGTAGCCCTACCAAATAGGTACACATAGCAGCTTTCGCTCTATAATACATTACTAGCATACTAAATGTAAAGTAATAGAATGACATGGGAGGTTGGCTGTGTGATAGGTGCTAGTCTTGTCAGACAGTGAGACTCAGATAAAGTAGCTTATTCATGAGTTGCATGTTTCGTCACAATATTGTTTTGAACATTCGTTTTGGACCGATGCCCGATTAAGCATTCTATTCAATGCATCGTCAATGAGCGCTGATAAAGATCATCAAAAGCGCATTACAGTGGCTTGGAAATACAATGACATTCAAAATGAGTCAAATAATCAGTGGGAAAACCTTTTGATGTCATCAGATTGACTTTAAATGCAGTATAACGTTAGCTAGCTAAGATTGAGGGTAGACCACCAGATTTTAGCTAGCTAACATTAGCATTTCCAGCTATTTCTACGAATTTTGCTAGCTAATAACAACATTGTCATCCATCCACATTCCACATGATAATGCTGGCAAAATTGTTGCCTACTAAATATTTTACTACTTTAGCAACGGCATCTTATTTCCACGCACTATAGTTTAATTTAGACTAAACAGTAGTTAGCCGTTGCCCAGAATGACTGGGCTTTTATCCAGTTTAGGGCACCAGGCGGCTTGCGAATGTTCATAACAACGGCATGACGCAACCGAGCGCATATGTTTTCTTTCTTTAGCTGTGCTTGATTGAGCTTACCTGGCATAATGGAACCGACGGATTCGTCACAAAAGTGCCAAACCCACACACCTGGCACTCCCTTCAGTCTCAATCAAACACTCAAAGTATTTGAAAGAAAATAAATAATTGTCTATTTGAACCAGGTTTGGGGCCAATCAAATTAAGGCAGTGATTTGAATTTAAAAAATATATAAAAAGTGGAACAACTTTTGAAATAAATAGCTTAGAAATGTCAGTTTATTGAGAAGCTATTGAAAATGGATGCCCTTTAAATTATTGAATGGGAATATTTGTTTACGTCCTGAATTGACCCCAACCCTCATTTGAACCCAGGTCTGGTGAGAGGGCCACGTTGCTAGTCTAAACAAGATGTGTCTTACAACATCTTTCTAGATGGTATCAAAGTGATGTAACCTAGACAGAGAAAACTGAGTCCAAGTGTAAAGGACTAAAGTCCACCTTGGCCTCCTTGAGAGATGATTTGATCCCGTCTTTGTGCTGATGCATTTGGTCCACGTGGATCCTCCAGTCCTAGTAGTGGACATAGTCTTGTTACAAACACTCATGTTTTAGACTATTGCCCGGCCCTGCATTGATTTTGAGAGAGCAATGCCAGAATTTACAGCTGTAGCAATCTTTACCTTGTGGTCCGTTCTGATTGTGACCTTCAGTTGTGGGAGAACCCGCTCGACCTCTAGATTCCATTCTGCAGCGTCCATGTTTGATTCCAGTATATTGTCTGGCTTTGAAGATAGTCTGGTCTCCTGAGAGAGGGAAGGGGTTAGCGTTAGGAATGATAGTATGTACACCATGAGGGAATGAGCAAGAGCTAAAAAAAAAAAAAAAAAGGTAAATATGTATTTTATATTTGTTTGAGTCCACTGGTGACTAGCCTTTCTACATCTACAGACAGGGTACGGCATGTAGCCTAGTATTAACCACACATGAAAAAGACAATACAGCAGCACATCTAATGTATGCGTAGTAACAATGTATCCACAATGTCCAAACAGAACTCTTATTGGGACAGTAAATATGTACACCGTTACAGTTCATTGTTCGTATCCAGCTATTAGCATAACGTTACAGCAACTGCAACTCACACTTTGATTGGTCCTTGATTTAAGTGCCTCTAGATCCATGACGTTTTCTTCCTCGTAGTCGTCTGGTTCCTCCTTTATTAAGGGATTTATTTATATTTTTTTAAATAGACATATTTTTAAAAAGTGATGAGTACAATATATACAAATAGGCCTATCATCAGGGGACACGTCGATGGGGATACCCACTGTCATCTCATCTTCCACTTTACTGAGAGTCAGCTCTGCATCATCCTCCATCACAGACTCTTCTTCCATCTCCTCTGTAGGGTAGTTTGGTCTGGGAAAAGACAGGGGAATAGGGATTGCCCGAGGCCAGCTATGTTAAACTTTTTCATTGGTTGCACCTACGTCACATCACACCATTGTTATGAATGTTGTCAAGAGGCTCTCAATCATACTAATGTTGCATTAAAAACAACTGGGAACTTGGAAATCTCAGACTTCCGACTTCAGTATGTTCAAGACAACCTGGAACTCTGAATAAAACGATATCCGACTAAAGATCTCCGACTGGGAAAAATAGTTTTGAATGGTCATACAACTTGGCATTCCAAGTCGGGAACTCGGGCGTCTTTCTAGAACTCCAACTTTCCGACCTGAATATCACTGATGTTGTGATTTGACCTCATCCCCCCCCCCCCCGAGATGTGCCCAGTCATTCTTAATGGGGGCTAATGACCATTTAGCCTAAATTACAGCTTCGAAATACGATGACATTGGTGGAGTAATGTTTCCATAGCTAGTAAAAGGCCTTTTCACACTGACATTGTTCTTAGCCCAAGGCTAGACTGGCCCTGGGCTAACTTAGCCTGTGTTCACGCAAGCATTTGGTAACCCTGAGCTAAACTTTAGCCCTGGGCTAAGGATTCACACTTGTATTCCAAAACCCTGGGCTAACGGACAAACACAACATGTGACCAACATTTTATCTCTGATTCGTGACCAATGCTATAAACAATAACACATTTATGAACACATTATTTCCTCATGCTTCTAGCTTAGCATTTGATTTCCAACAGTGATGGTTTGTATAAACCTTGCCTTCTACCTGTCCAACATCGGAAACAATATTTCAAAAATATTGAAATTCGATCTCACCCCTGTACAGAGAATGCTATGAACAAAATAATTTTCTGATTCAGACGAAATCATGCAACAATATTATTAGCATGGATATATGCAATTAAATGTCAATAGAAAAGCTACGAAAATGGAGGAAAATGGAGCGTTGGCTGCATTTCCAGCTGTAGGGTTTGTAGTTTTAGTTGGCTAAGTGAGAAGACTTTAGCCAGCCTGCATAGCAACCATTTTTGATAGACATAGCAACCAACCAATGTTTTTGCACTGATGAAAGTATATTGTTTTTTGGTCCTCAGATGGAAGGATTAAATAGTATGAATTTACTTGTCAAAATAACTCACAGAACACATTACAGACATGTGTTCTGTGCAAGTGTGAACACTCACTTAGCCCTGGGCTAAGGGAGATTTTAGCCCTGGAGCTAAGGAGGCTCTTAGCTCTGGTCTAAAGTGCAGTGTGAGCGCACCTAAAGTTTGACAAAAAATACCTACCTATGCGAACTTTAGCTAGCTAAAATCCAGTGCACTGTAGCTAGCTAACGTTCTAATCAATGTTCCCTCTAAGCTGTATGCTCGCAGCTACCCGGGACTGCCTCGCAGAAGACATATCAGCCTGCGCAGAGTAGCAACTTCAAATCAATTTGATAGTTTTCCCCTTTAGTTAACACTATCAATGTTTCCCTTTACTGTGGGAATTGTGATCAAATCAACGCAATATTAGCCACTTTCAAAGGAACATACCAAAACAAACTATGCAAGATATGTTGTTTTAGGCATAAGGCCTAATTTATGTTGTTTTAGGCAGAAGGCCTAAAATAATGCATAATGCATTGACAGGCATGACTCAGCCTGTACTCTACACAGACCAGTGCTGCATGAACAATCAGAACTGCAGTAGGCCGATAAACAAATAGACCATTGCCATACATGAGTCTGCTGCCATATATGGATCTGTGCCATTCACTTTGAACTGGACTGTGTTTACAGCATGAGTGGTTGTGAGTAGGTGAACCTATTTTGATATCAAAGCGAGAGCTGCATGTAGCCACTTGCGCACATTTGTTCATATCCTTCGCTAGTTAGTGAGTTATTAGCCCAGTTATAGATCATTTGTAGTCAGCAATGGGGGAGTGATTGCTTCCTACAAGAGCACAAAACGTGCACATTGCAAGACCTCTTGAAAGGCTTGTAAAATGGCTTGCTTAATATTAGGCTTTATTAGTTGAGTGACAACCAATGTAATTTGCTTGGTTACTGTTATTAAATGCACTGTTGAAAACTGTGTTTTACTGGAATAAAAGTAGGCTAAGCCACCAGGGACAAATCTTTTCTGGCTATAGCCTATGCTGATCAGGGATTACATTAGATTTTATTTTGATTGTTCAGGTTCAACATCAGCAATAGTTTTGGTAGTTTTGCTTGAAACAATCAGTGCATATGGTCATGTTTAGATATACAAGGTAAAGGTGATAATTTCATAACGAGTACAGCAATCACTTTAGCGAGTCGCACTGCATGGCCAAAGCGGGAAGAGCTGAGGAGCTCACTCCATAGAAACTTCAAAACTGTCAAATCCATTCGACTTTGAAACGGGGGTGAAATTGGCTATGTTATATAATTTGTAAAAAGATAAATATTGATACATTACTACAGCCAACACTTTCAAACTGCCAAAAGGACAAGTTAATTAGTGGGTAATGGTGATTTTAGATCAAAAGTGGAGGGACAAAAGGCATACACACGGTCCCGTGTGGCTCAGTTGGTAGAGCATGGCGCTTGCAACGCCAGGGTTGTGGGTTCATTCCCCACGGGGGGACCAGGATGAATATGTATGAACTTTCCAATTTGTAAGTCGCTCTGGATAAGAGCGTCTGCTAAATGACTTAAATGTAAAATGTAAATACATTAACCAGTGACTTATATACAATGCAGTTTGAAAGTATTTAGACCCATTCCCTTTTTCCACATTTTGTTACAGCATTATTCTAAAATGAATTTAATAGTTTTTTCCTCGTCAATCTACACACAATACCCTATAATGACAAGCAAAAACATGTTAGATATTTTTGCACATTTATATAAAAAAAATAAAAAAAAAATACCTTATTTACATAAGTATTCAGACCCTTTGCTATGAGCCTCGAAATTGAGCTCAGGTGCATCCTGTTTCCATTGATCACCCTTGAGATGTTTCTACAACTTGATTGGAGTCCACCTGTGGTAAAATCAATTGACTGGACATGATTTGGAAAGGCCCACACCTGTCTATATAAGGTCCCACAGTTGACAGTGCATGTCAGCGCAAAAACCAAGGCATGAGGTCAAAAGGAATTGTCCGTAGAGCTCCGAGACAGGATTGTGTCAAGGCAAAGATCTGGGGATGGGTAACAAAACATTTCTGCAGCATTGAAGGTCCCCAAAAACACAGTGGCCTCCATCATTCTTAAATGGAAGAAGTTTGGAACCACCAAGACTCTTTCTAGAGCTGGCCGCACGATTAACTGAGCAATCGGGGGAGAAAGGCCTAGGTCAGGAAAGTGACCAAGAGATGGGAAAGCCTTCCAGAAGGACAACCATCTCTGCAGCACTCCTCAGTAAAAAAACACATGACAGCCCGCTTGGAGTTGGCCGAAAGGCACCTAAAGGACTCTCAGACCATGAGAAACAAGATTGAACTCCTTGGCCTGAATGCCAAGCGTCACATCTGGAGGAAACCTGGCACCATCCCTTCAGTGAAGGACGGTGGTGGCAGCATCATGCTGCGGGGATGTTATTCAGCAGCAGGGACTGGGAGACAAGTCAGGATCCAGGGAAAGATGAACAGAGCAAAGTACAGAGAGATCCTTGATGTTCCAGATCGCTCAGGACCTCAAACTGGGGCGAACATTCACCTTCCAATAGGACAACGACCCTATGCACATAGCCAGGACAACGCAGGAGTGCGTTTGGAACAAGTCTTTGAATGTCCTTGAGTGGCCCAGCCAGAGCCCGGACTTGAAAACGATCGAACATCTCTGGAGAGACCTGAAAATAGCTGTGCAGCGACGCTCCCCATCCAACCTCACAGAGCTTGAGAGGGTCTGCAGAGAAGAATGGGAGAAACTCCCCAAATACAGGTGTGGCAAGCTTGTAAGTTCATACCCAAGAAGACTTGAGGCTGTAATTGCTCCCAAAGGTGCTTCAACAAAGTACTGAGTAAAGGGTCTGAATTATTATTATGATTAATTATTGAATGAATTATGTAAATGTGATATTTGCAAGAAAATCTAACAACCTGTTTTTCTTTGTCATTATGAGGTATTGTGTGTAGATGGATTACTTTTTCTGAATACTTTCCAAATGCACTGTATAAACTAGATAACTGATAGGGGACACTGTTGAAGCCACCATTCCGCCGCCTTGGCACTCCCCCACCTTTGTAGAAAATATTTTTGAAGCAATAGAAATTAATTTATTAATGTCTACATTCGTTTTTTGCCACATGTATTCTACTACAGATACATTCATGCGAACTTTTGAAATTATATTATGTTAGCTTAACATACAAATATACACTACCGGTCAAAAGTTTTAGAACACCTACTCATTCAAGGGTTTTTCTTTATTTTTACTATCTTCTACATTGTAGAATAATAGTGAAGACATCAAAACTATGAACTAACACATATGGAATCATGTAGTAACTAAAAAAAAAAAAGTTAAACAAATCAAAATATATTTTATATTTGAGATTCTTCAAATAGCTTCACTATGCCTCTATAGCTTTGCACACTCTTGGCATTCTCTCAACCAGCGTCATCTGATGCAGCACTCCATCTCTCTCCATCTTGGTAAAATAGCTCTTACACTGCCTGGAGGTATGTCCCACTAAGCACAAACCAGATGGGATGGCGTATCACTGCAGAATTCTGTGGTAGCCATGCTAGTTAAGTGTGCTTTGAAGTCTAAATAAAATCAGACAAAGATACCAGCAAAGCCCCCCCACACCATAACACCTCCTCCTCCTGATTCACGGTGGGAAATACACATGCGGAGATCATCCTTTCACCCACACTGCATCTCACAAAGACACGGCGGTTGGAACCAAAAATCTCCAATTTGGACTCCAGACCAAAGGACACATTTCCATCCATCTAATGTCCATTGCTCGTGTCTCTTGGCCCAAGCAAGTCTCTTCTTTTTATTGGTGTCCTTTAGTAGTGTTTTGTTGCAGCAATTCGACCATGAAGGCCTGATTCACACAGTCTCTTCTGAACAGTTGATGTCTAGATATCTCTGTTACTTGAACTCTGTGAGGCATTATCTTTGGGTTGCCATTTCTGAGGCTGGGAACTCTAATGAACTTATCCTCTGCAGTAGAGGTAACTCTGGGTCTTCCATTCATGTGGCAGTCCTCCTGAGAGCCAGTTTCATCATAGTGCTTGATGGTTTTTGCGACTGCATTTGAAAAAACTTTCAAAGTTCTTAACTTTCTGTATTGACTCACCTTCATGTCTTATAATAATGATGGACTGTCGTTTCTCTTTGCTTATTTGAGCTGTTCTTGCCATAATATGGACTTGGTATTTTACCAAATAGGGCTATCTTCTGTATACTCCCCCTACCTTGTCACAATACAACGGATTGTCTCAAAGGCATTAAGAAGGAAAGAAATTACACAAATTAACTTTTAAGAAGGCACACCTGTTAATTGACATGTATTCCAGGTGACTACCTCATGAAGCTGGTTGAGAGAATGCCAAGAGTGAACAAAGCTGTCATCGAGGCAAAGGGTGGCTATTTGAAGAAGCTCAAATATAAAATATATTTTGATTTGTTTAACACTTTTTTGGTTACTACACAATTCCATGTGTTATTTCCTAGTTTTGATGTCTTCACTATTATTCTACAATGTAGAAAATCCTAAAAATAAAGAAAAACCCTTGAATGAGTAGGTGTTCTAAAACTTTTGACTGGTAGTGTATATATTAAAACTTTCTTAAAGTATAATTTTTTTAGATTAGTAATGTTACTGTCCCCACTACAACAACTAAAAATACTTAAATACATTTAATTATGTTCTTGAAACATTTAATTGAAATACTGTAGAATTACATTAATTCCCATGGAGGACTTTTTAATCCCAGCCCCCGTCCCCGCAGGAAGCCTTTGCCTTTTGGTAGGCCGTCATTAGAAATAAATAAGAATTTGTTCTTAACTGACTTGCCTAGTTAAATAAAGGTTAAATAAAAAAAATGTAATAATCAGCAAACCAGAATTTATATACATCATTGACATTAACTTACCTTTTCCAGGAAAACACTCTCTCCTTCAGAGCCTCTTCAGCCAGCCGATCCAGCACATAGCACACATGTTCCCCTGAACCAGCTTTTAGTTTGGAGGGAGGAAAGTCTACCAGTCCTCCCTGGGTCAGGAGAGAGCAATATTTTGATCAAAGATGCAATGTCTGAAATATGTCTTATACTAAAGTTGGACCATCTAGCTTAGTATAGGTCCTTACAGTTTCACAGCAATGTCACGTGATACATTATGCAATGGAAATGAAAAAAGAACAAATACAGGTCGTTGATAAACAAATCCCCCTGTTGTCTGCAATTCAAAACGGTAGACAACAATGGGGACACCAACGTGTACAGTATGTTGAGTTGTGCTTACAAAAGCTCTCAACTGTGAGAGAATGTTGGACACGGTGGCGTTGGGGTCGTCATACTCCTGAGGCTGCTCGAAGGGTCTCCCTGCTGCATTGATGAGCCAAGACGCGATTATGGTAAACATGAAGAATTGCTCCCCTGGATTTGATGGCATGTAGGCACTGGATGCAAAGTAATGCCTATATGGGGGAACAACGTATTACCCTGACTGACAATCTCTTACCAGAATTGACTGCAATGTATTTTGACAGTCATACCTAGCAGTTTGAACTGTAATATCACTTTGGAAACTTTGCACATCAATAATAGCTAGCTAGTTGCTACTTGCCAACCTGGATAGAGCTTTCATGTTGTGCTTTGCCAGAACTTCCTCTTCGTAATCCAGAAGCTTCAATTTGTCCAGCAGGTCCTCCATAACCACGAACATTTGATATGCTGCTCCAGGACCCCGTTCATCGTCCCCTCGTCTATTGTCATCTACCATCTCTCTCTTGGCACTTCTTGCAGGCTAACAACAACCCAATTTGTGCTTGACCAATTTTTGATGCAGATCAGCGCAGTCTTCTTCAGCTTGTTTTGGTTACCATCTGTGTTGTCAAGCAACCCTAATATAGCCAGATAACGTTAGCTAGCTAAGTTAACAGTTTCTTGGTTAACTAAAAAGCCAGCTATACATTTTGAACGATTATCCCTATATTAAATATATCCAGTTAGTACCTGTGTATTGAGATGAATATTCAAGTAGTTGTATCAATAACTCTTGCACATATTTTGCTAGAGCAGGCGACATGCGTCCTAACGTAACTTTATTTGCGTCCTTACGTAACAACCTTTCGTTTACGTTCCAGTGCAGAGTTATCACACGTGTCGTGGTTTTGCTGCCACCTACTGCAGTGGATGAAAAACTACTCCCGGAGAAATTAATAGAAACAGTTAATATATACGTGAATTGTAATGAGAGAGTATAAGGACTAAGCTGACTCTTAAACAGATCAAGCAAAAACATTAAACTGAGTTGCGCTGCACAGAAGATCTCGACAACGACTGGAGAAGTGTTTAACATCACCAGTAGGCTTATGCTACCACAACCTTATGATATATATATTTTCAGAAGTGCAACATGACTGCAAGAGACAGGTCAGAATGTATGTCTGAAAAACAGAACAATCCACATTTTGTTCTGAACTAGTGGTGTTTGAATTTGTTGATAAAATGCGGAACATGATTGTTTTCGACAAAAGGACCGAAATGCAGGACTTTACCCTCACCCTAACGCTAACCCTAACCTTAATCTCATTTTTATATATTCACAAATGGAATATAATTTTCCTGGATTGTAGCAGGAGGCAAAACTATATAACACCCTCTTTGATTAGAGACATATTTTGGGCTTGGGGGGTCAATTTTAGCTGAACCACAGCTGTGTCTGGAGGTATATAATGGTTTGCCATTAGACTGTTGCCCATGGGTGTAAAATAATGACTTGTCCGGCAGCTATTTCCTAAAACCGCCTGCTCCTTTGCACGTATCATAGGGTGCAACACATCATGTGTGTGCCAGTTAATGAGAGAGATCAGGCTCAGCCTGCTGTGTTCCAGGGGCATTTGAGATATGTGCATTTCGTAATTACTGGAAGGCAGTAAATGTACACAGAAAGAGGAAATAGCCAAAGTGGGGTGCAGCTCTGCATTTATGTCCAGTTGTCTTGTCTTGTGATACAAAATAAGCAAATCTCACTGAAAGGTAATTAAAATGTGTCCGACATTGAAAACTTGATTCCCGGAAAAACATTTTTTTCCTATTGATCTTAGAATGAGATATAACTGTCCTCATGTGGACATGTAACATTTCACTTTGCCAATATAGTTACACTTGTTCAAAATCAAAGTTTATTGGTCGCGTAGCACAGTTTAGCAGATGTTATAAGGGGTGCAGTGAAATGCTTAGGCTACTAGCTCCTAACAATGCAGTAAAGTGTCAACAAGTACACAAATAATCAACCATTTAAAAAATGTACACTACCGTTCAAAAATTTGGGGTCACTTAGAAATGTTCTTGTTTTTGAAAGAAAAGCAAAAATTTTGTCCATTAAAATAACATCAAATTGACCAGAAATACTGTGTAGACATTGTTAATGTTGTAAATGACTATTGTAGCTGGAAACGGCAGATTTTTTATGGAACGTCTACATAGGCGTACAGAGGCCCATTATCAGAAACCATCACTCCTGTGTTCCAACGGCACGTTGTGTTAGCTAATCCAAGTTTATCATTTTAAAAGGCTAATTGATCATTAGAAAACCCTTTTGCAATTATGTTAACACAGCTGACAACTGTTGTGCTGGTTAAAGAAACAATAAAACTGGCCTTCTTGAGACTAGTTGAGTATCTGGAGCATAAGCATTTGTGAGTTCGATTACAGGTGCAAAATGGCTAGAAATAAAGAACTTTCTTCTGAAACTCATCAGTCTAGTCTTGTTCTGAGACATGAAGGCTATTCCATGTGAGAAATTGCCAAGAAACTGAATATCTCGTACAATGCTGTGTACTACTCCCTACTACTCGCCTCTTCACTGCTTTAGAGGATACGTTCATTAGAGCTACCCGCCTCAGAAGTTGCACCCGAAATAAATGCTTCATAGAGTTCAAGTAACAGACATATCTCAACATCAACTGTTCAGAGTAGAATGTATGAATCAGTCCTTCATGGTCGAATTGCTGCAAAGAAACCACTACTAAAAGACATCGATACGAAGAAGAGACTTGGTTTGGTCACGAAAAAAGACCAATGGACATTAGACCGGTGGAAATCTGTCCATTGGTCTGATGAGTCCAAATTTGAGATTTTTAGTTCCAGCCGCTGTGTCTTTGTGAGATGCAGAGTAGGTGAACGGATTATCTCCGCATGTGTAGTTCCCACCGTGAAACATGGAGGAGGACGTGTGATGGTGTGGGGGTGCTTTGGTGGTGACACTGTCAGTGATTTATTTAGAATTCAAGGCATCCCATCTGGTTTGCGTTTAATGGGACTATCATTTGTTTTTCAACAGGACAATGACCCAACACACCTCCAGGCTGTGTAAGGGCTATTTGACCAAGAAGGAGAGTGATGGAGTTCAGTATCAGATGACCTAGTCTCCGCAATCATCCGAACTCAACCAAATTGAGATGGTTTGGGATGAGTTAGACCGTAGACTGAAGGAAAAGTAGCCAAGCATATGTGGTAACTCCTTCAAGACTGTTGTAAAAGCATTCCAGGTGAAGCTGGTTGAGAGAATGCCAAGAGTGTGCAAAGCTGTCATCGAGGCAAAGGGTGTCTACTTTGAAGAATCTAAAACATATTTGGATTTGTTTAACACATTTTTCCTTACTACATGATTCCATATGTGATATTTCATAGTTTTGATGTCTTCACTATTTTTCTACAATGTAGAAAATAGTAAAAATAAAGAAAAACCCTTGAATGAGTGGATGTGTCCACACTTTTGACTGGTATTGTATATATTACGGACTCTGACATTGCTCGTTCTGATTTTTATTTATTTATTTATTTAACATTTTTGGATCATGTGCGTATTGTTTTGCATTGCTAGGTATTATTATTGCACTGTTGGAAATAGAAACACAAGCATTTTGCTGCACCGGCAAAAACATCTGCAAATCTGTGTATGTGAACAATAAACTTTTATTTTATTTCTTTGTTAAACGTGGATCGTTATAGAATTACCTGAGAAAAGGCTGACTCTCACACACGCTATTTTTAATTTAAGTTTTGTAACATGAAACTACCCATTCTTCATTCCCGGCCTCCTCACTCCGCCCAATGTTGCTCAGACCAAAGCCTAATATATTGACATATATTTTTTATATATACATGTAATATATGTACTTATAAAATATATATTTAACAATATGCATGATTATTTATGGTCTATATTTATATATGAATAACACATCTAGTTCATAATATATGGTGATATACTGTATGCACAAGAAATGTAATTAATTAAATGCAAGTCAAATACAATAGACAAAAGGCACACAACACAAACAATAAAGACTCAACAATGTATTGTTTCCCTTTGTGAGCTCAGAAGGCTGTATCTGAAAAACAAAATATAATGTACAAATTACCACTGTGCACTTATCATCTGTATTTGAAAATACAGTATTTAAACAGGTTGACAAATACCCTGAGGATAATGCGACAGAGAGTAAGTGAAAAAAATCCAAACAAGATGAAGAATTAGGGGTTATTGTGTGACTGCCTAATGAGGTCAGGCTACCTGATTTGGTGGGCTCCAATGAATTACACTGAGTGAACAAAACATTAGGAACACATTCCTAATATTGAGTTGCACCCCCATTTTCCCTCAGAACAGCCTCGATTTGTCGGGGTATGGACTACAAGGTGTCAAAAGCGTTCCACAGGGATGCTGGCCCATGTTGACTGCAATGATTCCCACAGTTGTGTCAAGTTGGCTGGATGTCCTTTGAGTGGTGGACCATTCTTGATACACATGGGAAACTGTTGAGCGTGAAAACCCCAGCAGCATTGCAGTTCTTGACACGCTCAAACAGGTGCGCCTGGCACCTACTACCAGACCCTGTTCAAAGGCACTTAAATCTTTTGTCTTGCCCATTCACCCTCTGAATGGCACACAAAAAACAATCCATGTCTCAATTGTCTCAAGGCTTAAAAATCCTTTAACATTTCATCACCCCTTCATCTACACTCATTGAAGTTTGGCGCGCTGCCAATTCAGCGGTTGTTTACGAAAATTATCCTGTAAAAGGGATCCGTGCGGCAAGAAGTTAAAACAAGTGACATCAATAAGGGATCATAGCTTTCACCTGGATTCACCTGGTCAGTCTATGTCATGGAAAAAGGTGTTCCTAATGTTTTATACACTCATTGTAGGAGTTAATGTTCATGAAAATCAAATTGATACTTACAATTTTTATTTTATTGTTTTATTACACCTTTCTTTAACCAGGTAGGCCAGTTGAGATCAAGTTCTCATTTACAACTGAAACCTGGCCAAGATAAAGCAAAGCAGTGCAACAAAAACAACAACACAGAGCTACACATGGGATAAACAAACATATAATCAATAACACAATAGAAAAATCTATGTACAGTGTGTGCAAATGTAGTAAGACTAGGGCGGTAAGGCAGTAAGGCAATAAATAGACCATACTGGCAAAATAATTACAATTAACACTGGAGTGATAGATGTGCAGATGATGATGTGCAAGTAGAGCTACTGGGGTGCAAAATAAATAACAATATGGGGATGAGGTAGTTGGGTGCGCTATTTACAGATGAGCTGTGTACAGGTACAGTGATCGGTGAGCTGCTCTGACAGCTGATGCTTAAAGTTAATGAGGGAGAGAAAAGTCTCCAGCTTCAGTGATTTTTGCAATTCGTTCCAGTCATTGGCAGCAGAGAACTGGAAGGAAAGGCGGCCAAAGAATGTGTTGGTTTTGGGGATGACCAGTGAAATATACCCGCTGGAGCGCGTGCTACAGGTGGGTGTTGCTATGGTGACCAGTGAGCTGAGATAAGGTGGGGCTTTACCTCGCATAGACTTATAGATGACCTGGAGCCAGTGGGTTTGGCGACGAATACGTAGCGAGGTCCAGCCAACGAGAGAATACAGGTCGCAGTGGTGGGTAGTATATGTGGCTTTGGTGACAAAACGGATGGCACTGTGATGGACTACATCCAATTTGCTGAGTACAGTGTTGGAGGCTATTTTGTGAATGACATCGCCGAAGTCAAGGATCGGTAGGATAGTCAGTTTTACGAGGGTATGTTTGGCAGCATGAGTGAAGGATGCTTTGTTGCGAAATAGGAAGCCGATTCTAGATTTAATTTAGGATTGAAGATGCTTAATGTGAGTCTGTAAGGAGAGTTTACAGTCTAACCAGACACCTAGGTATTTGTAGTTGTCCACATATTCTAAGTCAGAACCGTCCAGAGTAGTGATGCTAGACGGGCGGGCAGGTGCTGGTAGTGATCGGTTGAAGAGCATGCATTTAGTTTTACTTGCATTTAAGAGCAGTTGGAGGCCACGTCAGGAGTGTTGTATGGCATTGAAGTTCGTTTGGATGTTTGTTAACACAGTGTCCATAGAAGGGCCCGATGTATACAGAATGGTGTCGTCTACATATAGGAGGATCAGAGAATCACCAGCAGCAAGAGCGACATCATTGATATATACAGAGAAAAGAGTTGGCTCGAGAATTGAACCCTGTGGCACCTCCATAGAGACTGCCAGAGGTCCGGACAACAGGCCCTCCGATTTGACACACTGAACTCTATCTATAGTTGGTGAACCAGGCGAGGCAATCATTTGAGAAGGCTATTGAGTCTGCCAATAAGAATGAGGTGATTGACAGAGTCGAAAGCCTTGGCCAGGTCGATGAAAGTACTGTCTTTTATCTATGGCGGTTATGAAATTGTTTAGGACCTTGAGCGTGGCTGAGGTGCACCCATGACCAGCTCGGAAACCAGATCGAATAGTGGAGAAGGTACTGTGGGATGGTCGGTGATCTTTTTGTTAACTTGGCTTTCGAAGACTTTAGAAAGGCAGGGCAGGATGGATATAGGTCTATAACAGTTTTGGTCTAGAGTGTCTCCCCCTTTGAAGAGGGGGATGACCACGGCAGCTTTCCAATCTTTAGTGATCTCAGACGATACGAAAGAGAGGTTGAACAGGCTAGTAATAGGGGTTGCAACAATTTTAGCGGGTAATTTTAGAACGAGAGGGTACAGATTGTCTAGCCCTGCTGATTTGTAGGGATCCAGATTTTGCTCTTTCATAACATCAGCGATCTGGATTTGGGTGAAGGAGAAGTGGGGGTGGGGGGTCTTGGGCAAGTTGCTGCGGGGGGTGCAGAGCTGTTGACCGGGGTAGGGGTAGCCAGGTGGAAAGCATGTCCAGCCGTAGAAAAATGCTTATTGAAATTCTCGATTATCATAGATTTATAGGTGTTGACACTGTTTCCTAGCCTCAGTGCAGTGGGCAGCTGGGAGGAATGCTCTTATTCTCCATGGACTTTACGTTGTCCCAAAACGTTTTGCAATTAGTGCTACAGGATGCAAATTTCTGTTTGAAAAAGCTAGCCTTAGCTTTCCTAACTGACTGAGTATATTGGTTCCTGACTTAAAGTTGCATATCACGGGGGCTATTCTAATGCTGTCCGCCACAGGATGTTTTTGTGCTGGTCAAGGTTAGTCAGGTCTGGAGTGAACCAAGGGCTAAATCTGTTCTTGGATCTACATTTTTTAAATGGGGCATGCTTATTTAAGATGGTGAAGAAAGCAATTTTAAAGAACAACCAGGCATCCTCTACTGACGGGATGAGGTCAAAATCCTTCCAGGATACCCGGGCCAGGTCGATTAGAAAGGCCTGCTTGCTGAAGTGTTTTAGGGAGAGTCATGAGGGGTGGTCGTTTGACCGCGGGCCATTACGGATGCAGGCAATGAGGCAGTGATCGCTGAGATCCTAGTTGAAGACAGCAGAGGTGAATTGAGGGCAAGTTGGTCAGGATGATATCTATGAGGGTGCCCATGTTTACGGATTTAGGATTGTACCTGGTAGGTTCCATGATAATTTGTGTGAAATTGAGGGCATCTTGCTTATATTGTAGGACTGCCAGGGTGCTGAGCATATCCCAGTTTAGGTCACATAACAGTACAAACTCTGAAGATAGATGGGGGGTAATCAATTCACATATGGTGTCCAGGGCACAGCTGGGGGCAGAAGGTGGTCTATAACAAGCAACAACAGTGAGAGACTTATTTCTGGAAAGGTGGATTTTTAAAAGTAGAAGCTCAAACTGTTTGGACACAGACCTGGATAGTATGACAGAACTCTGAAAGGCTATCTCTGCAGTAGATTGCAACTCCACCCCCTTTGGCAGTTCTATCTTGACAAAAAATGTTGTAGTTGGGGATGGAAATTTCAGAATTATTGGTGGCCTTCCTAAACCAGGATTCAGAGACGGCTAGGACATCAGGATTGGCGGAGTGTTCTATAGCAGTGAATTAAACACATTTAGGGAGGAGGCTTCGGATGTTAACATGCATGAAACCAAGGCTTTTACGGTTATAGGAGTTAACAAATGAGAGCGCCTGGGGAATAGGTGTAAAGCTGGGGACTACAGGGCCTGGGTTAACCTCTACATCACCAGAGGAACAGAGGAGGAGTATGATAAGGGTACAGCTGAAGGCTATAAGAACTGTTTGTCTAGTGCATTGGGAACAGAGAGTAAAAGGAGCAGATTTCTGGGAGTGGTAGAAAAGATTCAAGGCATAATGTACAGACATGGGTATGGTATTATGTGAGCACAGCGGAGGTAAACCTAGGCATTGAGTGACGATGAGAGAGCTTGCATCTCTGGAGACACCAGTTAAGCCAGGTGAGGTCTCCCCATGTGTGGGGTGTTTGACAAAAGAGCTATCTAAGCTTGTAGACCTGGACTAGGTGCTCTACAGTGAAATAAAAAAAGTAATAACTAGCTGAAAGAGCAGAAGACAAGGCATATTTACATTAGAGAGAGGCATGTGTAGCCGAGTGATGAGCAGCAATAGGTCAGTCAGGGAGCCGATCGGTAGTCTTTACTATGCTAGGCGAGCGGGAGGCACGGTGTTCAGAAAGCTAGCGGGCCGGGGATAGCAGATGGGTCTTCGGCAACATCGCAACGGAAAAGCCTGTTGAAACCACATCGGACAATTACATCGGCAGACCAGTCGTGATGGATTGATGGGGCTCCATGTCGGCAATAAAGGGTTCAGGCCAATTGGCAAAAGAGGTATTGCAGCCCACGAATTAGCGGGTATACCTCTTCGGCTAGCCGGGAGATGGGCCTAGCTCGAGGCTAGATCAAGGCTAACTGGTGCTTGCTTTGGGACAGAGGCGTTAGCCAGCAGTAGCTACTTGGTTGCAGCTAGCTAGCTGCGATGATCCGGTGTAATGGCCCAGAGCTTGCGGCAGGAATCCGGTGATGCAGTGGAGAAAAGCAGTCTGATATACTCTAGGTTGATATCGCTCTGTGCAGACTGGCAGGTATTGACCGAGCTAAAGCTGGCTTGTGTCCGAGCTAAAGGTGAAGACCGCTAGGTGAGGCTAACAGTGACTACTAGCTAGTAGCTAATTATCTGGCTAGCTTCTGATGGGAGGTTCCAGTTATAACGTATACAAATAGCAGATCCGTACCACATTGGGTGAGGCGGGTTGCAGGAAAGTATATTTAGATCGTAGGTGGAAAGTGAGATAAAAAATATATACGGGGAAAAAATACTATTTACATGGGACAAGACGGGATACACGTCCGACTGCTACGCCATCTTGGACAATGCAGATTCCTTAACCTCCGGTGACCATTTTAAGACTCACACGTTGACAGTTACTCTGTGAATAATGCAGAGACTGAGTCAATAAAACAATTCCACACAAGAGGGGTTCATGCTAATTAAGGTACTAGTAGCTCAATTATACAAAAGACTAACTTACATTGGCTGGGGTCTGTCCATAGGCAGTTGAGGCTCCAGACCAGAAGGATCACTGCAGGGAAAATATGATTATTTTTACTTGTAATATAAATATAAATATAATCACAACATGCAACAATTTCAAAGATTTTACTGAGTTACAGTTCATATTTGGAAATTAGTCAATTAAAATAAATGAATTACGCCCTAATCTATGGATTTCACATGACTGGGAATACAGATATGCATCGGCTGGTCACAGATACCTTATAAAAAGGTAGGGGCGTGGATCAGAAATCTGGTGTGACCACCATTTGGCTCATGCAGTGCAACACATCTCCTTTGCATAGAGTTGATCAGGCTGTTGATTGTGGCCTGCGGAATGTTGTCCCCCTCCTCTTCAATGGCTGTTGCTGGATATTGGCGGGAACTGGAACACGCTGTCGTACACGTCGATCCAGAGCATCCCAAACATGCTCAATGGGTGACACGTCTGATGAGTATGCAGGCCATGGAAGAACTGGGGCATTTTCACCTTCCAGGAATGGTGTACATATGCTTGAGCTCTGGGGCCGTGTATTATCATGCTGAAACATGAGGTGATGGTGGCGGATGGATGAATGGCAGGACAATGAGCCTTAGGATCTGGACATTTTCTGGGATATTTTAATTCAGCTCATGAAACATGGGACCAACACTTTACATGTTGCGCTTATATTTTTGTTCAGTGTAGCTAGCTAGCCAGTTATAGCTATATTGCTGTCAGAGAAACCCAACCCTCACTACAAAGCTAGCTAGAAGCAACATTTAACATTAACTAGCTAGCTTTGGCACTTAAATTATATCTAACACATAGCTACATACATAACATTAACTCAGATTAAATATTCAAAATAATGACCTTCGTCAGTCATTCTGCATGTTGGGGTGGCAAGATAAAGGAGCTAGCTAGTTAACTAGCTGGGTTAGCAAGCTTGGTGAAAACTCTTTCGATCAGGCAGTTGAAGAAAATATCTTCAGTTGAAAACATTTTAAATCAATGTTATTATTTAATCAATTAAAATGTCGTTATCAACAAGAAAGATTTTTGGCTCTGACAGCTGCTGTTCACCATCATCTGAAGAAAATTTGAAATTGCAACGGCTGCTCTGTCAGTTGGAGGGTGGGCTGGGCTCGGAAACCTTTCGAATTGTGACTGACAGCTCTGGAGAAATATCTATTTTCAAAATAAACAACCCACAATGACAAAGCAAAAAAAGGTTTTTAGAAATGTCTGCAAATAAAAAACTGAAATATCACATTTACATAAGTATTTAGACCCTTTACTTAGTACTTTGTTGAAGCATCTTTGGCAGCGATTACAACCTCGAGTTTTCTTGGGTATGAACCTACAAGCTTGGCACACCTGTATTTAGGGAGCTTCTCCCATTCCTCTCTGCAGATCCTCTCAAGCTCTGTCAGGTTGGATGGGGAGCGTTGCTGAACAGCTATTATCAGGTCTATCCAGAGATGTTAGATCGGGTTCAACTCCGGGCTCTGGCTGGGCCACTCAAGGACATTCCTGCGTTGTCTTGGCTGTGTGCTTAGGGTCGTTGTCCTGTTGGAAGTTGAACCTTCGCCTCAGTCAGAGGTCCTGAGGGCTCTGGAGCAGGTTTTCATCAAGGAGTTCTCTGTACTTTGCTCTGTTCATCTTTGCCTCAATCCTGACTAGTCTCCCAGTCCCTGCCACTGAAAAACATCCCCACAGCATGATGCTGCCACCACCATGCTTCACCATAGGGATTGTGCCAGGTTTCCTCCAGACGTGACGCTTGGCATTCAGGCCAAAGAGTTCAATCATGGTTTCATCAGATCAGAGAATCTTGTTTCTCATGGTCTGAGAGTCTTTAGGAGTCTTTTTGGCAAACTCCAAGAGGGCTGTCATGTGTATTTTACTGATGAGTGGCTTCCGTCTTGTCACTCTACCATAAAGGCCTGATTGGTGGAGTGCTGCAGATGGTTGTCTTTCTGGAAGGTTCTCCTATCTCCACAGAGGAACTCTGGAGCTCTGTCAGAGTAACCATTGAGTTCTTGGTCACCTCCCTGACCAAGGACCTTCTCCCCCGAATGTCTAGTTTGTCCGGACGGCCAGCTCTTGGAAGAGTCTTGGTTGTTCCACATTTCTTACATTTAAGAATGATGGAGGCCACTGTGTTCTTGGGGACCTTCAATGCTGCAGACATTTGTTGGTACCCTTCCCCAGATCTGTGCCTCAACACAATGCTGTCTCGGAGCTCTAAGGACAATTCCTATGACTAAATGGCTTGGGTTTTGCTCTGACATGTACTGTCAACTATGGGACCTTATATAGACAAGTGTGTGCCTTACCAAATCATGTCCAATCAATTGAATTTACCACAGGGGGACTCCAATCAAGTTGTAGAAACACCAAGAATGATCAATTTAAACAGGATGCACCAGAGCTCAAGCAAAGGGTCTGAATATTTATGTAAATAAGGTATTTTTTTAATTATTTTTTTAATACATTTGCAAACATTTCTAAAACATGTTTTTGCTTTGTCATTATGGGGTATTGTGTGTAGATTGCTGAGAAATTCATTTTATTTAATACGTTTTAGAATAAGGCTGTAACGTAACAAAATGTGGTAAAATTCAAGGGGTCTGGATACTTTCCGAAGGTACTGTATATTTTGAATTCCCCTGCATATACTGTACTATGTGTACATACAATACATTATTTACAATACAATACAGTACCAATTGTTCTCATTGTGCAGCCCTTCAGGCCAAGAGCTGGTGAAATCACCCCCATTCCCTCCTCCTTCTGCTTCAAGACCCATGTCACCTATCGGTTCGAGCTTCCATCCACCACCATTGCCTTTCCCTTGCATTCACTCCTCTTCCTTTGTTCCCCCCAGATTCTCTTTCATTGTACATTCTTCACATGCTTTGTGCTTGTTTATGCTCATTTGTTGTGTTTTTGTGTTTATTTCATGCAAATACCCATCCTACCCCTGCCTTTCGCTGCTGCAGATGCAGCACCTTTTCTCGCTTGAGAGCACAGGGAGTAGCTAGTGCTTCAGGTAATTATTGGGGAATTCTGAGCTGCCTGGATTTGTAACAGGTTGACTGATGGTGGCTATGTGTAGATCATTTTCATTTCCTTTTTCTATTGACCCATCACCACTGAGCTACCTCTTCCATAGAAACCTACATTTTCTTAAAGTGTGCAACAATAGACATAGAATGCTATGCTTTTTCCAGGTTCTCCTCTGTCTCCTTCTCTCTCCCTCTCCCTCCTCCTCTCTCTCTCTCCCTCCCTCTCTCAGGTGAACCTATCTATTAGAGCACACAGTAACACACATGACCGCACATGATAGTATACAATCACACAGTCTCCAGCAGTGTCTGCTCTTTCCCACCCAACAAGAACATATAACTGCAGTGCACACACACACACACACACACGCGCATGCATGCACACATACAGCTATACCATATGTCAAAGGCAGGCATTAGGGGGGGTTGTGGTGGTGGTGGGGGGGCTTAGCTGTAAATAATTAATGTTTGCACACATACTCCCGTCATGAGGCGGACAAGGCCAGATGAGAGGATGCGTGTGTGTTTGATCTGCATGCTAGTCCATGTCTGCAATGCACGGGCCGGTGCTCCCCCATGACTGACGGCATCTGTGTGAGAGAAACACTGCTGGGCCGCATGCATATACCGGTAGGCTGACTGCATCTGCAGACAAAGCTTTGCAGCACATTCAAATGAATTGTAATGTAAGTTTTAGTAGCGGAGTTCAGTGGATAGTGTCTTCTCCCATGTTGGAACTAATATTATTTAGGTTTTTTAAGAATTGTTTGTGGTTGGTCCAGGATCTGAACCCATCATAATAAAGTGCATGAATGTGTTGAAGGTAGTGGCGTTAACCACTAGACCACTTCAGGAACAAATATTCTGTTTGCGTTTGATGGACATCTCTAAATCTGATCAAACTAATCAGAATCCAGGGCCAGAATTTGTTAGTAATGTGGAATAACAACAGCCTGCAAACTCAGTATTTCTCCAGAAGCGGAGTTGAAGAAACTAGATTTTGTCTAAATGTAACTCCCATGGTGTGCATGGTTGATAAAGAAACAAAGCATTCTGGGATGAGAAGGCTTCAGGCAATGACTGGTCTGGCTATGGCGTCGGCTAGGCACCAGCCGAACCGAAGCGTGCTGCTGCCTTTAGAGTAGGCACACAGTGGTGTGTGGCTGTTTGTGTTCATGCCTACGTACAGTATGTGTGTGTGTGTGCGCATGTCTGTGTGCACCCATGACCGGACATCAGTGTGGTCTTTGTCAGTGCAGAGGGGAGGAATAAGGTATTATTGCCCATACCATAGTCTTAACAAATATAGTTTTAAAAGACTCGCCAGTCATTATACTGTGTCTGCTAACAGCGTCCATTGCATCCTATTCTACAGACTGAATAGCGGCCACACAAGACAGACAATGTAGTCTAGTCTTTGGATGTGTATGATTATACCTGTGACCATCCACACACCAGTCACTGTTTTCAGCACCATTAAACACACTGAAGAGCCTCATTTCCCCAGCACTCTTTATGATAGGGTTTCTCCCGCCAGCAAAACATGTCAATTGCAGGCCTGCCCTCCTCGGCCCTGACAGTATTGTGAGGGCCGTTCCATAGAGAGGTAATTGGGAGGACAGACAGAGGTGGATCCACAGCTCAGCCTGACTGACACCCTAATGAGAGCTCTCTGCTGAGATGCTAATGCCGTAGGGGCGGGAGGATACAGCAGAGGAATAGAGGGGATGGGGAAGAGGGTGTTGGTTTGTTCGCCGCTATACTCAAACCTCAAAGGGTGTCTTTCTGAAACTCTGAAATTGGTGTGGACTTTTATGGATCCTTCAGTGTCGGCCCAGCCAGGAAGCGACATAAGTGGTCGCTTAGGGCCCAGCGGCTGCTAGGGGGCCCCCAATTATATATATTTTTTACAAACTTAATAGGGAATTTGAATTCGAACAGTCGAATACACAAGTTGCAATTTTGAAATTTGCTAGTGTTATGTCACTCACTAACAGACCTTAGCAAGCTATTGCTAAGCAAGCACAGTCCTGTGTGGCTCAGTTGGTAGAGCATGGCACTTGCAACGTCAGCGTTGTGGGTTCGATTCCCACGGGGGACCAGAACGGAATGTATGCACTCACTACTGTAAATCGCTCTGGACAAGAGCGTCTGATAAATGGCCAAAATGTAAGTGTAATTATCTATCAGGAGGCCCCCAGTGATTTGTTATAATGTTTAAAGGACAACTCTATACCCTAATTTTAGCCTTTGCTCAACCCTTTCATATAAAACAAAATGCATTCAGGTGAAAAGTCGTGGGTGGGGGGAATTGCTCATTAATATTCCGTTTTGGAGGATACGTCCAATTTCTATGTGGGTCAAATTTCTCAGTGTCTGATTGGCTCTGCTATCTGCACTAAGTCAAAGATGGAGAGTGCTGGTGAGTCCGTGCAATCAAATGCAACCTTTGCGACTGAATGTTCGTATGAGGTCGAGGACTTCTCCCAACCGGAATCCCCCTGTTCGATTGATGGCCAAGGCCCAGCTGGTCTAGAGACGTAGCAGTTCGAACTGTTGGCACCAGATCTAGCCCAACCTGACGCCAAAGACGGAGCGGCTGGAGTCAAGGCAATGGAGGAGGCAGAGAGGATGGGGGACTTGTCCGAGTGGTACTTTATTTAGGAGTCAAAATATTCGACCTGTAGTCACCCAAGCACTTCGTTTCCCCATAATATACAACATTTGTTTTTAGAAGGTGTACTTGTGGGCACTGCAAAAAGCTGTAGGGAAGTCGCAAAGGTATGTTTGTAGACAACAGTGTACGTCTAAACCCAATTTGAGCCCCTGTATAATATGCTGATAATATCCATTCACTTCTCACTTCCCATGTCACGTCTACTCCCGCTCCTCCTCTCAGTTAACTCATTATTACGCACACATGTCACCATCGTTATGTGCACCTGCTCCTCATGAGACTCACCAGGACTCCATGGGACAACATTCCACAGGCCACAATCAATAGCCTGCTCAACTCTGTCCGAAGGAGATGTGTCACGCTGCATGAGGCAAATGGTGGTCACACGAGATGCTGATTGATTTTCTGATCCACGCCCCTACTTTTTTTTAAGGTATCTGTGACCCGACAGATGCATATCTGTATTCCCAGGCATGTGACATCTGTAGACAAGGGCCAAATGCATTTATTTCAATTCACTGATTTCCATATATGAACTGTAACACAGTAAAATCTTCTATTTTTGTTCAGTGTACATTTGTGTGAGTTGTTACATCTGAGAATAAACCCTGATATTCTAAAAGCAGTGCAACAATGTCACCTTTTCCTACAAGTGCACCAAAAGGCATCAGATTTTTCTAGAATCTCCGAGTTACTCAGCCATCCCACAGACAGAGGGTGTATTGGGCTTACCTCGTGCTCTTGAGGAAGACTATAGTCAACGGTGACAGCAGTGGCCACAGTCAGAAGATCACTACCGGTTTAAACCGACTTCTCCTCCCGATCGTAGAGGGTGAAATAGGATTTCAACATGTTGACAAGACACCAATTTTTTTTCCCCTGCGCAGAAGATCACTACCGGTGATGGCGATTAGGCAATCTACATTACAAAACATTGGGAGATGCTCGATAAACATTTTCCACTATGGGGTGAGGGCCTGAAAAGCAAGCTTGCAACGGTGACCCCAGAACGGGCCACAAAACCAAGACTTGGTCACCCACATCGAAGGTGCGGCTTCTGGCCTTTCGATCGTGCCAAACTTTCATTTTCGTTTGCGCTTCACCAGAATCTCACTGGCAAAGTGCAATCTGTATCGACCCATCAGGTTTCTCTTCTCTGGGATTACTTACAAACAACATAATTTGGCACGACCTTCATTCCAGCCAAATAATTTCCCAAAATGAATGAGACCCCCTTCACCAGTAGGCTAGGCCTCACTCCAACAACAACGATACCACAAACAAGATCAGACTTGAGTTCAGCATTATACAACAGGAACTTCCATGCAACTCATCTCCACGCCTTGTATTAACACACTGTAACCAGTTGTTGAAGTGTCACGAACAAAGGCAAAACACTCTTCAAAATGAAGGATTGGGCTGCCCTAGTGTACCTTCACAGGCTGCCTAAGAATCACCACTCGGTATAGATACGAACCCATCTAAATAATCTAATACACATCTGATCCAAAATCTTGTTAAGGAGATACACCAGTCCCAACCAGAGATTTAATGGGCTGGAGTGCTCCCACAAGAAGAAACAGCCTTTTCTCTCTCTAATTTTTCCGTTTCAACTTAGGACACTGAGAGACAATGTGTCCTTTCTCACGGCAGTAATGACAAACTGGCGGATATGTAAAAAAGTTTTCTGCCGACCTTTATCTTTGGGCACTGTAGAAAAAGACTGAAACCTTGCAGTAGAGGAGGACTTCTCCTGATTGCTTTTTGCATGAAGATAACTACTGGGTACTTTGTTTGTGAAGGTAGTTTTATGTGTCAACACAAAGTCATCTATAAGGACTGCAGCTTTCTCAAGAGTGAGATCCTTGTGCTCATAAATGTGGGTAGCAACCCTTTCATGAAGGCAATTCTTGAACTGCTCGAAGTATGAGTGTCTTCAAACCCTTAAGGTCCTTAAAACCTCTTGAGTACCACACCACCGATCAAAAAGACATACTTGTTCCTTTGCGAACTCAACATGGTTTTGTGATTCTGTCTTCTATAATTCACGGAACTGTTGTCTGTATGCCTCTAGGACCAGCTCGTAAGCCTGAAGGATAGCAGCTTTAACAGTGTCATAATCTGAACAAGAGATAAAGTGGTGTACACTTTCTGAACTTTTCGCACAAGAATACTGGAGGAGCAGAGACCAAATGTCTCATGGCCATTTTAGGGATGTGGCAATCCGCTCAGAGTAAAATATACACCCACCTCCTTTTCTTTGAAAAGGCAGTACAAGTCAGCTGTTCTGACCAAGATCAGACTTTGTTGAGGGTGCAGGATTAACTGACCTGACCCAAAGTGCTTCCCGATCTATCTCTCAATTGAATGGCATGCTCAAGTTCCTGTTCTCTTTCCTTGTGCTCAAGCACTAATTTCTGCTGTTCCCATTTTGCCTTTAGTTCTACCTCTCACAGTTGCATGTCTATGGGGTGTCCTCTACCACCCGTAAGACCCTTTTCATCATGCTCCCTCTATGGGGTGTCCTCTAACACCCGTAGGACCCTTTTCATCATCCTCCCTCTATGGGGTGTCCTCTACCACCCGTAGGACCCTTTTCCTTATGCTCCCTCTATGGGGTGTCCTCTACCACCCGTAAGACCCTTTTCATCATCCTCCCTCTATGGGGTGTCCTCTACCACCGTAGGACCCTTTTCATCATGCTCCCTCTATGGGGTGTCCTCTACCACCCGTAGGACCCTTTTCATCATCCTCCCTCTATGGGGTGTCCTCTACCACCCGTAGGACCCTTTTCCTTATGCTCCCTCTATGGGGTGTACTCTACCACCCGTAGGCCCCTTTTCATCATCCTCCCTCTATGGGGTGTCCTCTACCACCCGTAGGACCCTTTTCATCATCCTCCCTCTATGGGGTGTCTTCTACCACCGTAGGACCCTTTTCTTCATGCTCCCTCTATGGGGTGTCCTCTACCACCCGTAGGACCCTTTTCATCATGCTCCCTCTATGGGGTGTCCTCTACCACCCGTAAGACCCTTTTCATCATCCTCCCTCTATGGGGTGTCCTCTACCACCGTAGGACCATTTTCATCATCCTCCCTCTATGGGGTGTCCTCTACCACCCGTAAGACCCTTTTCATCATCCTCCCTCTATGGGGTGTCCTCTACCACCGTAGGACCCTTTTCTTCATGCTCCCTCTATGGGGTGTCCTCTACCACCCGTAGGCCCCTTTTCATCATCCTCCCTCTATGGGGTGTCCTCTACCACCCGTAGGACCCTTTTGATCATCCTCCATCTATGGGGTGTCCTCTACCACCCGTAGGAACCTTTTCTTCATGCTCCCTTTATGGGGTGTCCTCTACCACCCGTAGGAACCTTTTCATCATCCTCCCTCTATGGGGTGTCCTCTACCACCCGTAGGACCCTTTTCATCATGCTCCCTCTATGGGGTGTCCTCTACCACCCGTAGGAACCTTTTCATCATGCTCCCTCTATGGGGTGTCCTCTACCACCCGTAGGAACCTTTTCATCATGCTCCCTCTATGGGGTGTCCTCTACCACCCGTTGGAACCTTTTCATCATCCTCCCTCTATGGGGTGTCCTCTATCACCGTAGGACACTTTTCTTCATGCTCCCTCTATGGGGTGTCCTCTACCACCGTAGGACCCTTTTCATCATCCTCCCTCTATGGGGTGTCCTCTACCACCGTAGGACCCTTTTCATCATGCTCCCTCTATGGGGTGTCCTCTACCACCCGTAGGACCCTTTTCATCATCCTCCCTCTATGGGGTGTCCTCTACCACCCGTAGGAACCTTTTCATCATGCTCCCTCTATGGGGTGTCCTCTACCACCCGTAGGACCCTTTTCATCATCCTCCCTCTATGGGGTGTCCTCTACCACCCGTAGGAACCTTTTCATCATGCTCCCTCTATGGGGTGTCCTCTACCACCGTAGGACCCTTTTCATCATCCTCCCTCTATGGGGTGTCCTCTACCACCGTAGGACCCTTTTCATCATGCTCCCTCTATGGGGTGTCCTCTACCACCCGTAGGACCCTTTTCATCATCCTCCCTCTATGGGGTGTCCTCTACCACCCGTAGGAACCTTTTCATCATGCTCCCTCTATGGGGTGTCCTCTACCACCCGTAGGACCCTTTTCATCATCCTCCCTCTATGGGGTGTCCTCTACCACCCGTAGGAACCTTTTCATCATGCTCCCTCTATGGGGTGTACTCTACCACCCGTAGGACCCTTTTCTTCATGCTCCCTCTATGGGGTGTCCTCTACCACCCGTAGGAACCTTTTCATCATCCTCCATCTATGGGGTGTCCTCTACCACCGTAGGACCCTTTTCATCATGCTCCCTCTATGGGGTGTCCTCTACCACCCGTAGGACCCTTTTGATCATCCTCCATCTATGGGGTGTCCTCTAACACCCGTAGGAACCTTTTCATCATGCTCCATCTATGGGGTGTCCTCTACCACCCGTAGGCCCCTTTTCATCATCCTCCCTCTATGGGGTGTCCTCTACCACTGTAGGACCATTTTCTTCATTCTCCATCTATGGGGTGTCCTCTACCACCCGTAGGAACCTTTTCATCATGCTCCCTCTATGGGGTGTCCTCTACCACCGTAGGAACCTTTTCATCATGCTCCCTCTATGGGGTGTCCTCTACCACCCGTAGGACCCTTTTCATCATGCTCCCTCTATGGGGTGTCCTCTACCACCCGTAGGACCCTTTTCATCATCCTCCCTCTATGGGGTGTCCTCTACCACCGTAGGACCCTTTTCATCATGCTCCCTCTATGGGGTGTCCTCTACCACCCGTAGGACCCTTTTCATCATCCTCCCTCTATGGGGTGTACTCTACCACCCGTAGGACCCTTTTCTTCATGCTCCCTCTATGGGGTGTACTCTACCACCGTAGGACCCTTTTCATCATGCTCCCTCTATGGGGTGTCCTCTACCACCCGTAGGAACCTTTTCATCATCCTCCATCTATGGGGTGTCCTCTACCACCCGTAAGACCCTTTTCATCATCCTCCCTCTATGGGGTGTCCTCTACCACCGTAGGACCCTTTTCATCATCCTCCCTCTATGGGGTGTACTCTACTGAAAGTTGACTAGCTAAAGTTGACCTAAAAGACACCCACCATGAACGGCCACTAAATTTGCCCAAGATGAGGCAAACAAAATAAAACCCTTAAAGGAAGACAGCAAACCAAAAAGGCGAACAAAACAAAAACAGGGAAGATCAGATAAAGGATCATTTTTTTTTAAATCCAATGGGGAGAGCCAACTAAAGGTGTTAACCCTCCATATCTCTCAAGCCAAATGGAGCACTGGGCCAGCCGCCCTTAAATATCACCTGTGCCGGCACAGGTGTAACACATACTGAGTAACAAGGTGACACCAATTGGTGCGCTTCATGTGCTAAAGTGCCAACGCCCAACCTCTAAATATGAATGGAAAACACACACACACACACACGCAGTAAACATTCACATTTCTTGCAGATAAACATACCTCCTTTATGATTCACTGGTTGTCAGGTCTCTCGAGTTGGGCACAGAGCACAGGAGGTTGGTAGCACCTTAATTGGGAAGGACAGGCTTGTGGTAATGGCTGGAGTGAATGAGTGGAATGGTATTACACACATGGTTTCTACGTATTTGATGCCATTCCATTTGCTTCGTTCCAGCCATTATTAGGAGTCGTCCTCCCCTCAGCAGCCTCCACTGGTGCAGAGGTATTCAGGAATAGGTACCTTCTCCAACAGCTCCTGATAGGGACGTGGCCTTCCACAACATCTCGCAAATGCAGGTCCAAGAAGGTGTTAAGAGGAAGCAGAGTTGAGACATTTTCTTTTCCTTGACATGCCACTTTGTTATGACCATTGGTGTCAATAATAACTCACCTTAAGTTGGATGTCTCTTCAGGGCCTGCACAGTGTAGTCTCCCTGCTTGTATTTCGGGTACAAGATGGCATATCGGAGTTCTCCTTTCAATGTGGATGCATGGGCTCGCTCTGCATTGTCGTTATAACGCATCGCTGCCAGATGCAGTTCAAAGGGAAACACAGCAACCGTTGCACAAAGCAAAGCATTGTACTAATGGCCTTTGTTAACTGCAATGACCCTCTAACTACATACCTGCACAACATTCCAAGAAAGGAAAAGGCCACAGTTTTAGGAGCAAACTTCAGAATAATGCTATGGAAGGTCTCTATGCATGAAGTCTGGCAATGTGGACTCATCTTCTCGATGTCCTTCAGGAGTCCTGGTGCCAGGAGTATTGCGGTCAGCTTCTTACATGTGTCTGTACCTATTCCAAAGAAGACTAAGACTTAGACTAAAAGTAAAAGAAGACTAAGACTAAGACTAAAAGAGGCTGTCAATTTCTGTAAAAAAATATTTCATATCATAATACAGAAGTAAACAGGAAATTGAAAAACAGTACAACCGATTAAATGCAATGTATTTCTCCTAATTATACTTACTTGGCTTAAGCCAATGCATGGCCAGTTCACTTGGCCACTGCCTCCTTCCCTGAGATTGATGTTGAGGCTGACCAGTGAACCTGATTCACAACACTTCTCCTCCAAGGCCCTACTTCTTCACAGTTCTTCGCCTGTCCATCAACTTTCTTACCTATCCCTTGACACCGAAAAAGAAAGAAATCACCAACTTCAAAGCAGAAGGGTATTAGAGGTCGGCAGGTAGGCTAGTGGTGAGAGTGTTGGGCCAGTAAACGAAAGGTTGCTGGATTGAATCCCTAAACTGACAAGGTACTAATCTGTCGTTCTGCCCCGGAATAAGTCAGTTAACCTACTGTTCCCCTGTAGGCCGTCATTGTTAATAATAATTTGTTCTTAACTGACTTGCCTAGTTAAATAAAGGTTAAAAAAAAAAAAATTAGCTCTTCGGAAAGTATTTTACAATGTGACAAATAGTAAACGGTACATTTGTGTATTTAATAGGAATGTACTTGATATTAGTCATTTTGAATGAGAAAACACATACACTTAGCCAGATGCCATGAGTCATAGCAGTGGCTAATCAAGGGTCTCTTCTCTCACATGAACTTCTGCACAGAGGGATGTCTGTCCGTAGCGATGGTCTTGATTGTGACCCCCCCCACCCCCCCCTACTCTTAAGGACGCCGAGAGGCCACGCTCAAAGCCTGCCTTCTCCATCCGCTGGCTGTTTCCAACCTTGTTGCTCTACAAGACATAACTTAATGTTAAGAGTTAATGGTGAGTGATGATGCTATATCAAGTTTTGTTGTATATCTTGTTTGCTTTTACGTTCAGCATTGTGGAACTGTAATACCTTGCGCAATGTCCTAAAACACAGTCATATGATTTCTGCACTATCAGTAACTTGACAGTGACAAGATTATCATATGGAATAAAACATTTTAATCAAAATAAAACAAACCTGGAGTGTCTAACCTCATATTGCCACCAAGAACCCTGTTTATCTTAAATCGGCCAAACGTCAATATCGAAGTAAGTATGCCAATTAATACACCGCTCGAACACCGATTTAAGGAGTTTACATGTCCTAATATTTAGAAAGACTGCTCAGAAAAAAATTGTGTGTTTTAATCGGCATACTTACTTCGATATTGACTTTGTGCCGATCTGAGCATACGCTAGCACCAGCCAAGCGAGCCTCCGTAACATAAGCGAAGTATGTTCGTAACAACTGAATATGTGTGCCGGATATACACACTTTATGTCCGAACTTTACTGTATGTCCGAACTCATAATAAAATATGCTTCCCAAAAAATAATATGTTCGCTGTGGTAGAACGTTTATTTTGATTGGCGATTTGCCATCAGGAATCCTGATTTCAGATGAGTCCATGTAAATAAGATTATTAGGGAAATCGTTCTTCTTCCAAAGCATGTACATATTTTAATCAAACTATTATATTAATCTGACTATCCACAATAATCGCATTATTGTGTGCATGTAACCACATTCAATGGTATGCTGGATCGGATTAGATGAGTTTATTAGTCACACGCACAGATATAATCGCAGGACACAGGGAAATGCTTATATCTCTGAACTCCAACAGTGCAGGTAAAATACATTTTTTTTAAAGTGAATGAGATCTGTTATGTTTGGTCCTGGTTCCACTGCCAGTGGATTTTGGGACGAAGAAGCTTCACCTGGTGCCTGTGAAACATTGCATCAGAGATGCCGTGACCATTGAACACAGCCATGGACTAAAGAAGAAAAACATAGCAGCTTTGTTGTTTAGTGGGGAAAGGTGTCACTCAGTACTGTTCAACCTACTTCACTCTAACCATTACTAACAGACTGTCATTTCCCACCTTCCTGATCTGAACGAATGAGGCTCCGGTGAAGACAACAGCGGCAGAGAGACACAGGTTTCCAGCTGGTATTTTTGACCACATACGGTTGATTCCTCCATTTCAGTGAATGCTCAGTGAGCAAAGTTCTGCTCAGCACGCAACAGTGTGTCTAGAACCCTTTGGTCAATGTTACATGTCCTGCTGCAAACTGGACAAGTCTGGAAGAGTTCCATCAGGTTGTCCTCACACACAATGTACTTCTTCACCTCGGATGTGTTTTACCAAGTGAGAACGAACACTTAGAAACAAGTCTAATGAATTGCGCCAAAACCAAAAAAGGGTGTGAGATGAAGATCCCTCTTATTACAAGACTTTTAATGGTATAGCATATATTTTCCATTACATGTCACAGTTGATGGTGCTCTCTGTTATCTCGGCAGAAACTGGCATCGCCTGTAAGCACCTTACATCTGGGCCGTTTCAGGCGGGTAGAGTTTTCCAGAGGTTCAGGGGTGGTCACGAGTGCTTGTATCTCAAGACACAGTCCTGTTTTGTATCCTGACAGGCTACAGTGAGAAAATGCATCAAATACAATAACTGCATATCAATATCTCATTCGCAACACTTTCTTGCGACAGACAACACCATCATAGCCTGCCTCTTGCTTGCTACAGAGAGCTGATACGCACCCTTGCCTCTTTTAGAGTGCTTCAGATGCGATCTGGCACCCAATCGCCCATATTTCCCCCATTTTTTTTGCCGCCTTCTCGCCATTAAATTGAGTTAAGGAGGAAATGCACACATTTTCAGCCTGAATGGAGAATATTTTATATACGTACCGGTCCACGGCTGATACGAGTGTATAGCCGGTTGCAAGCATTCCCTTTGGCCGGTAAGATGAACCAACTCAATATTGCCATCTGGCGGCCTTTGAGCTAAGCCAGGCTGTTCAATTTGAAAAAACTAATTACAAAACCTACATTGGAATATACTGTAAATAACTTAGCTAGACTAACTAACTTAAAACCATATCAATATAATATAAATAACTATAACAATTTAACACACTCGAATTAAAAAAATAACCGCTACGTTACTTATCTATATAATAATTGGAAACGCTAATAATGCTAGGCTTACTAATTACTAATGCTAATGTTACAATGACTCTCAATTACTATCTTCTCCAACAGTCAAATTGGCGCCGCTGTCACTTGCTTTTATAGTTAGCCTTGAGGCTGTACCACCCGACACATCTAGAAGGGCATATACTTCATACAGAACCCCTCCCTTAAGATGAGAATGGAGCACGTTTGCAAGGTACCTCCATGCCATGAATTTCAATGGCAGAGTTGAACCGCTAGGTGCAAAAAGAGCTCGATTTACTACTAAAAGGCCCAAATATATCACTTTTGCCATGAACTGTTAAAATTGTCACGAACTGGCTCAAAGCCCGTAACAAAAGGGAGACGACGTGGAGATAAGGAGTAACAATATATATATTTATTAAGTAAAGTAACTAGGTATAATATACAATGGTGTGTGTAATCAGTAATCAGTAGTGTAAGTGAGTGTTTTGCATGCATGAATGTGATAATGCAGGGTGTTGAAAGATGCTAAAGTAAACAACCAAAAAAACACCAAGAAACACAACAAAATCTATAAAGGTGTCTGCATGGAGAGAGTCTCCTCCATGAATGGGGAAGTGGTGCATTTATCCTATGACAGTGGGCACAGGTGTTTCCCATGTAGCTGACGACCCTCCCAACTCCGCCCACCGGCATCCTAATAAGGAAACAAGAACAAAGAGAGAATACGGCAGACAGAGTGGGAGGGTCGTCACAAAATGAAGACCAGAATTTACGTGTTTCATCATAACTAAGCCTCAAACATTTGGTGTCCACTGAATTTGTTTTATTTTTATGTTAGTTACTCTTTAAAAATGCACTATGCAGAAACTGTTCTGCCATTTCCTGGTGCCTAAAATTCTCATAGTTCACGTAATTTCAGTTTATGTGACAAAGCAAGCAAGTATAGTGTAGAGAATCACTCTACCATCTAAACCTCTGTTGTAAAAGACGCAAAAATGAATCTAAGGATTCGCCTAAAATTAAGTACCCAAATCTAACTGCCTGTAGCTCAAGACCTGAAGCAAGGATATGCATATTCTTGACACCATTTGAAAGGAAACACTTTGAAGTTTGTGGAAATTTGAAATTAATGTAGGAGAATATAACAGAATAGATGTGGTTAAAGATAATACAAAGAAAAAAACAACTATTGTTTTGTATTTTTTTTGTATCATTAGCTCTGAAATACAAGAGAAAGGCCATAATGTTGTAACGGCTGTCTAATTCCTCCTCCTCGGATGAGGAGGAGCATGGATCGGACCAACACGCAGCGAGGTATGCAGACATAAAGAATTTATTTAACAAGACGAACACTGACACGAAATACACTTGAATAGAATACAAAACAACAAAACGACGTAGACAGACCTGAACTTGAGAACTTACATAGACACGAAGAACGCACGAACAGGAAAGACTAGCCAAACGAACGTACAAACGAAACAGTCCTGTGTGGTAGACACAGACACAGGAACAATCACCCACAAACAAACAGTGAGAACAGCCTACCGTAATATGGTTCTCAATCAGAGGAAACGTCAAACACCTGCCTCTAATTGAGAACCATATCAGGCAACACATTTAACCCAACATAGAAACACATAACATAGAATGCCCATCCCAACTCACGCCCTGACCAACTAAACACATACAAAAACAACAGGAAACAGGTCAGGAACGTGACAGAACCCCCCCTCAAGGTGCGAACTCCGGGCGCACCCCTAAAACTCAAGGAGAGGGTCTGGGTGGGCATCTGTCCGCGGTGGCGGCTCCGGCGCAGGACGAGGACACCACTCCACCATTGTCTTTGTCCCCCTCCTTAGCGTCCCTTGAGTGGCGACCCTCGCCCCCGACCATGGTCCAGGAACCTTCACCAAGGCCCCTCCTAAATATAGACAACTCAGGACAGAGAGGTAGCTCAGGATAGAGAGGTAACCCAGGACAGAGAGGTAGCTCAGGACAGAGGGGTAGCTCAGGACAGAGGGGTAGCTCAGGACAGAGGGGCAACTCCGGACTGAAGGGCAGCTCCGGACAGAGAGGCAGCTCCGGACTAATGGCAGCTGCGGACTGAGGGGCAGCTCCGGACTGAGGGGCAGCTCCGGACTGAGGGGCAGCTCCGGACTGAGGGGCAGCTCATGACTGAGGGGCAGCTCATGACTGGAGGGCAGCTCATGACTGAGGGGCAGCTCATGACTGGAGGGCAGCTCATGACTGGAGGGCAGCTCATGACTGGAGGGCAGCTCATGACTGGAGGGCAGCTCATGACTGGCGGGCAGCTCATGACTGGCGGGCAGCTCATGACTGGCTGGCGGCTCTGGCGGCTCCTGACTGGCTGGCGGCTCTGGCAGCTCCTGACTGGCTGGCGGCTCTGGCAGCTCCTGACTGGCTGGCGGCTCTGGCAGCTCCTGACTGGCGGGCGGCTCTGGCAGCTCCTGACTGGCGGGCTCTGGACTGGCAGCTCCACTGGCAGCTCCGGACTGGCTGGCGGCTCTGGCAGCTCCTGACTGACGGACGGCTCTAGCGGCTCGGGACAGACGGGCGGCTCTAATGGCTCGGGACAGACGGATGGCTCAGATGGCGCTGGGCAGACGGACGGCTCTAGCGGCTCGGGACAGACGGGCGGCTCTAATGGCTCGGGACAGACGGATGGCTCAGATGGCGCTGGGCAGACGGATGGCTCAGATGGCGCTGTGCAGACGGATGGCTCAGATGGCGCTGGGCAGACGGATGGCTCAGATGGCGCTGGGCAGACGGATGGCTCAGATGGCGCTGGGCAGACGGATGGCTCAGATGGTGCTGGGCAGGCAGGCAGCTCAGACGGCGCTGGGCAGACGAGCAGTGCAGGCAGCGTTGGGCAGACGGCCGACTCTGACCTGCTGAGGCGCACAGTAGGCCTGGTGCGTGGTGCCGGAACTGGTGGTACCGGACTGTAGACACGCACCTCAAGGCTAGTGCGGGGAGCAGGAACAGGGCACACTGGTTTCTCAAAGCGCACTATAGGCCTGGTGCGTGGTGCCGGAACTGGTGGTACCGGACTGAGGGCACGCACCTCAGGGCGAGTGCGGGGAGAAGCAACAGTGCGTACAGGGCTCTGGAGACGCACATTAGGCCTAGTGCGTGGTGTAGGCACTGGTGGAACTGGGCTGGGGCGGGAACGTGGCGCCGGATATACCGGACCATGCAGGCGTACTGGCTCCCTTGAGCACTGAGCCTGCCCAACCTTACCTGGTTGTATGCTCCCCGTCGCCCGACCAGTGCGGGGAGGTGGAATAACCCGCACTGGGCTGTGTATGCGAACCGGGGACACCATGCGTAAGGCTGGTGCCATGTATGCCGGCCCGAGGAGAAGCACTGGTGGCCAGATGCGTTGGGCCGGCTTCATGACATCCGGCTCAATACTCAATCTAGCCCTGCCAGTGCGGGGAGGTGGAATAACCCGCACCGGGCTATGCACACGTACAGGAGACACCATGCGCTCTACCGCATAACACGGTGTCTGCCCGTACTCTCGCACTCCACGGTAAGCATAGGGAGTTGGCGCAGGTCTTCTACCTGACTTCGCCACACTCCCTTTTAGCCCCCCCCAAGAAATTTTTGGGCTTGACTCTCCGGCTTCCAGCCTCGCTTACGTGCTGCCTCCTCATACCACCGCTCCTGGGCTTTAGCTGCCTCCTTCTCCTCCCGAGAGCGGCGATTCTCTCCAACCTTAGCCCAGGGTCCTTTTCCCTCCAAGATTTCCTCCCATGTCCAGGAGTCCTGTGTAATGGGCCGCTGCTGTCGCTGCTGCCCGTTACCCCGCTGCTTGATCCTTTGTTGGTGGGTGATTCTGTAACGGCTGTCTAATTCCTCCTTCTCGGATGAGGAGGAGCATGGATCGGACCAACACGCAGCGAGGTATGCAGACATAAAGAATTTATTTAACAAGACGAACACTGACACGAAATACACTTGAATAGAATACAAAACAACAAAACGACGTAGACAGACCTGAACTTGAGAACTTACATAGACACGAAGAACGCACGAACAGGAAAGACTAGCCAAACGAACGAACAAACGAAACAGTCCTGTGTGGTAGACACAGACACAGGAACAATCACCCACAAACAAACAGTGAGAACAGCCTACCTTAATATGGTTCTCAATCAGAGGAAACGTCAAACACCTGCCTCTAATTGGGAACCATATCAGGCAACACATTTAACCCAACATAGAAACACATAACATAGAATGCCCACCCCAACTCACGCCCTGACCAACTAAACACATACAAAAACAACAGAAAACAGGTCAGGAATGTGACAAATGTATTATTCCATCCCTAGCGCAATTTCAATTTTGGCCACTAGATGGCAGCAGTGTATGATCCAATGAACCATTACATTTCTGTTCAAAATGTTGTATCAAGACTGCCCAAATGTGCCTAATTGGTATTAACTGTGCATTCTCCTCAAACAATAGCATGGTATTCTTTCACTGTAATAGCTACTGTAAATCGGACAGTGCAGTTAGATTAACATGAATTTAAGCTTTCTGACAATATCAGATATGTCTATGTCCTGGGAACTTTTCTTGTTACGTACAACCTCATGCTAATCGCATTAGCACACATTAGCGCACGACAGATCTATAACACATTTCTATGTGAATATGGTCAGTCGCCCAAAAAGTTACATACTGCAGCTTTAAGTCACTCTACACAAAATGTGTAGAATTGCAGAATATTTGCTTTAAAACTGCTAAATGATCCATGCACCCCATGGATAAATCTGTAGAATTGCAGGAAACATTTTATTTCTTACAGCAAAAAAACAAAAAGCACCCCATGGCGAAATACACTGAGTATATAAACATTAGGAACACCTTCCTAATATAGAGTTTCACCCTCGCCTCAGTTCGTCGGGTCAGGGACTCTACAAGGTGTCGAAAGCATTCCACAGGGATGCTGGCCCATGTTGACTCCAATGCTTCCCACAGTTGTGTCAAGTTGGCTGGATGTCCTTTGGGTGGCGGACTATTCTTCATACACACGGGAAACTGTTGAGCATGAAAAACACAGCAGCGTTGCAGTTCTTGACAGCGCGCCTGACACCTACTACCATACACCGTTCAAAGGCACTTACAGGTCTTCCCAATTGTTTACACACTAAAACTGGCCCATGAGGCACAATGACCCAAACCGGTCACTCATTTAGCAGAACCATACACCAAATCTGCAAGACTACTGGTACATGTTTTGCTTTACACTCTGATTGTAATTCTATAACAAACATTTTGGAAGAACACAACACACAATTCTCTACCTTTGGCACAACTATCACAACTAACAAAAGCAACACTCTTCAACAAGCTAAGCTCAATTACCAATTGATCACTTTCACCCTTCACATGTGCAAACACTAATTGCGTAAATGTTCACTTTGCAATCAGAACTTTGGTATGGATAAAAAGGCCACAGGAGAGTGCTCTTGTGTTTGGAGAACAATGGAAGCAAACTTGGCAGAGAGCGATAGAGGTAGAGGTAGAGTTGGAAGTGGGGGTAGAGGTAGAGGTGGAGGTGGGGGTAGAGGTAGAGGTAGAGGTAGAGGTGGAGGTTGAGGTAGAGGCAGAGGTAGAGGCGGAGGTGGAGGTGGGGGTAGAGGTAGAGGTGGAGGTGGAGGTGGGGGTAGAGGTAGAGGTGGAGGTGGGGGTAGAGGTAGAGGTGGAGGTGGAGGTGGAGGTGGAGGTGGAGGTAGAGGTGGAGGTGGAGGTGGGGGTATAGGTAGAGGTGGAGGTTGGGGTAGAGGTAGAGGTAGAGGTGGAGGTGGAGGTGGGGGTAGAGGTGGAGGTTGGGGTAGAGGCAGAGGTAGAGGCGGAGGTGGAGGTGGGGGTAGAGGTAGAGGTGGAGGTGGGGGTAGAGGTAGAGGTGGGGGTAGAGGTAGAGGTGGAGGTTGGGGTAGAGACAGAGGTGGAGGTGGAGGTGGAGGTGGGGGTAGAGGTAGAGGTGGAGGTGGAGGTGGAGGTGGAGGTGGGGGTAGAGGTAGAGGTGGAGGTGGAGGTGGGGGTAGAGGTAGAGGTGGGGGTAGAGGTAGAGGTGGAGGTGGAGGTGGGGGTAGAGGTAGAGGGGGAGGTGAAGGTGGGGGTAGAGGTAGAGGTGGAGGTTGGGGTAGAGACAGAGGTAGAGGCGGAGGTGGAGGTGGGGGTAGAGGTAGAGGTGGAGGTGGAGGTGGGGGTAGAGGTAGAGGTGGGGGTAGAGGTAGAGGTGGAGGTTGGGGTAGAGACAGAGGTGGAGGTGGAGGTGGAGGTGGGGGTGGGGGTAGAGGTAGAGGTAGAGGTAGAGGTAGAGGTAGAGGTGGAGGTGGAGGTGGGGGTAGAGGTAGAGGTGGAGGTAGACGTGGAGGTTGGGGTAGAGGCAGAGGTAGAGGTGGAGGTAGGGGTAGAGGTAGAGGTGGAGGTTGGGGTGGAGGAAGATCAAGAACAAGGAAAGTAATATCTGATGAAATTCAGGCGACTGTGGTGGACCATGTGGTCAACCATGGTTTGTCCTTGAGAGAGAGGCTGGGCAGAGAGTGCAGCCCTATCTGAGCCGCTTCACCGTAGCATCCATCATCCGGACGTTCCAACACGAGAATAGGTATGCACAGCAGACATTGGATCTACAGTATCTAATACTTGACAGTAGTACAACATAAAGCACAGTAAAGACTATAGATTCCAATGCATACTGTAAGGGGAAACAAAGTAAATGTTTCATGTATTACTGTATGTACAAAATTGGGAGCTATACTACTTTGTAACATGTTTATCTTGTATACTGTACTAGTGTAGTGTTTACTGTACTGCATGCTATTTTGTTTTTGTACAACTGAACGAGTCTATTTACAGACGAACAGGAGTCTGCCTTTGTGCAAATGGTAGTTGAAAATAATGCCATAAAAGTGTGGGAAATCCAACAACAGATGATTGAAAACCCTGCCATCATACCATAACATCAGAGTGAGCATATCAACCATGGCCCACATCCATAAGAAACACCATCTCCGGATGAAGCACATCTACAGAGTCTCGTTTGAAAGGAATTCCCAAAGAGTGAAGGATAAACGGTCTGAATATGTGCAAGTAATTCATGCAGTAGTATTACACTCTTGAAACATTACAGACTCATTGATGTTGCCAGTGAACTTTACTATACAGCAATTACAGTATTTATTGTCATTTCAGAGAATCATGGAGTTGGATGCAAGTACCATCCCTCAGGAACTCATATTCATAGATGAGGCTGGATACAATTTAGCGAAGACTAGGAGGAGATTTTATTTTTTCGCAATGGATCATTTGTTTCTTGACATGATTTATATTTTACAATGTTTTTCACTGTTTCTTTATCTATTCTGTACAATTGATCTAACATACCATACAGTAATACAAATAGGCCTATTTTTCTTCCTTTGCATATGCAAAATTTATTTACTTTATGTTTGCAATTTTACTGTATGTATGCTTACAGTATGCTGTTTGACATGTATTGAGTCATGTTGAAATATAAAACGTACATTTTTGCATTTGTGTTGCTTTCTTGTTTGAGTACACACAAACAATATACATTATAACAACAAAATCTTAGTCTTTACACAGAAATAGGTTCTGATAGTAGTGTTTTGAATATATACTAATGTAACATTAGTGTGATCTCGGTTGTCATTAAGTTTGATTCATTTGATGTCTAACTTGTAAGTTTCAAGTCATTGTAAATAATACTTTTTTTCTAAACTGACTTGCCTTGTTAAATAAAAAATAAATATATATAATGGAAAAAGCAAGTGTTCTTATTGTTTTGTATACTCAGTGTATATGGAATTGGGGGTTTTCGCAATGGTCGCGAGGTGGTTCACCACATTTAAGCTAGTTTACGTTCCTCAACACGGATTTATGTTTATAAACTGTGAAATTAGCATTGAGGAGGTGTTCGTTGTCACATAGTCACATTAGAGCCAAGTTTATGTCTCAGAAACAATTATCATAACTCTTTTAATGCTCCATTTTATGACTTTTATAACCAAAAGCTTATTGCAGTAATACTGTTTTTGATGTTTTATGAAAGTGTCTGCAAGTAGCCTCCTATCTCAATATAATTTGACATAGAAAGGGTGAGGATCATGAAATAAAACATGTATTATACCATACTAGTATCCAATAATAGACTTGTATGACATTTTAATTTCTTATCTCAAACAGACCTTTTGCTCATGAGAAGATGTATGCTTTACCATGCCCCTGCAGAGTGTGTGTGTGTGTGTGTGTGTGTGTGTGTGTGTGTGTGTGTGTGTGTGTGTGTGTGTGTGTGTGTGTGTGTGTGTGTGTGTGTGTGTGAAAGACAGAGAGATGTGTGAGACATACAATGCTGTGTACAGACTAGTGGCATTGACAACCCGATAATAGCTTAACAGCTCCTATGGTAACCTTTAAAAGGAATAGACCAACAATGCACTGATAACCAAGAGCTGATTAGAATATATTTTTGTATTATTGTCTTTATATAAAGCCCTGCCACCACATCCTACATACTTTTCTGTCCTTTAGTCTAAACAGCACCGAAATGCACAAAAATGCCAAATTACAACTTGCAGTGGACGTTATCCGAAAAGTCCCTCAGCTAGTGTTAATTAAATGAGGATTTTACATATTGCAAAAATACATTGTACGTGGTGCTTCGCAAGTTGCAGAATTGCTAACTTAAAGTGCTTTCCGATCTATACTGAACAAAAATATAAACACAACATGGGACATATAAACACAACATACTTTATTGTGTTACAGTTCATATAAGCAAATCAGGCAGTTTAAATAAATAAATTAGGCCCTAATCTATGGATTTCACATGACTGGGCAGGGGCACAGCCATGGGTGGGCGTGTGAGGGCTTAGGCTCACCCACTGGGGAGCCAGGCCTAGCCAATCAGGATTATTTTTTCCCCACACAAGAGCTTTATTCCAGACAGAAATACTCCTCAGCATCCCCTCAGATGATCCCGCAGGTGAAGAAGCCAGATGTGGAGGTCCTGGGCTGGCGTGGTTACACATGGTCTGCAGATAAGAGGCCGGTTGGACGTACTGCCAAATTCTCTAAAACAACGTTGGAGGCGGCTTATGGGAGATAAATTAACATTTAAATTATCTGGCAACAGCGCTGATGGACATTCCTGCAGTCAGCACGCCAATTGCATGCCCCCTCAAAACTTGAGACATCTGTGGCATTGTGTTGTATGACAAAACCGCACATTTTAGAGTGGCCTTTTATTGTCACCGGCACAAGGTGCACCTGTGTAATGATCATGGTGTTTAATAAGCTTCTTGATTTGCCACACCTGTTAGGTGGATGGATTATCTTGGTAAAGGATAAATGCTCACTAACAGGGATGTAAACAAATAATATTTTTGTACGTATGGAAAATCTCTGGGATCTTTTATTTCAGCTCATGAAACAAGGGACCAACACTTTTACGTTTATATTTTTGTTCGGTATGTTTAAAATATTTATTTTGTGCACTTCTAGTATGATTAGAAGTGGAAATTGTCAGGCTGATAGTGGCACATTGTCAGCGATTGGGTGCAGAGATGTAGCGGAGTCAGGCGCAGGACACAGGATTTTGAGCAACACAATGGAGTTTACTCAAAAGGTCAAGCAAAATTCCAAATAGGAACATACATACACACTAGCACATACAACAACCACTAAAGACACCAACAATCACGGACAGAACAGAAAGGTATGCCAGAGGGTTAAATAAGGAACATGATATGGGAATTGAAACCAGGTGTGTGTAATACAGACAAAACAAAACGAAACTGAAACATGGATCGGTGGTGACTAGAAAGCCGGAGACGTCGACCGCCGAACACCACCCGAACAAGGAGAAGGGCCGACTTCGGCGGAAGTCGTGACACACATTGTCACGATCGTGTGGATGATTGATGGAACAAAATGCAGCATTTGGAAAGTAAGCCATCTTCTTTTATTTTAAAAGATGACGAAAAATAAACACGAAACACTTAATACAAACTATACAAAACAACAAACGACCGTGAAGCTAAATAACGTTGTGCACATACACACACAGGCTACAAACGTTCTACATAGACAATTACTCACAACCAATGAGAGCCTATGGCTACCCTAAATAAGGCTCCCAATCAGAGACAACCGAAATCAGCTGTCTCTAATTGGGAACTCATTCAGGTAACCATAGACTCTCCTAGACAACTAAACATACATAGACAACACTAGACACATGTACTCCACACAAACCCATATCCTATACCCAACAACCCCTTTACCATAAAAACACCCAAAACCAACAAAACACAAACATTCCCCATGTCACACCCTGACCTAACTAAAATAATAAAGAAAACAAAGAATACTAAGGCCAGGGCGTGACATAACCCCCCCCTTAAGGTGCGAACTCCGAGCGCACCATTACACAGTCTAGGGGAGGGTCTGGGTGGGCTTCCATCCACGGTGGCGGCTCCGGCTCTGGTTGTGGTCCCCACGTCACCACAGTCCCTAACCACCTCCTAGGCTTCCTCCAAATGACCCCCCTCCACATTAACCCCATTGCATTAAGGGGCAGCTCCGGACTGAGGAATGGCAGCTCCGGACTAAGGGCCAATACCAGGGTAAGGGGCAGTACCAGGGTCAGGGGCAGTACCAGGGTCAGGGGCAGCACCAGGGTCAGGGGCAGCACCAGGGTCAGGGGCAGCACCAGGGTAAGGGGCAGCACCAGGGTAAGGGGCAGCACCAGGGTAAGGGGCAGCACCAGGGTAAGGGGCAGCTCCGGACTGAGGAATGGCAGCTCCGGACTGAGGAATGGCAGCTCCGGACTGAGGGACTGCAGCTCCGGACTGAGGGACGGCCCATGGCTGGCTGACAGATCTGGCTGCTCATGGCTGGCTGACGGATCTGGCTGCTCATGGCTGGCTGACGGATCTGGCTGCTCATGGCTGGCTGACGGATCTGGCTGCTCATGGCTGGCTGACGGATCTGGCTGCTCATGGCTGGCTGACGGATCTGGCTGCTCATGGCTAGCTGACGGATCTGGCTGCTCATGGCTAGCTGACGGATCTGGCTGCTCATGGCTAGCTGACGGATCTGGCTGCTCATGGCTAGCTGACGGATCTGGCTGCTCATGGCTAGCTGACGGATCTGGCTGCTCATGGCTAGCTGACGGATCTGGCTGCTCATGGCTAGCTGACGGATCTGGCTGCTCATGGCTAGCTGACGGATCTGGCTGCTCATGGCTAGCTGACGGATCTGGCTGCTCATGGCTGGCTGGCGGATCTGGCTGCTCATGGCTGGTTGGCGGCTCTGGCAGATCCTGTCTGGTTGGCGGCTCTGGCAGATCCTGTCTGGTTGGCGGCTCTGGCAGATCCTGTCTGGTTGGCGGCTCTGGCAGATCCTGTCTGGTTGGCGGCTCTGGCAGATCCTGTCTGGTTGGCGGCTCTGGCAGATCCTGTCTGGTTGGCGGCTCTGGCAGATCCTGTCTGGCGGACGGCTCTGGCAGATCCTGTCTGACGGACGGCTCTGGCAGATCCTGTCTGACGGACGGCTCTAGCGGCTCCTGTCTGGCTGGCGGCTCTAGCGGCTCCTGTCTGGCTGGCGGCTCAGTGGGCTCATGGCAGACGGGCGGCTTTGCAGGCTCATGGCAGACGGGCGGCTTTGCAGGCTCATGGCAGACGGATGGCTCAGATGGCGCTGGGGAGACGGATGGCTCAGATGGCGCTGGGGAGACGGATGGCTCAGATGGCGCTGGGGAGACGGGCAGTTCAGTCATCGCTGTGCAGACGGCAGACTCCTGCCGGCTGAGGCGCACTGTAGTCCTGGTGCGTGGTGCCGGGACTGGTGGCACCGGGCTGGGGACACGCATCTCAGGGCTAGTGCGGGGAGCAGCAACAGGACGCACAGGACTCTGGGGACACACAGGAGGCTTGGTGCGTGGTTTAGACACTGGTGGTAAAGGACTGGAGACACGCACCATATAGCTAGTGCGTGGAGGAGGCACTGGTGGTACTGGGTTGGGGCGGGGAGGTGGCGCCGGAAATACCGGACCGTGCAGGCGTACTGGCTCCCTTGAACGCCGAGCCTGCCCAACCTTACCTGGTTGTATGCTCCCCGTCGCCTGACCAGTGCGGGGAGGTGGAATAACCCGCATCGGCCTATGTAGGCGAACCGGGGACACCATGCGTAAGGCTGGTGCCATGTACGCCGGCCCGAGGAGACGCACTGGTGACCAGATGCGTTGGGCCGGCTTCATGACATACGGCTCAACGCTCAGTCTAGCCCGGCCGATACGTGGAGCTGAAATGTACCGAACCGGGCTATGCACGCGTACAGGAGACACCGTGCGCTCTACTGCGTAACACGGTGTCTGCCCGTACTCTCGCTCTCCACGGTAAGTACAGGGAGTAGGCGCAGGTTTCCTACCTGACTTCGCCACACTCCCTTTAAGGCCCCCCCCAAGAAATTTTTGGGTTGTACTCACGGGTTTCCAGCCTTGTCTCCGTGCTGCCTCCTCATATCGCCTCCTCTCGGCTTTAGCTGCCTCCAGCTCTTCACGAGGAAGGCGATATTCTCCCGGTTGAGCCCACGGCCCCTTACCATCCAGTATCTCCTCCCATGTCCATGAATCCTGTGTAGGTAGGTCCTGTTGCCGCTTTCCATGCCGCTTGGTCCTATAATGGTGAGTAATTCTGTCACGATCGTGTGGATGATTGATGGACCAAAATGCAGCATTTGGAAAGTAAGCCATCTTCTTTTATTTTAAAAGATGACGAAAAATAAACACGAAACACTTAATACAAACTATACAAAACAACAAACGACCGTGAAGCTAAATAACGTTGTGCACATACACACACAGGCTACAAACGTTCTACATAGACAATTACTCACAACCAATGAGAGCCTATGGCTACCCTAAATAAGGCTCCCAATCAGAGACAACCGAAATCAGCTGTCTCTAATTGGGAACTCATTCAGGTAACCATAGACTCTCCTAGACAACTAAACATACATAGACAACACTAGACACATGTACTCCACACAAACCCATATCCTATACCCAACAACCCCTTTACCATAAAAACACCCAAAACCAACAAAACACAAACATTCCCCATGTCACACCCTGACCTAACTAAAATAATAAAGAAAACAAAGAATACTAAGGCCAGGGCGTGACACACATGCCTGATTGAAAGCTTGACAGTGATCCTGTATATGCCCTCAGTGGATTGTTCACTCATTGTCTGTAGGCATAAACAACCTTTTTACTGGCAAAACATAATCTTCATAGTGCTGCTATTAGAAACTCTATCACGAGGGTATAAAAACCTACACATGAAAACTGCATCTGACACTAGGGTTACTTACAGCCTCAAATACCCCAATGCCAGTGTTACACTTCTCTTATCCCACAGCTGACACCACAATATTCCAGTTAAGATCCCACTTCTGACACAAATGTTACATATTGCCCCAGATCCCACTTCTGACACCAATGTTACATGTTGTCCCAGATCCCAATTCTGGCACCAGTGATGATGGCATTGCAATAGGTTAGTAAGTGTTATGTCACCGGCTAGTCAAGACCCTTATACAGAAGTCAAAATCCCACTTCTGACACCAGTAAAGACTTGCATTTCAAAGTGTAGTACTTAAAAATAACATAAAAAAAAATATGTAACACATATAGAATCATGTAATAACCCCCAAAATATTAAACAAAATCAAAATATCGATATTATAAATGTTTAATAAATATTAAACATATTTGGATTTGTTTAACACTTTTTTGGTTACCACATGATTCCATATGTGTTATTTCATAGTTTTGATGTCTTTACTATTATTCTACAATGTAGAAAATAGTACAAATAAAGAAAAACCCTTAAATGAGTAGCGATGTCCAAACTGTTGACTGGTAGTGTATATACATATATACTTTCCCATTTGAGTGAAGAACAGAAACAGGGTATCCTTCATCAGCAATTTATTGTATTATTTGGCACACAAAAGTAAAATGCATGCTGTGTTGCAACTGCAGTCTATTGTGGTACTTTGGACAGAATAACTGCAGTTACACTACAAAATTACTGCAATCTTTTTTTCGCAATTGGAAAGACCTAATTTAAGCATAAATGCCACATCGCTAGAGATTGTTTTTCCTTCTCAATACTTGAATCATCCAAGAGCATTTATTTTCTGCAGATTGTTTGAGGACTCTAAATGCGGTAGGTTAATGCATGATAAACAATTGGAACTGACTGCGATCACTCTAAGAGTCAACGCTCTCTCCTCTCTCTCGTGAATCAAATGGTAGCTTTTTCACAGTGCCTTACCGAAATAGAACAATATCTGTCTGGCAGGCCACCGGATTAGGACCGACTCAAAACAACACGTGCTTCAATAAATTCAAATTGACACCGCTTCATTTCACAGCTCTGACCTTTATCATCAAGCTGATGTTCTCAGTTGCTTTGACAACCGTGGAGCTGTGCAGCACAGGTGAGCAAAGGCTTCTGTAATCAGTCATGAAAGTGCCAGCGGTGTCACCTTTCAGAGTTTGCAGGAGCTATAAAAAGAGCTGACTGAAATAAGACCGAGCAGCTGACTGAGAGCGCAGCACACTGGTGATGAATTCAAATCTCTCAACCCTCTTTACTGTGTGTAACCTCAGCAAAGCAGACACGGAGGGAAGATATAGCCCACCACGGGTCATATGTGTAAGGAACACTCTTCGAACGGTTTGAAAGCATTGCGCGAACAATAACGGGAAGCCTGCGCAGTCTGTATAAGATACCTTTGGTGACAGTATATATTGGATAATGCAGATTTTAGTTGTATTGTCGATAGTCATGGATCATTAATCCACATTCACTCAAGAGTTTCCCCAGGATATAGGCTGTCCATCTAGGTAGGATCAGCAAGGATTGCATTGAGTACTGTGCCATTCCTGTACCACATGCACACGGTAGCCAGGAGCTTTTGTTTAGGGCAATATATTTACATTGACAAACTGCAACTTTGACCTCTCACCACACAGAGGACTTGCCTGGTTTGAGTGGTATTTCATTTATAGCTCAATGCAAAGGGCAGACGTGAATCTTCAGGACATTGCTGACTGACTTGACTGATTGAACTTTGCTGCGAGTCTACATCAAGTTAGGGATTTCATTTGAACTGTAGATGAGATCGGCATGCTGTTATGGGTTCTAGTATGTTCTAGCAAGGGCCAAAGTCACGGAGGTACTGAAGTTCACTCTGTCTAGACGTTTGTAAAGATTGAACATTATGGACAACAGCCTACTGTCCTGTCACGAAGACAGTGAAGGGATATTGTTTTGATTAATACAGGTGGCATTAGGCCTTTATTAATACAAAAAGAAAGCAATCATGAATATATGTGATGCTGCTTGCACGTGTCACATACCACAATGCATATCAATGACAATTATTGTTTTCCACCAATGTAGCAAACCCATTCGACTTTCATCAACCCTATTTTTATCTAACAATAGCAGGCCACGCAGGAGAGGTTTTTGGAGATCCAGTTGCCAGTTTTGATTCAATCGGTCTAGCAATGGGCTACATTATTTAAATAAGAGGTTGATTTAGAACACAAACTTACTTCTGGTTCTTCATTTGCATAGTTACACATATTAATGAGAATTTCAATACAAAATAGGCTAATGTCCTTTTATCTAAAGTATATGTATCACTACACAGAAAACAAACAAATAAATCAAATTATAGTGCCAACGAATAAAAGGATGTGCCTTATTGCAGGCTACAATCCCAGAATCAATGTAGCTGGTAATTTACTAAGAACAGCGACAATGCCTGGATGGTGATCTCAAGAAAACATTGGCACTTTTAGGAAAAATTTGGCAGGGGGTTTGTCAAAAGATAATAAAAAAGTGACTACACATTTTTGTCAATTATGTGGCACACATACTTCATTTCCTGTGAACTAGTAAGAAATAATTCAACTACCCACCACTACCTATTGTACTTCTCATTACTCATTGACATCAATACTTTGGGCTCAAATCAGTCGAATCCACATTACTTAGGCCTCATGCAGTAGTATATTAACATACACGTTTCTTTGCGGTTGAACATGAATTACTGTAGGTCTACAAGTTAGACTCAGCCCACAGATATGTGAGCACAGCAGAATGTACATTGCCCTTTGGATAGTTGATGCCATTATTAACATAACAAATGAAAGCAATGCATCTCTAGGTTATCAAAAGAAGGGCATAAACATGCTGTAAACCGTATTCAGAAAGAAATGACTTTGAAAAAGACTTTGAAATATTAGGTTGCTTTGTAATCTTTCTACACGTGTTACATTTTCTGTCGAAATTCTCATATTATTGCACAGAATTACATCAGTGCTCAAAACCTTCTAGTGCCATAAACGTTACAGGTACGCCTAAAGCCGTTGACATGGCCTAATGTTTTCCTCATATATATATTTTTTCTTTTCTTAACACTAGTACACTACACAATCATACACACTACGATCTCGTTATCTTCAGACCACTGAAATGAAATTCACAGCACATAGTTCATTTGAAAAATGACATTTAACTCTCAAGCTTTTCATAACCTCTTGTAATAAAAAAGCATTTTATTCTCGGCTAAATAGTTAGTCTGCTTTTCACCATATGGATACATTTTGATTCAACACAATCTTCAACTGTTATTACGATGCGTCTGCTTGTTAACGGAAAAAAAAAGAAAAGTAACCTACTGTATCTTGTCTGTGACCTTGCCATAGAACCCATTGCAACCAAATGGTCAATCCTTGTTGGATTTTGAAACACACAGAACCCAGTCTGACATTCAGTTTTATATCTGTATAGCTTTACTTCTTCAAACCCTTCAGAGACCAGCTGAGATCTGTGTTGACCAATATCATGATTTTGGTTATGATATGTACAACATTTTACATTCCGATTTAAGATCAATATCATACACAAACTTCCTCAACATTCAGAATCATCTCAAAGGTACTTTGCAATCTCTCTTTCCTCCTTTCAGTTCAACTCTTTTTCCCTTCCAAACACTTTGTGGAAATTCCTTTCTAACTTGCGAGCGTCTTTTCTTGACTAGTCGAAGAAATCGATTAGCAACCAAACATCTGGGAACAATTTGTGTTTGTGTGTACTTAACTTTTACGCCTTAACCAACTGCAAACTCAACATAGCAGTTCATGTACATTAGTTACCAATGTGCCCAATATTTATGTACTGATGCCCCACAAACAACCCTGACCTGAATTCATCACAATATATCTTTCCATGAAAATGTTACATTTTACACATTTCTCTGTGTTCGTGTGTGAATGTGTCCACGTACATTACAACCCATATCGTTAAAAATCATTCCAAAGTTGAAAATAATAACAGCCAATTTCAATGACACGTGACAGTGGGTCACTAACCTACCAACATCTGACACCCCAGAAACACAATCTTTGTAGATTATCAGGTCAGTCACAGAACTCTTTCCACTCCTCTGTAGACTGGTCAGTATACACAGTACCAGTCAAAAGTGTGGACACACCTACTCATTCAAGGGTTTATCTTTATCTTTACTATTTTCTACATTGTAGAATAATAGTGAAGACATCAAAACTATGGAATAACACATATGGAATCATGTAGTAACCAAAAAAGTGTTAAACAAATCAAAATATATTTTATATTTGAGATTCTTCAAAGTAGCCACCCTTTTCCTTGATGACAGCTTTGCACACTCCGGGCATTCTATCAACCACTTTCACATGATTCATATGTGTTATTTCATCGTTTTGATGTCTTCACTATTATTCTACAATGTAGAAAATTGTCAAAATAAAGAAAAACCCTTGAATGAATAGGTGTGTCCAAACCTTTGGCTGGAACTGTATATCCAACAGAAGTATCTCTTTGATTTTTAAACGGATTGATAATGTAAATTGTCTGTCGTCGATGTTGATTCGTCACAGACCATCTCTCTTGCAAGACATCGCAAGCTCTCTTCCTACCCGGCTTCACTTCCTATTTTGGTGACTTCTCGTTGTGTTGCGGCAACATGCTGGAGATCTACTTCCTGTCGTATTCGTCCTCCTTGCCCTCTTCCACTGCCTCCACAGTGAATTTCCCTACCTCCCCTATCCGGATGGCGGCCGGCTCCTCCACGGGACCCTCCCTCTTGGTTTCCCTTTCCGTTACAACCTCCGTGTAGGTTACTACCGGGGTTTTACTGACTTCCGGGCTTTTTCTTCCCTTGACTGGGGTCACCGCCTCATCGACCTCCCCATCAGCCTCAGCTCCCTCCTGGCCCTCGGCCACGGTCCTCTCCTTCTTCAGCTTGATGCGGAAGGACTCCTTGGTAGGGGCCTTCTTGGCGATGTTCTCCTTCAGCCTCTCGCCAGAGTGCTTGATGCGCTCGCTGGCCTGGTGCATCTTCTCCCGTCTTTCTGGGGGCACCATTTTCTCGCCCATGTTGTGGAACTTGGTGCCCAAGTTGTCCTTGGTCTTGGTCATGGTCTCCTTGGAGAAGGCCTGCTTGATGCTTTCAATGCCCTTCATGCCTGACGCCTTCAAGCGGGCGGTTCTGGAGCCTCCTTCAGTCTCGTCCACTGTCATGTATTCCTCGTCTGAGGAGATGTCCTCGGGGACATCGTAGGTGTCTGGCTCGATCACCAACCCCTCCATACCAACAGCTCCTTTTGGGGTCTTTGTCACGGCCACCGAAGGGATCTCATGTTCCCCCTAAAGAAAGGCAAATTAACTCTTTTAAAGTACAATAATATGGGTTGGCTTCTTAAGTTATATAGCCAATGGTTGAGTGCAGACTAGGGTTCAAATAGTATAAGTATTTCTTTAAAAAAAAAACTTGATTACGCTTTTCTGGTGCAATGGAATAGTCCCAAAAATGCCAACCATGTGGCCTGCAGAAACTCTCAATCAAATGCTCAAAGTCTTTGAAAGGAAAAACATACATTTTGAAACCAGGTCTGCTTGACTTTTCACTTTTTGGGCAATTATGGAGAAATTCTACAAGCGTTCTCTTCTCTCCCTATCAGACATTTGGTTTTGTAACGGCTGCTACGTCTTTGAGTTTGCCCTTTGAGGTTGCAACAGTATATGTCCCGTCGGGCTATATATTACATGCCAGTAACCACTCAATTCCGTGGGCAATTTTTCTACAGGGATCACAGAGCTTGGTGGAAAGATCAGTTTCTCAACGGTTGCCTAAACCACACTGTATCATTGTAATCCGCAAGATATGGACATCTATGAGTGGGTGTTCTCAGCAAATAACTCAGGCAACTTAGCCCACAACATGAAAAACGTATGAGAAACATGACACATTATAAACCCAAGAATAGCATCGAAAGATGTGCCATTAACGAGTACTTCCACCAAACCCTTTTAGTGTTAAAACGTACATTACTAGCACTATGTGATACAAGGCCTAATTGCTGAATCTCCCTCTCTATTATGCATTCCTAAAAAGTGGTAGTGACCCCCCCCTTCTGATGACTGGGCAACCTGCTGGGTTCTGCAGGTGACTTTGAATCTGAGACCCAATTAATTCTCATAAAGACTCAGCCACCTCCAACAATCACTCTCATTAATCAAGAGGGGGAGTCGTCTGAACATGCCCAGACTCTGTGAAGGACCCAACAATTACACCACCAGGGAATGTGGGCCAGCAGATTTTTTTCATTTTCATACGTGATGTTGCCCGGCAATAATAATAGATTATTGGCCGACCGACATGGCAACCACCCAGAAGATGACAGTCATTGGGTCACAACCAGGTTGGGCTCGTGCTTCCGTCAACGGGATGGTGTGCGTTCGATGCTACTTTATTCATGTTGAAATCTGACCTTATTGGTGCCTCTGTTGTCATGGTTACATAACAGTACATGGACGGATCGGGCTCGTGGTACAGAGTAGGAGACTGCACAACATGTTCTAAATTCTCTCTGTCAACCCAGCAGCAGTAGCTGGTCATTTAGTGCCTGTATAAGATTGATGATGTCCATGTGATTGGCTTATCAGCCAGTCACGCTTTAGAAAGTCCTATAATGTATAACTCCAAAACAAGGGATAACGACAGCTTGACTGCTACAACAAAGACCTTGCCGCTATACAGAAAATGCATTATTTCGACAAATATGTTGTTACCTTGTGTTTGTTAATTCTAGCTTGGAAGGAAAGTTTGGCTGTACATGCCCAATATCTATCCTTAAAACAATGCCACCCCCACAAAATCTACGGCCATTTATCTGTGTCCTAATACTGGCCCATAGTGAGCTGTTGTGTCACATTTTTCAGTCTTGCCATGCTTTGCCACTGGCAATGACTGTCTCTATAACAAACAGTGCTTGCTTCCTAACTAAAGTTAAATGGCCATTGCAGCCATTGCTGCGTCAGAGGCAAAATCACTATATTAGGAGATCTCTGCCCTGCTAGCCAGGCCCTCAGAATAACCGACAGCAAATCAGTCATCTGGAAATCCTACACTCAGACTGTCCTATTCAGGCAAGAGGGAAATGAAGCCCCTCCCAGGGATCATCATAGAGGAAAGATGAGATTCACTAAACACTTATTGTAAAGTGTAGTATAACTATCATCTTCAGAAGCCACGTTTCAATGTCGACTACAGAGACTGACAGGCATTTGTGCTAATGGCCATTCACAATTACCCTCAAATATTTCCCTGAAAAGCTAGCCCCTAGGCCTTTAAAGTTCAGTCATATATAATGATTTGCCATTACCCATAAGAGATTAAGCACTGTTTGATGAAAATGTTTATTTGGCCTTACTGATATTAGCCTATACAAACGCATTGCATAACAGATTCACTAGATGGAACTACACATAGTCCCCCTCAAAAAGTGTCTGTCCTATATCTGAGACATAAGAAAGATTTTTTAAAACTTGTATTTAACCACTTATTATTATTTTTTTTTTACTATTTTCTACATTGTGTAATAATAGTGAAGACGTAAAAAATGTGAAATAACACATGTGGAATTATGAGTGTGCAAAGCTGTCATCAAGGCAAAGGGTGGCTACTTTGAAGAATCTCAAAAATAAAATATATTTGGATTTGTTTAACACTTTTTTGGTTGCTACATGATTCCATATGTGTTATTTCATCGTTTTGATGTCTTCACTATTATTCTACAATGTAGAAAATAGTAAAAAAAAAACAAAAAAAACTCTTGAATAAGTAGGTGTGTTTTGACTGGTACTGTATACTTCCATTCATTGGTTCAACTGGTACGGGGGACCCTCAAAATGAGTCTTGTGAGGCCTGTGGGCATCCTAGAGCAAAACAACCGACATGTACACTACCGTTCATAAGTTTGGGGTCACTTAGAAATGTTCTTGTTTTTGAAAGAACATTTTTAAAATTGTCCATTAAAATAACATCAACTTGATCAGAAATACAGTGTAGACATTGTTAATGTTGTAAATTACTATTGTAGCTGGAAACTGATGATTTTTTATGGAACGTCTACAGAGGCAGATTATCAGCAACCATCACTCCTGTGTTCCAACGGCGCGTTGTGTTAGCTAATCCAAGTTTATCATTTTAAAAGGCTAATTGATCATTAGAAAACCCTTTTGCAATTATGTTAGCACAGCTGACAACTGTTGTGCTGATTTTAAGAAGCAATAAAACTGGCCTTTAGACTAGTTGATTATCTGGAGGTTCAGCATTTGTGGGTTCGATTACAGGCTCAAAATGGCCAGAAATAAAGAACTTTCTTCTGAAACTCATCAGTCTATTCTTGTTCTGAGAAATGAAGGCTATTCCATGCGAGAAATTGCCAAGAAACTGAAGATCTCGTACAACGCGGTGTACTACTCCCTTCACAGAACAGAGCAAACGGGCTCTAACCAGAATAGAAATAGGAGTGGGAGGCCCCGGTGCACAACTGAGCAAGAGGACAAGTACATTAGTGTCTAGTTTGAGAAACAGACGCCTCACAAGTCCTCAACTGGCAGCTTCTTTAAATAGTACCCGCAAAACACCAGTCTCATTGTCAGCAGTGAAGTGGCGACTCCGGGATGCTGGCCTTCTAGGCAGAGTTCCTCTGTCCAGTGTCTGTGTTCTTTTGCTCATCTTAATCTTTTCTTTTTATTGGCCAGTCTTTGCAACTCTGCCTAGAAGGCCAGCATCCCGGAGTCGCCTCTTCACTGTTGACGTTGAGACTGGTGTTTTGCGAGATGTTTCTTGGTCTGACAAACACAGCTCTAGCTCTGTCACCTTTCACCGCAGATGTGGAAGTGCGACATCAATTGATGCAGCGGATTGAGATGCATCCAATGCTTAAACTGACAGATTTTGGGGGAGATTTTTTTATTATGCTAATTATATTTTCGCGGGGGTGCGGACATCAACTTCAGGGGGATTTAAAGCAATGGTGTTTCAAATGCCATGACTTATCTGAGAGCTAAAGGCCCCATAAAAAATGTTGGCTTTCCAACATTGATCGCTACCGAGGAAATCACTACCGTCTTCAGTCTTTTACAATAAATACATGTGACACCCATTGACTGCTGATATCGCTTTCTCGTTAGCCTAGTAAGAGGTTGCCCCAAAAGCAGGGCCACGTGATTGGCAGACCCTCATTCTTCAGATTGGCCCTAACAGTCCGCTGCCACATAAGAAGGCAGTTTATCGTGTCCCCATTGGCAGCGGGGAGCATACCATGCTCCTAGAATAGGACTCACGGCCACACAGCAGCTGCTTCTTTCAGTGGAAAGCACACAGAGCTTTCATTGCCCCCGGAAGTCCCTTTAACAGGAGCTATATGTCCTATTAATACAGAAGGCTTGAAGTCTCTTTTAGGGTACCTAGTATCTATTTTCATCAAAGACATACTATAACTTCACTCATGCCAATGTCTTAGAGTGGGGCATGTTTTTTTCCTGACTGTCCCTATGCTCTTAACTGCTAGGCTACCTGGCAGTAGTACTTGAAGGCCCTTAAATGGTACCCATTTCTCAATGCATCTAGCTCGTACTTAACAGAGTCAGCGCTTGAATTTGTTACTGTCTTGAAATTGCTCTAATAGCAACCAAAGAAGATGTGAAACCTCTCTAATTCACTTTAACTGTAATATCCAGCGACTTAAAACTGACCTAGTACAGTATATCTTCACTGACTTGCACCACTGGCCAATAAATGGACTTGCTCAGGCGATAGTTCGCTGATGTATCATTAATACTTTATACACACATAGTATCAATTGTTTATAGAGCATCATGGGGGTATATTAGACCACTGAGCATAGTGTAACTTCTGGTGCACCCATTGTGTACAATACTCACCTGCTCTGCATAAGTGCATTTGCATATTCTCCGGTCAGAACCTGTCCAAACTTGTTGTAGGCATTAGCATATCTCCCCCCTGGCGCACCTGTGCCTGTTGTTTAATTACTAAACCTAAGTTTGTACATGTGTGCATTCATACAACAGTAAGCACCTTATCATATTTTCTTAATTGCATATTGTGTCATCTTGTTTGCTATTTTAGCACACAGAGTTAAATTATTTTCTATTACTCATTGAAGCCTTATGCCCTGTAATTGGTATCTGTATAGAGAATGTGTACAATGTTTATTCTTTTATTGTAACCGCGGACACGCAAGGTCTTATTTTTGACTACCCAGTTCACTACCAAGTGCAACCCAATGGTGAACACAGTTACCTGATAAATGATGACACGGAACTTGTTTCGGGTCAGCAGCTCCTCCTGTGTGGTCTCCACCTTCTTGACGCGCACGTTCTGCTTCTCCACGCGCGCGCGCACCTCCTTGACATTGGAGCTGACCTTGCGCGTCTTCTGGAGCAGCTTCTCCACGGTGCCACTGGTGGTGGTGTGGTCTTTGGCTAGCTTCAGGACGTCACCCTGGATGGTCTTGATGTTGGTCTCCAGGTCCAGCTGCTGCTCCTCCATGCGCTGCTGGCCAGCCTGGACGTTGTCGATGATGCCTGCCACACGCTCCAGCAGCGACAGGATGGTCAGGGCGCTGATGGGATTGCCCGCATCGTCCTCCACCCCCAGCACCTCCAGCTTGTTCTGTACGCCCGCCATGCGGTACTTTGGCTGATCCATGGAAGCGCTCCTCGAAAGGCGAAAGGGAAACTTGGATGTTGGGGGAAGAAGCCGAGTGAACAGCGCTGAAGTGCTGGAACTTTGATGCGAGTGCAGAGATCTTGAGGATATCTGGTTAGACTTGGGTTTATTGGGATAGCTCCAAGACCATTGAGGTACCACCGACTAAGAGACCAGAGACGCGACTCCCTACCACAGTGACCCAACTCAGGTCTGGTGCAAAAGAGGAAGCAGACTTCTCCTGCCCTTTTAGAATAGGCTGCACGATCAAGAGGGGACCTGCAAAACAAGCGCTCGGAGGGCAGGAGATAGACTGAAAGGGGTGTGGCGTAGCCAGCTCGCACCACATAGATATAAATACTATTTTGGTAAGCTGACACTGACATTTTGGGAAGATGCAAAGCAGGGGGATGGATGGAAATCCCCCTCTAGCCCACTCTGTTACACCCCGATTAATTTATAATTTTCCATTCAACAAGTGGTTGAATGGATCTATCTAGGCATGGCTCGACGATGCAGCTGTATGTCAAATTCTGACTCATTTGTAGTGACAGATGGAAAGACAACGCTTTGGTCATCTGCCTTGAGTACCCATCCTAGGAATGTTGAGAGGAGTAAACATAGTCGGAGCTGCCCTTTTTGAGTCCCCCCGGTGCAGCAAAGTCCACACATTGAGTGGCAGTGAGATCAGGAGCCATTTATATTGTCTACCAGCAACATTGTATTGCAGTGAGTGTCAGTGGCGCCATATCGGAATTAAGAGCATTGAGCAGCTGTTGAAGTGAAGTGCTTGTGTGTTACTTACTGTTCTCCTATTGATTTGTTAATGTCGCTGTAATCCATATTGTGTTTTCCTGCAAATCCCTTATTTATTCTATATTATTTGTTTTCAATACAACAATGAACACAAATCACAATGAACAACCTTATCCCATACTTGGCAAATGGGAAATCTTGGTGAATGGGGAATCTTTTAAGCATACAATACCACCAAACGAGCGTTTCTGTATATGACAACGTTTCCTCTACTCTCTGATGCATTGTTCTATCATTTCATCTAAATTCCTGTGGCAGCAAAGCCCTGACAATAATAAACAGTAGCACTTTTGTCCTGCCTCTGCACCACCTGATCTCCTTACTATCCCAACTCGTCCTACGCTTCATTATATGTAGTCCCCATTTCCATGGAGGTCCAGCTTCCATTGATTTCTTCTCAGAATATTAAGAGGTCCGATAGTCACGGCCTTGCTGCCTCCCGAAAACCAGTGGGCTGAGACTGCCTTGAGGACCAACCTCCCTTTCCCAATCAGGGTCTGGTCCCATTTACTCTCATCCCTCGGGGAGTGTGCCCGGGGGCGCTGCTGAATCGCCTCAACTGATGCCAGCAGCTGCTTCTGCTCTCGAAAACCCCCACCCCCACCACAGCTTCTCCACTGTCTATAATTACACAGCAGCATAGTGGTTGAGCCAGTGAGCCTACCACCCCCTCAATCTCCCCTTCCATATTAGAGTACCCCTCCACCACCACCCTTCCGAAATGTATGCCCACGCATTGGTTTATTTTCACGAGGAGAGGCTCTGACCTCTGCTCCCATTCTGGGCTTCTGCAGACGAGCAGTTTTTAATTAGATTCGAGTGCCAATTAATAATCCAATCCCCCTCCCACTGTGGTCGGAACTACAAATGAATGGCGAGGGGGTTTCTGATGACATCGCTGGAGGCCATGTTCGTCCTTGTACACTAAACATCACCTCCGGGTTGTGTTCGGCACCCAGGTCATGTTCAAATACGCACGGAATGGAAGAAAACTGTCCCAAACGGAGAGAAACTGGGATGTACTATCTGAACTTTTATTTTCCTTTGCAAAACTAAAAGGTGACACACGGAGTTCTTTTGTGTCTCTCTGGGGGTGGCACACTGATTTGTAGCCTGTATCTGTATTGACCAGAACAACAGGAGATCAACCTTAGTCTATTGTGTGTGTGTGTATGTGCAAACAGGGAAGAAGAGTCTCTGGTGAGCAGTCACATGGGCAGAGAGAAGGTCATCTCATTCATCTCTGTCACTGCTACCATTCTACCATACACATGCACAAACACACGCAAACAAACACGCATACACAAACAAACCCATGCACCAACTCCAAATGCATGCATTCACACCAATTGCACAGCACATTGGCTTAACACATTAAACACATTTGCGCTCAGTCTCACTCATATGCTCACTTGCATACACAGATACCCCAGTACCCCATTAACCCCAGTGACATAGTAAAAAACCTAAATGCATCATGGCCCCTTTTATATGGCATCAAATCAGCCTCTGAAGTCCACTGCGCCCGAAGATGGCACTGTCGAGCAAGATCCTTGAGAAAGCAAGCACTGAGACAACAACGCATAGGATGGGTCTCACGAGTGCCCAGGCAGCGTGGGAGGTGGGGGTGCAAATTAAAACTGAGTTGCAAGTGTGACTTTGAGAAAACAGAACATCATTGTCGCATGCAAAATATTAATTTGAGAGCAGAGAATTTTGTTTTGTTTTGCAGAGATACTTATTTTTTTTACATTTTATTTCACCTTTATTTAACCAGGTAGGCTAGTTGAGAACAAGTTCTCATTTGCAACTGCGACCTGGCCAAGATAAAGCAAAGCAGATAGACACATACAACAACACAGAGTTACACATGGAATAAACAAACATACAATCAATAATACAGTAGAAAAATATATATACAGCATGTGCAAATGAGGTAGGATAAGAGAGGTAAGGCAATACATAGGCTATGGTGGCAAATTAATTACAATATAGCAATTAAACACTGGAATGGTAGGATGTGCAGAAGATGAATGAGCAAGTTGAGATACTGGGGTGCAAAGGAGCAAGATAAATAAATAAATACAGTATGGGGATGAGGTAGATTGGATTCGCTATTTACAGATGAGCTATGTACAGGTGCAGTGATCTGTGAGCTGCTCTGACAGCTGGTGCTTAAAGCTAGTGAGGGAGGTAAGAGTCTCCAGCTTCAGAGATATTTGCAGTTCGTTCCAGTCATTGGCAGCAGAGAACTGGAAGAAGAGGCAGCCAAAGGAAGAGCACGTGTTACGGGTGGGTGTTGCTATGGTGACCAGTGAGCTGAGATAAGGCGGGGCTTTACCTAGCAGAGACTTGTAGATGACCTGGAGCCAGTGGGTTTGGCGACAAGTATGAAGTGAGGGCCAGCCAACGAGAGCATACAGGTCGCAGTGGTGGGTAGTATATGGGGCTTTGGTGGCAAAATGGATGGCACTGTGATAGACTGCATCCAATTTGTTGAGTAGAGTGTTGGAGGCTATTTTGTAAATGACATTGCCGAAGTCGAGGATCGGTAAGATGGTCAGTTTTACGAGAGTATGTTTGGCAGCATGAGTGAAGTATGCTTTGTTGAGAAATAGGAAGCCGATTCTAGATTCATTTTGGATTGGAGATGTTTAATGTGAGTTTGGAAGGAGAGTTTACAGTCTAACCAGACACCTAGGTATTTGTAGTTGTCCACATATTCTAAGTCAGAACCGTCCAGAGTAGTGATGTTGGACGGGCGGGCAGGTGCAGGCAGCGATCGGTTGACGAGCATGCTCCATTAAAAAAAAACCTGTCTGCCCTTGACCAACACAAAAACATCCTATGGCGTTCTGCATTAGCATCGAATAGCCCCCGTGATATGCAACTTTTCAGGGAAGTTAGGAACAAATATACACAGGCAGTTAGGAAAGCTTAGGCTAGCTTTTTCAAACAAAAATGTGCATCCTGTAGTGCAAACTCAAAAAGATTCTGGGACACTGTAAAGTCCATGGAGAATAAGAGCGCCTCCTCCCAGCTGCCCACTGCTCTGAGGCTAGGGAACACTGCCACTACCAATAAATACCAATAATGAAGAATTTCAACAAGCTTTTTCTACGGCTGGCCATGCTTTCCACCTGGCTACCCCTACCCCGGTCAACAGCCCTGCGCTCCCCACATCAACTCGCTCAAACCTACCCCACTTCTCCTTCACCCAAATCCAGATAGCTGATGTTCTGAAAGAGCTGCAAAATATGGACCCCTCCAAATCAGCCGGGCTAGACAATCTGGACCCTGTCTTTCTAAAATGATCTGCTAAAATTATTGCAACCCCTATTACTAGCCTGTTCAACCTCTCTTTCGTATCGTCTGAGATTCCCATGGATTGGAAAGCTGCCGCGGTCATCTCCCTCTTCAAAGGGCACCCTCATAGATATCATCCTAACTAACTCGCCCTCCAAATACACGTCTTCTGTTTTCAACCAAGATCTCAGCGATCACTGCCTCATTGCCTGCATCCGTAATGGGTCTGCGGTCAAACGACCACCCCTCTGTCACGCTCGCTATCCTCAAACTCAACAACTTTTAATAGGCGTGAAACCTTAACAAAAACAAACAGGTAAACAGCAATGAACGTGACACAACCGAGGTGCCCACAAACACACACGGAAAATAATAATTACCCATACATTAGATGGGGGAAAAAAGGCTGCCTAAGTATGATTCTCAATCAGAGACAACGATAGACAGCTGTCCCTTATTGAGAACCACACCCGGCCAAAACATAGAAATACAGAAACCTAGAAAACAAAACAGAGAATGCCCACCCCACATCACACCCTGACCTAACCAAATAAAGAAATAAAACGGCTCTCTAAGGTCAGGGCGTGACACCCTCATCACTGTCAAACACTCCCTAAAACACTTCAGCAAACAAGCCTTTCTAATCGACCTGGCCGGGGTATCCTGGAATGACACTGACCTCATCCCGTCAGTAGAAGATGCCTGGTTATTCTTTAAAAGTGCCTTCCTCACCACCATAATGTTAACATGCATGAAACCAAGGCTTTTACGGTTACAGAAGCCAACAAATGAGAGCACCTGAGGAGTAGGAGTGGAGCTAGGCACTGCAGGTCCCAGATTAACCTCTACATCACCAGAGGTCAACAGAGGAGAAGTAGGATAAGGGTACGGCTAAAGGTTATTCGAACTGGCCGTCTAGCACATTCGGAACAGAGAGTTAAAGGAGCAGGTTTCTGGGCACGATAGATTCAAGGCATAATGTACAGACAAAGGTATGGTAGGAAGAGAGTACATTGGAGGTAAACCTAGGCATTGAGTAATGATGAGAGAGATAGTCTCTAGAGACGTTTAAACCAGGTGATGTCATCGCATATGTGGGAGGTGGAACAACATGGTTAGTTAAGGCATATTGAGCAGGGCTAGAGGCTCTACAGTGAAATAAGACAGTAATCACTAACCAGGACAGTAATGGACAAGGCATATTGATATTAGGGAGAGGCATGCGTAGCCAAGTGATTGTATGGGTCCAGTGAGTGGTTGGGCTGGCTAGGGACACGGCGATTCAGACAGTTAGCAGGCCGGGGATAGCAAGCTAGCAGTTAGCAGGCCGGGGCTAGCAAGCTAGCATAAGGGCCTTAGAGGGACGTCGCGATGGGGGAAAGTCTGTTTTTGCCTCCTCGTGCGGTGATGTCGATAGACCAGTCGTGGAATTAGTAGGGCTCCAAGTAGCAGAGGGGTCCAAGTCCAATTGGCAAAATGGGTATAGTGGTCCAAGGAAACTGGCCGGTGGATCAGCTAACAGTCCAATATGCTCTAGATAGCTATAGATATTACATGTCAAGACTCAGAAGTTACTGCGCTCTCACAAATACACCACATCTCCACATAGATTTCTCCTCACACACCCCAAAAAATCTTACTCTCACAAGCCATCATTTTATTACAGGTGAAAATTCGAGTCAATGAATATGGTCGTCACTAGTTAACACAGTCACAAAGTCATAATTATTATGTCTAAACCCTGTCTATTTCTACAATTTATCTTCTTAAAATCTGATTTTACGGTGGTAGTGAAGCTGGTTTACTTATGTGTTAGTTCTATTAGCTATGTTGACTATGAAGTTACTAACATCTTAAGCTAATATGGTGACAGCAATGTAGGCTGTGTGTAGCGGTTAGCAGTTATGATATGAAGGTTTGACTTGGAAAGGTTTTTTCGCCTGGTTACAGACAGCTGATGTATTGTGCTGAAGTCCACAAGTGAAGGGAAAAGGTGAGAGGAGGAGAGCAGGGAGCTAAGGGTAGATGTGAGAAGGCATTATACAACAAGCAAAATGTTCATGCTACTTTGTAAACTTTCATTCATAGGTCAGGTTGTAGCAACCTCATGTTGGTTAGAGGGAAAATGTTTGTATCATGTAGTAGCCTTAATTAACCTATCGATGTTACATTGAGCTGGGTGAATGGAATATGAATGACAGTCATCCAATATGCTGTGATAGAAATAAGGCCATGCTTATAATAAAAAATAAAAAATCCTCCCTCATCTTAAACATCACTGACCGCCACTGGTCTACACCCTGTATTACATGCCTGTGCTTTGTTTGCACACACTTTTCTTGTGTCTTATTTATTGCAGTGTTTTGTTTTGTGATCTCTCTCTCCCTTCCTCCCTAACTCCATCCCCCCAGAACAGTGTTTTGAGGCAGGGATGGACTACACTGTTGGTCTGAGCTTGTCCCTCTACTCTGTCATGTCCAGTCCCCACACACACTCATCAACTCGGTTAGTTCCCGCACACACTGTTAAACACCTAGACATAACTGGGACTTTTGCGTAAATCATGCATTGGTCACTTGCATCAAACTTTGAGCTACAAGGATTTTAAGTTGGAAATTGGAGTGGGTCTAGGGTTCCTGGGATGGTGTTGACTAGCATTTGTTAATTCTTCCATCACTCCAGTGAATGTGACTAATCTAAGGTTTCTAGACACACATCTGCCTCTGCAGCGATGATGTTCTGCTCGCCCAGCGTCACACTTGCAAGCTCTCAAGTTTGGCCTGTGCTCGCGGGACACATCCTCCGCTCTCTCGACTGACCTGTGCACTCGCGGCACTCATCCTCTGCTCGCTGGACACATCCTCTGTGCTCTTAACTCAGTGTTTGCTTGCTCAATTATGTTTCATCTTGCTGATCAGACCGCTTGCGAGCATGCGTCCGCCCTCACGCGCATGTTGATTTTGTCCACCCACACCAGACGTGATCAGGACACGCAGTTTGAAATATCAAAACAAACTCTAAACCAACTATATTAATTTGGGGACAGGTCAAAAAGTAAAACATTTATGGAAATTTAGCTAGCTAGCTTGCTGTTGCTAGCTAATTTGTCCTGGGATATAAACGTTGTGTTGTTATTTTACCTGAAATGCAAAAGGTCCTCTACTAATCCAGAGATAAAAAGGTAAGTTGAGTTAATTTTTAGTAATCTCTCCTCCTTCAGGCTTCTTTGGACTTTATATGGCGGTTGGCAACCAACTTTAAGGTGCATTATTACCACCAACTGTACTGGAGTACGGACCTCAGTTAATTTTTCAATCCCCCACGTGGGTATGTTCTCCTAAAAACCAATGAGGAGATGGGAAAGGCGGGACTTGCAGCGCATCAAGCGTCACAAAAAGAAGTGGTCAGCATGTAATAGAAGCTGATTTGACGCCATACTTTTACCCTTCCCTCTCTGTTGAGGGATGACAGTGTAGTAAAACAGGACATTTCATTCCAAATGATGCATTCCAAACCATGACATGATACATTAAAAAACATTTACATTTTATTTTTTGGGGGACAAAAATCGCCTATGAAGTCCTACATGCAGAAGTTCAACGACATGTCAAACACATTCTAGTCACATTTATAGTCACGGCTGAGATGGTAAAGAACAAGTAGAAACGCTCTCGCTCAAAGACCTACGACCAGATGAAGGCAGACTAAAGACATTTACATAAAGGCCCCAGTGATGAAAAACATATCTACTTAAAACTGCCGGTTAAGCATTACACTTTGGACCTCGCAAGTGTTCTTTTTCATCCTAATCATTCGTCCATTCAACATTTTCTCTGTATTTGGAATGTCTTGCTGAGGAGCAAATGTAAGTCACGTTTTGTGGAGAAACAACATTACATCCTCACATTCAAAGAAAACCCTTGATTACATCCATTTCGGCAACCAATACGTTTTTTAATTACATGTAAGTATCATAAAGGGATGATAGCAGTATCTCAATGTGTAGTATTTCATTTTGTATCATTCAATTAAATACCACGACTCCCCCAAAGTCAACAGCTCTATCATTACAATCATGTGATTGTAAGACAGTTAAAAGACCCCCCCCCAAAATGCTGCCCCAACGCATTACAATCCACGTTCATGTCTCCACCATCGAAGTCAAACTCCAGTCATAGATACATTGATGTAACCCAGTATGACTGGTTTGAGAAGACTGACAGGAGATTTATTTGAAACATTGCACAATCCTTTTTTTCCCCCTCCACTGACAAATCAATCAATCTACCATCCGAATTCTATTTTACATGGAGGCCTATCATAAATGTGCTGGGATAATCGGACTGGTCGAGCTGCTGAGATGAGAGCTCAGAGACTTGTCATCTTTTCTTTAAGTTAAAACTACATCACAGAACACAGTTTCACAAGTCATGCAATATACAGTACAGTAACTAGAATTAGAAAAAGAATCCTCGTAATAATAATGTAAACGTAAAAAATGTAACCATGAATAAAATGACAAAATAAATGATTAGCTAGTTAAACACAGTGTATTCTTTAAAATTGTAATTACATATCAAAGAATAAGTGTAAACATATTATCCACCTTGCTGGCTGACCCCTCACCCAATAAATAAAAACTTCATTTTGGTGATCAGCTGCACATCATTTGTAAAAAGAGATAGAAAGAGAGAGAGAGAGAGTCTTGGAAATAATTGTTTCCGATACGTAGCACATTCCATATAGGCAGACGCTGTACATGTTTCCTTGGGATTCATTTTCCAGTTCGCCGAAGGTACCGTATTTTCGAAAAAAAGCAAAAAGTAAACAAACAGGAATAAAAAATAACGAAACAAAAATGCCGATATAAGGGTAAGCGACGAGCGGCTTGGTCGACGGTTCCTCATACCAGTATGTGGCTGGAAAATGTAAAAATAGCGTTGCAATATACGCTACATATCCACCAGAGAAACAGAAAAGGTCCCTGAAATAAATATCCTCATTCTTCTATATTTTTGGAAGAATAAAATAATAAAATGACACATCTTACATTAAAAAAAAATTATGTTCCACGTTGTAAGAAAAAAAGATTTAAAAAACACGAGCTATACCATCCTGGAGTTAGTGTCTGATGAGAAGTGTCCGAGGTTTTGCTTTTGTCGACGGCCCCTGTTGTTTTTTGGGCATTTCCTGTAAGTACAAAAATGGAAATTAGTTTTGAGCCTCAGATTCTAAGTCGGTGCTTAAAACTAAGCTATGAGAGATTTGTGGTTTTGTTTAATGATGGATGATTTGTTTTACTGTCGGCTAGGGAAGATTAACTTTCCCCACACACATTAATATTCTATTCTCTTCTAAGCACTGAATAACTTAATACAACTAGACAGCAAGTTAATTGATTGCCTTTGATCCAGATGTTATTTCTTAGCATCCATACACCTACTCCACGGAATTACTATCACGCGATGAGTAACCTTGCCTAAGATTTGAACAGCTAGGCTTTAGCTCAACGGACTAACAGTCCTGTGCCACGCCGGAGACCCAGGTTTAAACCCTCGTCAGTCACACATACGGTCGGCTTCCTTGGCTGTAAGCCGTTCACACCTCACGCCTAGGGTTATGTTCAACCCTTTCCGTCGCTGAACTTGACGACAACATGAAAGACCGAAACGTCACACCCTCCGCGAGAGCTGTGACACCTAGCTGCTTACCTCATGATGCACATCACCACGGCAACGATGACGGCGATCTGTACGGCGCCAATGATGGCGGCGATGAGGACGTAGTGGAGCTTCTGGCCGCTGGGCACCACATACAGGATGTTGAAGTCCTGGGGCTCCTCGCACTGCGCCCCCTTGTAGCCCGAGTCGCACCTGTTGGCGCCATCACAAGGAGACAGAGCCATGATGGAGAAAAAAAAATGACATTAATACCAGGACTTCTGTACAACGTCACAATGCTCCATTTCTATTCTGAACAAAATGATCTGACCCTTCCGTTTATGACAGACACATGACATACAGATTATCAGACCGTTTCATACTCGATCTAAACAGCGGGGGCGTCTAGCCTGTCAGCGATCTGCCTACAGCATGTGAACGGGAAAGAGGGCAAGAAGAAAGGAAGGGAGGAGCCATGAGAGATATGAGACGGACCTGCAGGTGGCCATGTTGTACTTGATCTCGCATTTCCCGTGTACACAGAAGCCAGCGTAGCTCTCCGCACAAGGGATGTGCATCCCAGCGTAGAGGCCATCCCCCGGGTCTGCGGTGTCTGAGAAATTGGATTTGAGAAGAAAAGACATAACCCAAGTAACTTTGCAAACTATTCCTAGCAATAGACAGATCCCGAATTATTTGTAGACTTCTTTTGAGCACAACTGTTTATTTATTTCGGCCTAGGACATGGAAGCTACTGTGGTGTACAGCAATTTAGCGGTCAGCTGCGAATGTGTACGTCAAAATCAAATAAACGACTAAATCTTCAAATGAAAAGAAACATTCCCAAAAAATAAGGAGAGAATGGCATTTGCGGTAATGATATGTGATGAAGTCACATGCCCGTTTTTATTTGATTCCCTCTCTCGTTAGGAACAGTTTTATGTAATGTGTATCTTAGGCATTGTCATAGTAACCTTCGTCAGTACCATTTGATTGCACAGTATTATGAATTGTATCGGCACTGAAGCCATTGATTCAAAAATGCTCAGAGCTTTACGGGAATGAAGGGAGATTGAGTTGATTATCATAGCAATGCACAAAATGAAGAGATGTAAAATACAGTCCTGGGTGCTTTTTGATCTTCTTTTGATCTGCTTCTATGCTACAGTAAGTAGGTGAAGCGGTGTAATTTGGTGTTTTGGTATACTGTATTACAGTATGTCCGCAGAGCGTTTTTTTTAATCTACTGTAGCTTTATGGTGGGATTACGACCTCAATGCTACTACATAAGGCAACAATTGCAACACGATGACAGGTAGATTAAATAGAGTCGATTGAAAGTATGCTTGCCTAAAAGATTGTACGAACTGCCGTCATCTTTCTTCCCCATTTTCTCTTTATCTGCTGGTAGAAATAAGACAAGATAAGTTGAAGCTCTCTCTCTCACACATTCATATATGCATATAATACACATATATATATATAGTATGTGTGTGAAATCAGACAGACATAAGCACCCACCAAATTATAATTAATAATATGATTACACATACACACACTCGTTCACTTATGCTGTTCATCATGAATACAGTCATCAGAATATGACCAAGGTTCTGGATACGCATTCCTCTTGAGGTCTTTTTAAGAGTTGGTAAATGTAGCCTATGCTACTGTTCGGTCTGTGTTGGTGCCTACTTCCTGATCTTATCAGGATTGGATATATAGCCATCACCCATCTGGTATGCTGGATGGAGTTTCTGCCTCTGTCTGTCTGTTAAGTCCTCTCAGATCCACGAGGTGGGACTAATGAGTTTGGGATTGGGCCCTATGTCTGCCTGTGAGGACTTGGAGTTCTGTCTATCTGTGTCTGCCCGTGAGTCTATCTGTTTACCTGCCTGTCTGTATATCTGTCCATCTGTTTGCCCGTCTCTGCCTGTGTGTGTTTGCCCGTCAGTCTGTCTATCTGTTTACCTGCATGTCTGTCTGTCTGTCTATCTGTTTACCTGCATGTCTGTATATCTGTCCATCTGCCTGCCTGCCTGCCCGTCAGTCAGCCTGTCTGTGTCTGCCCGTCAGTCAGCCTCTCTGTACCTGCCCGTCAGTCAGCCTCTCTGTGCCCGCCCGTCAGTCCGCCTGTGCCCGCCCGTCAGTCCGCCTGTGCCCGCCCGTCAGTCCGCCTGTGCCCGCCCGTCAGTCCGCCTGTGCCCGCCCGTCAGTCCGCCTGTGCCCGCCCGTCAGTCCGCCTGTGCCCGCCCGTCAGTCTGTCTGTTTATCTGTTTACCTGCCTGTCTGTATATCTGTCTATCTGCCTACCAGTCTCTGCCTGTCTGTGTCTGCCCGTCAGTCAGTCGGTCTGTGTCTGTGTCTGCCCGTCAGTCAGTCGGTCTGTGTCTGTGTCTGCCCGTCAGTCAGTCGGTCTGTGTCTGCCCGTCAGTCAGTCGGTCTGTGTCTGCCCGTCAGTCAGTCGGTCTGTGTCTGCCCGTCAGTCAGTCGGTCTGTGTCTGCCCGTCAGTCAGTCGGTCTGTGTCTGCCCGTCAGTCAGTCGGTCTGTGTCTGCCCGTCAGTCAGTCGGTCTGTGTCTGCCCGTCAGTCAGTCGGTCTGTGTCTGCCCGTCAGTCAGTCGGTCTGTGTCTGTGTCTGCCCGTCAGTCAGTCGGTCTGTGTCTGTGTCTGCCCGTCAGTCAGTCGGTCTGTGTCTGTGTCTGCCCGTCAGTCAGTCGGTCTGTGTCTGTGTCTGCCCGTCAGTCAGTCAGTCTGTGTCTGTGTCTGCCCGTCAGTCAGTCAGTCTGTGTCTGTGTCTGCCCGTCAGTCAGTCAGTCTGTGTCTGTGTCTGCCCGTCAGTCAGTCAGTCTGTGTCTGTGTCTGCCCGTCAGTCAGTCAGTCTGTGTCTGTGTCTGCCCGTCAGTCAGTCAGTCTGTGTCTGTGTCTGCCCGTCAGTCAGTCAGTCTGTGTCTGTGTCTGCCCGTCAGTCAGTCAGTCTGTGTCTGTGTCTGCCCGTCAGTCAGTCAGTCTGTGTCTGTGTCTGCCCGTCAGTCAGTCAGTCTGTGTCTGTGTCTGCCCGTCAGTCAGTCAGTCTGTGTCTGTCCGTCAGTCAGTCAGTCTGTGTCTGTGTCTGCCCGTCAGTCAGTCAGTCTGTGTCTGTGTCTGCCCGTCAGTCAGTCAGTCTGTGTCTGTGTCTGCCCGTCAGTCAGTCAGTCTGTGTCTGTGTCTGCCCGTCAGTCAGTCAGTCTGTGTCTGTGTCTGCCCGTCAGTCAGTCAGTCTGTGTCTGTGTCTGCCCGTCAGTCAGTCAGTCTGTGTCTGTGTCTGCCCGTCAGTCAGTCAGTCTGTGTCTGTGTCTGCCCGTCAGTCAGTCAGTCTGTGTCTGTGCCTGCCCGTCAGTCAGTCAGTCTGTGTCTGTGCCTGCCCGTCAGTCAGTCAGTCTGTGTCTGTGCCTGCCCGTCAGTCAGTCAGTCTGTGTCTGTGCCTGCCCGTCAGTCAGTCAGTCTGTGTCTGTGCCTGCCCGTCAGTCAGTCAGTCTGTGTCTGCCCGTCAGTCAGTCAGTCTGTGTCTGCCCGTCAGTCAGTCAGTCTGTGTCTGCCCGTCAGTCAGTCAGTCTGTGTCTGCCCGTCAGTCAGTCTGTGTCTGTGCCTGCCCGTCAGTCAGTCAGTCTGTGTCTGTGCCTGCCCGCCAGTCAGTCAGTCTGTGTCTGTGCCTGCCCGCCAGTCAGTCAGTCTGTGTCTGTGCCTGCCCGCCAGTCAGTCAGTCTGTGTCTGTGCCTGCCCGCCAGTCAGTCTGTCGGTGCCTGCCCGCCAGTCAGTCTGTCGGTGCCTGCCCGCCAGTCAGTCTGTCGGTGCCTGCCCGCCAGTCAGTCTGTCGGTGCCTGCCCGCCAGTCAGTCTGTCGGTGCCTGCCCGCCAGTCAGTCTGTCGGTGCCTGCCCGCCAGTCAGTCTGTCGGTGCCTGCCCGCCAGTCAGTCTGTCGGTGCCTGCCCGCCAGTCAGTCTGTCGGTGCCTGCCCGCCAGTCTGTCTGTCTGTGCCTGCCCGTCAGTCTGTCTGTCTGTGCCTGCCCGTCAGTCAGTCTGTCTGTCTGTGCCTGCCCGTCAGTCAGTCTGTCTGTCTGTGCCTGCCCGTCAGTCAGTCTGTCTGTCTGTGCCTGCCCGTCAGTCAGTCTGTCTGTCTGTGCCTGCCCGTCAGTCAGTCTGTCTGTCTGTGCCTGCCCGTCAGTCAGTCTGTCTGTCTGTGCCTGCCCGTCAGTCAGTCTGTCTGTCTGTGTCTGCCCGTCAGTCAGCCTGTCTGTGTCTGCCCGTCAGTCAGCCTGTCTGTGTGTGCCTGCCCATCTGTCTGTGTGTGCCTGCCTGTTTTTTTGCCTGTTTATCTTGGCTGCATGTCTGTCAGTCTGTCTACACGAGAGACCGCTGGACACAGGTCCTGTCCATCCGTCTGGCTGTAGATCTGTCTCAAACATACAAACTGGCTGAGACTGTTTCTCTTGTTTGGAGGATAATTTTTTCCCAGGGTTTCATAGGAAGTGGGAGATGTTTGCTCTCTGTCTGATGGGGGATATCTGTCAGAACAGAGGCGTAAAGAGCTGTGACAAAGCTACTATGTGTTACGGGCCTTTTCAAGGTGAGGTGAGTCCGGTCTGTGACAGCGAGTGCAGGGAGTTGTGACAGTGTGTGTGATTGTGGTGTGTCTGTATGTGTCTGTGTGTCAATCTGTGTCTCTGTGTTTGTAGTCTTCCTATCATACAAAACAGTCGACAGCTAACGCTAGCTTGACACAATGCCGCTCTCGTCTTGTTGCGATGGCCCGCGGACGAGAGCGGTTGGTGCGGTGCATGCTAAACAGGAAGATGAGAGGTAAAGAGGAATAGAGTGGGGCTGTGAATAAGTAAACACAGCAGCACATACTCATCCATTTTTTAGATTCTATCCTTCCTCTGGAAATATTGACAGTGCTTCTTTCTCTTGTGTTTTGTTTTCGATGTTGCACTGTGTGGTGGCTCACAATGCAGCCACAGTGGGAAGTCAGTGAATGTAGAAAATGCTAGAGGGATAATCCCGGTTGTTTTAACCTAAAAAAATGTGTGCCTGATTATGAGAGAATTGTTGTGCGATGTAGCATTACTGAGATAGCTACAGATTTACCTTGCTGTTTCTTTGATGTGTAAAGATCTAACATGCAACAGTGGTTAAATATGTAGTGCCACCTGCAAACAAATGCTTGTGCTTTATTTTGAAGCTGTTTACAACCCTTGAGTTAGTGTACAACCTACAGGAGTTTAAATATGATCAAATATGTATCGACTCTAATCAATGACACTGTGGTTGAACGAACGAATCTGCTCAAATAAAATCACGGGGAAAGTATTAATTGATACCGCGATAACGTTTGGCATATGGGCTTTCGAGCGTCATAAAATATCTTAATCCCTGTTTGTGTCAAGGAAACCGGTGCGATCCTGGCAAGTTGGTCGACATACTGAGGCAGGTGCTCCTCCTCGCAGACCCTGCAAGGCACACTGTCGCTTAGACTTCTCTCCCACAGAGGCAATCAGTAGCTTTGTCACAGCTGCTCCTGACATTTTGCAAACCAGGTTCCAAATAATATTATGCTTTCATTCAAATAATTGACCTGGGATTGATTGAGCATGTCTGGCACAACAGAACCAATGGAATGCAAACCCCTCCCACCTGGCAATACAGACAGGCTCAGATGCTCAACGTATTTGAAAGAAAACAAATACTACTTGATCCCAAGTCTGGACATTTGACTGCCTTAAACAACCAACAAGAAATCCATAAAAGGTCCTGCGTTTTTTCTATTAGGACCTGTGGGAACACTCGTTTTAGGCTGTCGGCCAAGTTTTGTGTAAAAAATAAGTAGGCATATAGAATTCTGGGGGGGGGGGGGGGGGGTTGAGTGAATCAAGTCTAAGAAGATATACTCTGAGGATGGTTTTCTGAAATAGCTTGGATAGTCAGCACTGTCAACCCCAGAGTCTGGAAACATCAGACTACAACACAGGACTACAAATTAGCCTCTCTACCCTACTTCCCCCCAAAACGTCATCCAGCAGTGGCTAGATCAAAACTTCTCATACCGTGACCTGGGATAACAGAACTAATTTGAGCTTTTCCCCCCCTCAAAAGATGCCTCTGAAACACACAAGGCGAAGCGAGCTTCAATCACGGCTGAGTAAATTGAATTCTGGGAAGGTTTCGACGTGACAGGGGTTTGGAGTGGCGACGGGGGAGTATAAATAAATGTTATTCCCTTTGAGGCACTGGTCAGGGCTTGTGCATTTGTTGACAGACTTCTGAGGCTTTGATACGCTTGCCTAGTGCTCATTGATTTTAGTGACTGATCGATCGGCTCAGTGCTGACGACAGGCGTCTGCTTGGTGAGGCTTATCTGGCTGCGAGCAGCTTCAGTCAGGCGAGCATGAAGGACTCTACGAGTGGAAACGGAGCCTAGCATTACCACAGCTTTGTGTCAAGTGTGACTTGTGACTTTGTAATAACTTGTGATGAGGCTACAATGGGACTACAGCTTTTGGGGTAAGCTAGCAGAGGGTTAGCTAGCATTTGTAGTCGCATAGGGTTACTGTAAGAAAGTCTCCGGGTGAGATGAGTGAAGCTAACAGTATTGTTCCTGGAACTAGTGTTATTACACTTCCCCGAGAGACTCAAACGGTTGACTAAAATGCAAACATACTGTTTAAAGTGAGGCATTGGCCTAGCCCTAATATGGCTAGCTTCCTATGGCATCTACCATAATTATGGAGGCTAGCTGTATACTGTAGGTTTGGCCCGGGCCAATTAGTGACAACAATTAAAAACAAGTTCAAATGGGACAGGAGCTATGCTTGTTCAAAGTTTGGAATTTTAGTTGATTACTATGACAAAACGGGAAAGAAAGAAAAAAAAGAAAAAATTTAAAGAAAAAAAAAAAAAAAAAAAAAAAATGGCCAAATCTGGTCTTGCTGGGCTTTGAAAAGGTGCGCCATAACCTAAAAGCACACCAATCCAACCCAGTTGTGTACAGTAGGTTGTGTGTTTGTGTCCCCAAATGGAAAAAAATGTAGTAAAAACATTTTACAAGCAGTCAACCAGTTTTACTAGTTGCAGAGCGTAATGCTCAGTCTCACCTGGGCATCTCCCAAGATGCTTGACGTCGATCTGCTCCTGCTTCATGCACGAGGCCTCTCGGACCAGACAGGGGTTGTTGTAGGAGTTTCCGTCCGTGGCGCACACAGGGTTCTCATTGTGTCCACTGCAGTAAATGTTACATATGCACCTGACAGAGAAAGAGGAAAATGTTTAACCCTTATTGCTTCACTCCAAACTACTGGTCTTCATCCATCAGCGTCGACTACAGTATATCAGGAAGATCTCTTGGACGTGTGGGTTCAGAGGGTGATTATGTACGATTATACCCCATGGATACCAATACTGTATATTGATGCAGTATGATATAGTATTGAAATGTAAAATGTATTTTAGATTATAATGACAATGTGTTTAATATTGTTGGTCCTACAATGAGGCCAGAGACAACTCATCAACGCTCAAGTTCAATATTCTATGACCTATTGTATGATACGAAAAATATATTAGATGAGATTGTCACTATTTTACAGAAACTCACCAAACGTCCTCAGAGTCCTCGTCGCATTCTGCTCCATACTTGCACTTGCCGCACTTAGTGAACTTCTTCCCCGCGTCTGTGCCTGAGCCTTCGTATTCTGGAAGAGCAGAGTGGCGTTACCAGCTATTTGGGTATCATTCGTAGTTTGTTTCACAGCATCCTGAACCACTTATTCCCATTCTACTCTCTCTTGTTCAGGCAATGGCTCAGTATAGAAGCAAACCCCTAGCCCCTTGTCACTTTATGTCGAACCAAAATAATTAGGCGTGGTAGTAGCTTCACCTTGCCCTCTGATAGGCAAGTAGGATGTTTTGCCATATTCTAATCCAATCTTTTCAGCGCCTAAGGGGTAAGGCCTAGGGGCTGTGTCACGTTCGTTGAAAGGAGGAGACCAAGACACAGCGTGAGTAGAGTTCCACATCATTTTTATCAACTGAAACTCACCTAACAAAACAACAAACAACCAAACAAACAAAACGTGACGCTACCGGTGTGCACTCAGGCAACTCAAGGTATACATAGTCAAGATCCCACAACCCAAATGAGGAAAAATGGCTACCTAAATATGATCCCCAATCAGAGACAAACGATAAACAGCTGTCTCTGATTGGGAACCATATCAGGCCAACATAGACTTACAAAACCCCTAGACATACAAAAACTAGAGTACCCACCCTAGTCACACCCTGACCTAACCAAAATATATAGAAAAACAGAGATATCTAAGGTCAGGGCGTGACAGGCTGGCCAGAGGTTTTTCATGACTGTATCATTCACTAGGTTTAAATTCAATTGGCGACACACACCATATCATTATGTGACTCCAAGTTTACTTCCATATGATGATGAATATATCATATATTTGAAGGCGTTTCCACTGCCATCTCTCGCATAATACATTTTACCGACACAAAAAGATCCCGCCATATCGAACGAACAAATGATCTGCCGTCATTTATTCAATTGTACCGAAAAGTCCTGTTTCCATCACTCATTACAGGAGGCGGAGAAAGGGGGAAAAAGACACCAGTGACTCACACGTTCTATTACGTCAGCTTGAATGGGATTTATATAATGACGGTGAAAACAAAACCATGATAATCAAGACAAAACATGGTATTTTGCAATTATAGTGATGCATTACTATTATCTGGCAGTGGATTAGTGCTTTTCCAGTGGAGCAGAGTGTTCACTACGGACAAGGCAACAACACCCAAATGCAGATATCAACGAGGTGAGGTGTCATTATCATCTGTGTGCAGATGATTGGGTCTGTATTCATCGAGGGCCGTTTAGGGATTCATCCGGTGTAATTTCCGAATGTAAAACACGCCCACCACTGTCAAAGCGGATTACAATTAACCCATATTTGATCAAATGCAATAAACCAGGGCGGCCGTCGTGGGGGGGAATATGGGTTATTGCTCTGTACTGACAGATTGGCCCGCTGTTTATGCGTGTATTGCCTGTGGTGCTCAGTTGTGTTTAGTCGGGAGGAACACAGGATCAATAGATAAAGATCTGCTAAGGCTTTGGTGTCACTACTAGGCTAACCTGTGTCACCAGACTTTGTCAGCATTACCCAGGAAATGATATGTACCACATTAAAAGCTCATGAGGCATTTATACGTTATATTCTCCAAGAACAAATGACTTTATATACAGTAGTCCGTATCATTACTTTAACATCCCAGATTTCCCCTTAAATTGTAGCACGTCATTACAGATTCGTTTCGTATGCATTTCTTGTGTGATAAAACAGAGACGTGAATAATATTTGTATCCTTCTATCAAATGGGTTTAACGGATGTAAGACCACATCCAGAACTAACAGCAATTCTCCATTCTCTAGATAGAATATATTAGCTTTATGACACTCAGTCAGCCAGTCCTTGTTTTGATTCGATTCTTTTTGGCTTTGCCAAAGCAGGATATTATATACCTGAAGTGAACACAACCCTACCACCCCACAATAACCCTTTCACATTGCTAGCAACCTACCATTCCATGGAAATGGCTGTACAGTACCTCACTGTGCATCCCCACTCAATCAATGCCAGTGTACATGGTACCTTCTATCCGTCTTTTTACATTATTACAACACGCCTACGCCTGTGCGCAGACACACAGCAGCCATGAGCCATCCACAGAGGCACGCACAAAGGCCGAGTGTACCAAACATTCTGTTCTCAGTTCTCCCTCGCTCTCTCTATCCATCTCGCTCACACACACGGAAACACACACACACACACACACACACACACCACAGGAATGCTGGTCGGGAGAGGACGGCTCACAATAATGAATGGAATGGTATCGAACACATGGTTCCATTCCATAATTCCGTTCCAGCCATTACCATGAGCCTGTCCTCCCATCCAACCACCTCTGATACACAACATATTAGGTACACACACACCAGACAATCCTCAAACACACCAGACACAGCAATCACACACACACACACACAGAATCACTATCCCTACAGAGAACCACTGTGAACACCCAACCGTGTTCAAAGGGGACAGCAAAACACATCCAAAGCACACAGACAGATACACAAGCATCAGAGCTCAATTGCACTTTAATAATTTATATCATAAACAGCTCAGCCAATCGCCTGTAGGGGATTATGCACGTCTATCTAGTCCTGTGCAGATGGTAGAGATATTGGGTCCCCAGTCACTGCTTTCCAATTAAAACCACATTAAACAACAAACGCTGCGGTCGCCACATGCAGATGGTCACAAAATGTCTCGATGGGCTTGGCATTTGTGCAAGTGAGGAGATACACTGTTCAAATATTACTGACAGGCTACAGATATGCTGTAAAAAGGGTGAAAAAGGTGCTGATAGTTTGTTGAGCATCTATAGCTTGTTGAAAATGATGATATATACTGTTGAGATGCTACTGAAACGCTAAAGACAATTGAAATGTTACTGATAGTCTATAGATGGACTATCCAAATAGTGTTACTGAAATATCAATGCCTCCATCAGGAGAAGTTAATGGGGCGAACGAACGGCCATTTTCTCTCAGACCATTATTCGGGACTTAATATTCCAGCTCGCTTACAGACTGTGTACAAAGCCGGGTGGTTCACTGGCTTGCGTAACCCCCCATTCATAAATCATCCAAAAATCAGCTTGAGTATTCATTAAAGGAATTTGTTGTGTATTGTCTGAAATGTATTCCGAGACAAACTCAGAGTTGGAAGCTTCAGAAGGAGTGAATAAGCAGGGGGATTTAAAGTTAAACTGCAATCTAAATAGGCATTTCCAGAAATGGCCGACAAACCAATTGTCACAGTCAAGGGACTGCATTAGCATTCAGCATGAACAGAATAGGAAATACGTGGTTGGTGTATCAAGCCTGTGTACTTCCTAGGACTTGGTACACCCTTCTATGTTGTATGAGGAAAAATCTTCAAAAAGGGCTAAAAGTTAGAGGCAGTACGGAAGTTTATTTGCCAATTGTTTACCTCACATTTGACATAAATGGTTCATATACACATATGACCGTCATTCTTAACTTGTGAAACCGCACAATCCGTGGTTTTAGGTGTGCCCGATTTCTTGTCCAATGTGGTCATTTTGGGGCCTTTGAGGTATGTAAGTATGTTTCACTGATATGCACATTTGTGGCCTGCTGGAGGTCATTTTGCAGGGCTCTGGCAGTGCACCTCCTTGCACAAAGGCGGAGGTAGCGGTCCTGCTGCTGGGTTGTTGCCCTCCTACGGCCTCCTCCACGTCTCCTGATGTACTGGCCTGTCTCCTGGTAGCGCCTCCATGCTCTGGACACTACGCTGACAGACACAGCAAACCTTTTTGCCAAAGCTCGCATTGATGTGCCATCCTGGATGAACTGCACTACCTGAGCCACTTGTGTGGGTTGTAGACTCCGTCTCATGCTACCACTAGAGTGAGAGCACCGCCAGCATTCAAAAGTGACCAAAACATCAGCCAGGAAGCATAGGAACTGAGAAGTGGTCTGTGGTCACCACCTGCAGAATCACTCCTTTTTTGGGGGTGTCTTGCTAATTGCCTATAATTTCCACCTTTTGTCTATTCCATTTGCACAACAGCATGTGAAATTTATTGTCAATCAGTGTTGCTTCCTAAGTGGACAGTTTGATTTCACAGAAGTTGTGATTGACTTGGAGTTACATTGTGTTGTTTAAGTGTTCCCTTTATTTTTTTGAGCAGTGTATTTGCCTAAATCACAGAACAAATGACTGTATGTGCAAATGATTTCAATGCTTTATCATATATTATATATGTAGTTATGAAACCATATCTGATGCATATGCTTAACACAGGATTAACCATAGAGTATACCACGTACCTCCGTCTCCAGAGCCGGAGCCAGTATCTGTGAAGACAGGAAAGACGTTGTCACAATTAGAGTCCACACATGGTGTATGCCCTTCAAAAACACTGCTTCCCTATATTTCTTGGCATAGTGTTGTTGCATTAAGAAATGGACCCTGGCAACACAAATCTTGGCACAGTGGGCTTGAATTAAGAAATGGAACCCTGCTTCCAAGATGTTGGCATGGCATTAGGAGATGAATATTGGCTGCATGGTTTAATTCAAGTTCCCCCACAGCTTTCTTTTACAGCACCCCTATCCAAATTCACGAAAAACAGAGGGACCGGACAAAAATTCTCTAGAAACGACCAAACATCAGCTTCAAGGTTTACTCAACCCAAAACCACAGCCCAGTCTTGACTGCAGAAACATTGACTGTAGTTCAATCTACCGCAATTGGGCCGACCAACCTGTGCTCCCGCACATTGGCTAACCCGGGCTATCTGCATTGTGTCCCGGCACCCCTCTTTTACGCTACTGCTACTCTCTGTTCATCATATATGCATAGTCACTTGAACCATATCTACATGTACATACTACCTCAATCAGCCCGACTAACCGGTGTCTGTATGTAGCCTTGCTACTGTTATTTTTCACTGTCTTTTTACTGTTGTTTTATTTCTTTACCTACCTATTGTTCACCTAATACCTTTTTTGCACTATTGGTTAGAGTCTGTTGTATTCGGCGCACGCGACAAATAAACTTTGATTTGATCAAATCCATACTGCAGAAAAACGACTGTTCCACGGTAGGTAGCTAACATAAAAACTTGATCCTAAGTAACATTGACACACATCTTGGTGTGGGTTTGATACATTGTTTAACAACTCTTATACTGAATGCTAATTCTATTATGTAACCCAAACCATACGTTTTTTTCCTATCCGAATTCTGACACACCGGTGACTCTGACCAATTTTGGTACCAATTTTGACCCCCTGGTCCCAGCAAATTTTTATTGCTTATCATAAACGATGTATGATGTCTCCTCTATCCGTGCCCCTTTTAATGTGTTCTTGGACAGTGGAGGGCATCCTATTCATCCCGGCCTACACGGACACTACTGTAACTACTTTTACCACTACTGCAAAAAGTGCTTAGCCCTATTTCTGCATCCTAAATGGCACCCTTTTTTCCCTTTATAGAGCACTACTTCTGACCAGGGCCCATAGGGCTCTGGTCAAAAGTAGTGCACGAAATAGTGAATAGCGTGCTCTTATCTGGGTCCTTAGTAGTCATGGTGTTGCCTCGGCAGTCGGCTCGTAGCCGCCAAACGCTTCAATGACAGAAAGCATTGAATATAGGCAAGTGGAAATGGGACTAAGCAAGGAAAGAGGGGAAGGAAGCAGAGAGGAAGGAAGCAGAGGGCATATTGCGGGGCGCAGGAACGCTCGGTAAGTCGTAAAAAGAGTGCACTGCGTCACCAGGGAAACCACGCCACCGCCCCGAGAGATTGGGTTCACGACACGAGCTGGAAACTGTTGCTCAAAGTTTCTCACACGTTTGCTATGTGGGATGACAATGTGACCCCTGGCTGTCTTAGGGGATGTCTGTGATACTCGATGAGAAAACCTGTCTGTCTTAGTGTAGGCACAGGTGAATCAGTCATGTGTGTGTGTGAGTGTGTGTTTGTGTGTCTGAGGGCAATCTGTGCAGGGCTTTTGTTTCTGCCTCAGAATTGGCTTCTGGGTTAGACCTGGTGAACCAGTCAGATATTTCCTATTCAAAGCCATACCCCGATGAATGACGAGCAAATAACTAACACTTCCAAATACACCTAGTCTGAAATTGTGATTTCGACAACAGGTATCCCCGACAGAACCAGCTGCTTTCCATCATTGTCTTCAATTGCTAATTGATGTAGACCTGAGAAACCAGGTGAGCGGGAATCTCAAACCAACCAGTGTAATCAATAAAGTATTGAGGAGAGTAGAAACCCTGTAGACACGGCAGCCCTTGAGGACTGGGATTGAGAAAACCTGGGTTGCGTTCAAATTCCCTACACTTCTCCCTGAAGTATGTGCTTGCTCACTCCCCCACATGGACGTCAAAGCTAATTGGATTGGCATCAGCTCGAACTAGTGCTGAAAGAGTTTCTATCATATTTCTTCCACCAGTCTGTTCCTTTTAAATCCACGAGGGGAGTGAAGGAGTGCACACATCGGGGTGACAGGTAGACAATCAGACTGCAGCCCTGAACAAGTCTACATCCATTGAACGTTATTGTAATAACATAAATCAAATTATTTGAACAGACATTTCCAGTCAAGTGAATGTTCTGTTCTGGGCTGTGATGGGTTGACCAGTGGACATACGAGTCAAATTGCTGTGGTCTGAGGGAATTTAGATTTTTTTCCCCTTCAAGAAATGATATTTCTCTGATTGTAAAGTAGAAGTGGAAACACTCGCCTGCAGAGCATGGCCCATCAGATGAGAGTGATATGAGCCTCTGCTGTTTGCAGGAGGCCTGTCTTCGGTAGCACTCATTCTGGTAGGTATCCCCATTGGAGCCACATACAGGGATGTAGTTTTTGTGGCACTGAAATTCAAAGCAGAAAACAAAACAAAAAAGTGAGTGCGTCTACATAATGCAAAGAGGCAATATAAAAGTGCAGATACTTTCACAACAAGAAAACTTGAAATAGGTAGTATTCAGATCCCTTTCCATATTTTGTTGCTGTAACGGCGGTCCTCCTCCTCTTCATCTTCGGAAGAGGAGGAGTATTGAGGGAACCAAGGCGCAGCGAAGTTTGAACACATATTTATTTAACAAAAACAAGAAAACGATCGTGAAGCTAAATAAACGATGTGCACACACAGGCTACAAACGTTTAACATAGACACGAACTTGTATAAACTAACAAAATAACAAAACGGTGTAGACAGACCTATACGACGAACTTACATAAAACAACAAGAACGCACGAATAGGACAATTAGACTACACAAACCGAACAAACCGTAACAGTCCCGTATGGTGCAAACAATTACACAGACACGGAAGACAATCACCCACAATGAACACTGTGACAACGCCTACCTAAATATGACTCTTAATTAGAGGAACGCAAAACACCTACCTCTAATTAAGAGCCATACCAGGCAACCCAAAACCAACACAGAAACAGAAAACATAGAATGCCCACCCAACCTCACGTCCTGACCAACTAACACACATAACAAACTAACATAAATAGGTCAGGAACGTGACAGTTGCGTTAGAGCCTTATAAAATTAAAAACAGAAATACCTTATTCACATAAGTATTCAGACCGTTTGCTATGAGACTTGAAATTAAGCTCAGGTGCATCCTGTTTCCATTGATCATTCTTAAATGTTTCTACAACTTGATTGGACATGATTTGGAAAAGCACACACACCTGTCTATATAAGGTCCCACAGTTGACAGTGCATGTCAGAGCAAAAACTAAGCCCTGAGGTCGAAGGAATTGTCCGTAGAGCTCCGAGACAGGATTGTGTCGAGGCACAGATCCGGAAAGGGTACCAAAAAATGTATGCAGCATTGAAGTTCCCCAAGGACTCAGTGGCCTCCATCATTCTTAAATTGAAGAAGTTTGAAACCACCAAGACTCTTCCTAGAGCTGGCCGCCCGGCCAAACTGAGCAATCGGGGGAGAAGGGCCTTGGTCAGGGAGGTGGCCAAGAACCCGATGGTGACTCCAGAGTTCCTCTGTGGAGATAGGAGAACCTTCCAGAAGGACAACCATCTCTGCAGCACTCCACCAATAAGGCCTTTATGGTTGAGTGGCCAGACGGAAGCCACTCCTCAGTAAAAGGCACATGTCAGCCCGCTTGGAGTTTGCCAAAAGGCACCTAAAGGACTCAGACCATGAGAAACAAGATTCTCTGGTCTGATGAAACCAAGAATGAACTCTTTGGCCTGAATGCCAAGCGTCACGTCTGGAGGAATCCTGGCCCCATCCCTCGGTGAAGCATAGTGGTGGCAGGGACTGGGAGACTAGTCAGGATTGAGGGAAGCCCGGACTTGAACCCGATTGAACATCTCTGGAGAGACCTGAACATTTCAGTGCAGCGTCGCTCCCCATCCAACCTGACAGAGCTTGAGAGGATCTGCAGAGAAGAAATGGGAGAAACTCCACAAATACAGGTGTGCCAAGCTTGTAGCGTCATATCCAAGACTTGAGGCTGTAATCGTTGCCAAAGGTGCTTCAACAAAGTACTGAGTAAAGGTTCTGAAAACGTATGTAAATGTGATATTTCATTTTTTATTTTTTTTATACATTTCTAAAAAACAGTTTTTACTTTGTCATTATGGGGTATTGTGTGTAAATTGATGAGGGAAAAAAACTATTTAATCAATTTTAGAATAAGGCTGTAATGTAACAAAATGTGGAAAAAGTCAAGGGGTCTGTATATTTTCCCGAATGCACTGTACATTCTAGTCATCTATCATTCATTATGAGGGAATGTCATGAATGGTTATAACCTATGTCATGTCGCATCTAGGAAGCTTCATAAAGGCTTTGCAGGCAAGGACTGATTGAAGACATACTGTAGCCTATTGCTCAGTCTCCCCATTAGACTATGTCTCTAAGGAATTCTGGTCTCTTCACACACACACCTGTCCTCCTTCTGTTGCAATTACAGTCACATTAGAGAGAAATATGGTGGCCTTCTCATTCAGCAACTCAGACTACAGAAAGCAACCTAGACTAGAGGGGCGAAAACAACACTCCTCTCCGAAGCTATACCAAGCACCGGGGCTGGGTAGTAACGCACAACAAGTAACGCTTTACATGTACTTCAGTCAGTTTGTGGAAAAACTAGTACTTTTCTAGTTACTCTCTGTGGGCTGTACTTGTACTCTTACTCAAGTATTTTCTGAAGAAAGTAACTTACCTTTTACTCTGTTACATTTGACCAAATCACTTCAGTTACATAGGTTTATTTTACTCTACTGTCGCTGTCAGATGAAAACCTAGTGACTGTTGTGATTATACATTTATTTTACTCTGTGATTATACATTTATTGACTCTCAGTTGTCCATCAAACCCTGTATCTCCACCACAGAGTTAAATTGCACATTAATTACCTTCTGCCTTTGTAATATTATATACTACAGTTCAAAAGTTTGGGGTCACTTAGAAATGTCCTTGTTTTTGAAAGAAAAGTACATTTTTTGTCCATTAAAATAACATCAAATTGATCCGAAATACGGTGTAGACATTGTTAATGTTGTAAATGACTATTGTAGCTGGAAACGGCTGATTTTTAATGGAATATCTACATAGGCGTGCAGAGGCCCATTATCAGCAACCATCACTCCTGTTTTCCAATGGCACGTTGTGTTAGCTAATCCAAGTTGATCATTTTAAAAGGCGAATTGATCATTAGAAAACCCTTTTGCAATTATGTTAGCACAGCTGAAAACTGCAATAAAACTGGCCTTTTTTAGACTAGTTGAGTATCTGGAGCATCAGCATTTGTGGGTTCGATTACAGGCTCAAAATGGGCAGAAACAAAGAATTTCTTCTGAAACTCGTCAGTCTATTCTTGTTCTGAGAAATGAAGGCTATTCCATGCAAGAAATTGCCAAGAAACTGAAGATCTTGTACAATGCTGTGTACTGCTCCCTTCACAGAACAGAGCAAACTGGCTCTAACCATAATAGAAAGAGGAGTGGGAGGCCCCGGTGCACAACTGAGCAAGAGGACAAGTACATTAGTGTCTAGTTTGAGAAACAGACGCCTCACAAGTCCTCAACTGGCAGCTTCATTAAAAATAGTACCCGCAAAACACCAGTCTCAACGTCAACAGTGAAGAGATGCTGGCCTTCTAGGCAGAGTTCCTCTATCCATTGTCTGTGTTATTTTGCCCATTTTAATATTTTCTTTATATTGGCCAGTCTGAGATATGGCTTTTTCTTTGCAACTCTGCCTAGAAGGCCAGCATCCTGGAGTCGCCTCTTCACTGTTGACGTTGAGACTGGTGTTTTGCGGGTACTATTTAATGAAGCTGCCAGTTGAGGACTTGCGAGGCGTCTGTTTCTCAAACTAGACACTAATGTACTTGTCCTCTTGCTCAGTTTTGCACCGGGGCCTCCCACTCCTCTTTCTATTATGGTTAGAGCCAGTTTGCACTGTTCTGTGAAGGGAGTAACTGTGCTGGAGGACATCTGCAAGATGGTGCTAGCAGGCTTAAATAATACATTTCAAATCAATTGCACTAAGTTGTTATCTTTGTTTGCTGTCACATTTTACCGTAAGGTGTAAAAAATGACCGAACTAAATGTGTAACTAGTATAACTAGTTCCTATAACCGGATCCTTTTTACTCTTACTTGAGTAGTTTCTTAAGAGGGCTACTTTTACATTTCCTTGAGTAAATTACAATCTAAGTAGCAGTACCTTCACTTAAATCCAGATTGTCAGTACTCTACCCACCTCTGCAAAGCATCATTTCTTCAACATAAAAATAGACACACTGCAGACTCGTGTTTTCCTACCTTGTCAGGACATTCTGATCCCGATAACGTAGGTAAACATGTACACACACACACACACACACACACACAAAATATGGTAGAAACTACACCACATACCTGAAACTGGCACACACACTTCAGCGTGGCCCCGTCATCCCTACAGACACCTCCAAAACGGCAGCTGGAGTCGTCACACACTCGTAGGTCGCTCTTCTTCTCCGACAGATCTAGTAAGACAAAGAAAAAAAAAAAAGAGGTCATTCATTCATCTTGAATGTAGGCTACACATCGTGTGCGTTCCAAATTGCACCCTATTCCCTATTTAGTGCACTACTTTGACCAAGTCCCATTCACTCAAAAAAAATGTTGCATGAAAAACAACCCTATTTGGGTTATTTGGTAACCCAGCCCTGGGTAAATACTGGACAGAACACATGTTGGGTTATTTTGGCCCAGTCAGTTGGGCTGTGTAAATAACCCAACATGACGTGTTCACTACTACCCAACATGCAGTGAATCTTTGTTTTCATTTCAACAATTTACCATCTGTGATGTTCTAGATGCTTTGCTTAAGATTGATGTAAAAAATATAAATCCACTGGGGCTGATATGTTTGATCCACTTTTACTGCAGCTCTCTGTCACCCTGACAGCTGAATCCTTTTACCTGATGATTCAATCTGGTACTATCCCCAAGGTTTGGAGGGCGGCCCATGTACTCCCCCTTCACAAAGGTGGTGACCCTTGTGACCTAAATAATTAAATCGCCCTATTTCTTAACTTTCTTGCCTAGCTAAAATATTACAATCCTTGAATAATTCTCTGCTAAGATCTTTTTTTATTATCTTAGAAATGTAAATCAGTCGGGTTTTAGACCAGGTCATAGCACTATCTCTGTTGCATCTTACATTAGTTATAAATGATGTAGTTTCCTGTATGAATCTTCCTTGACCTGTCAAAGGCTTTTGATACTGTTGATTACTCACTGCTTATTCAGAGGCATTGTCATAGACCAGGCTGCATGTAATTAATTGACAGATACAACTCATTGTGTATCTGCTGATGCTGTTAAATAAGAATTCCTGGATATTACGAAAGGTGTCCCACACGGGTCGATTCCGGGTCCTGTAGTTGTTACGGTTCACATTAACAATACCACAGCCACTTCAAAGCAACACAGTTAACACATGGTAAGCCAAGTACATTGCTTTTGTTGGTTCTGGTAAGAAGTTCATTTGTCCCTTGGACTATACAGGTTTAATGGAGGGTATATGCAGGCATACGCGGTATACCCACGTATTTTTCAGTGAGCATTGTGTATACTCACTCTTAATCCCCAGGATGTGTAGCAAATTAGTCAAGTGGAAGTATACGCCGTTTCAATGAATGAGGCTGATTGAACAGATCAGTATGTTTAGCTTAAAATGTTGATCAACTATTATTTATTCAATTTTCAGCACAGCAATGTGGACACGCGGTGGTAGGCCTAGAATGGTGCGAACGTTAAACATTTTGTGGGGAAAACACTGCTCTAAAATTCACACCGCACGTGCGAGCGGTTTCATGGACGGAGATGGAAGTATTTATTTGTGATTTAGAGAGGGAAGGGAGATCTAAAGATGCAACAATTATCGTTGCTAATATGGGATAATGCCTTTGGCTGCTAGACAATGAAAGAAAGCTAAAAGAATACCAATAGAACAGGAGAACACATATGAAGTCTTAATAAAAAATAATTGCCTCCACATTTCTATGGTGGGAATTTGGCTCTAGGCTACTTTGAAACAAGGTAAGAAATGATTCATAATACGAAGTAAATGTCCAGGTTTCAAACGATTAAGGGACAGGAAAAATATAGTAATGCTAATTATGGCCATGCTAATGATAACTGTCTTCTGGTAGATGGAAAGGCTTCCCCAGAAACCTTCTCAATTAAATGTTAACTAGTTACAAAGTAGCATTTGCCTACCTAGCAGAACGATATCATGATTATTTGCATCAATCCAGTGGCCATTTGTTTTGCAAACTCCATCCCATGTGTTACAGAAACACCACTAAGCAAACAACCGTGCTAGGTGCGTGGGGCCTCATTTATAAACCGTATGTACGTATAAAATATACCCCAAAATGTGCGTGCACCAGTTCACGCAAAAGTTGGTATTTAAAACAATTTTACTTGACGTGAAAATGGACTTACCTCCCCGCAAACTTTAGACCATGCGTACGCACATCTGCTAGTGGTTGAAATATTGTATTGCAAGCTGGCAAGTATTTTGTACAAAATCGGGGATATGATGAAAATCTTATTCATAAAAAAACAAAAAAAACATTACTAACAAGAATGTAGCCATTTGCCATTACTGAGAAGAGCGAAAATATGTTTATTAGAATAGTATTTTCCTTGAAATAGGCATCTTAAAATTAGACAGGAATTTGTTTCCTATTTATTTTATCTTCATAACCATTGCAAAATCTATTCCTCACCTTTTCTGGCTGTGATGGGTTCATTTTCCCGAACGAGCCATACAACAAATGACCATGTGCATCTCTCAGCCTAGTAAATAGGCTATATGTATCTCTAGTTTTGCGAGATCATTAGCAGCATGGTTTATAATACTGGCATACAGTCGAATTTAACAGCTTATCTTTGACATTGATGTAGGCCTATGTATCAAGTTTCAAGTATTTATTGTCACGTGCACAAGTACAGTGAAGAAATGCCTTTCTTGCTTGCTCTTTCGCATCATTGCAGTAATGAACATCAGTAGTACTATAAAATGAAAACATTTAAAAGTCTAGTAGAACAAAAAACACACGTACTGTAATTGCATTTTTATTTAGTAGCCTGCCCTACAATGTTACAGAATTCACAGGCAGTCCATCATAGTTCGGTTGGTGGAAAAGTCGATATAAAATGTTTTGCTGACAGGTCCACGACAATTTGAAATTGTTTTCTCGTTCAGAAACGGACAGTCCTTTTCCAGATACAGCATAAATTACTGCTAAAGATTTAAACATTCTGCCAAAAGTATGGGTAGGTTAACGTATTGCTGTGCGATAGGAGCGCGACATCATTGCCCATTTCATCTCAGAGCCTATAGCAAGGGAGACAGACACTACATTACCAGGAGAATGTGGACACCTCGTCAAACACCTCATTCCAAAATCATGGGCATTAATATGGAGTTTGTCCCCCCTTTTGCTGCTATAACAGCCTCCACTCTTCTGGGAAGGCTTTCCACTAGATGTTGGAACATTGCTGTGGGGACTTGCTTCCATTCAACCACAATAGCATTAGTGAGGTCGAGCACTGATGCTGGGCGATTAGGCCTGGCTCTCAGTCGGCATTCCAATTCATCCCAAAGATGTTCGATGGGGTTGCGGTTAAGGTTGTGTGCAGGCAGATCAAGTTCTTCCACACCGATCTCAACAAACCATTTCTGTATGGACCTCACTTTGTGCACGGGGACATTGTCAGGGTGAAACAGGAAAGGGCCTTCCGCCAATCTTTTGCCACAATGTTGGAAGCACATAATTGTCTAGAATGTCGCTGTATGCTGTAGCATTAAGATTTCCCTTCACTGGAACTAAGGAGCCTAACCCGAACAATGAAAAACAGCTCCAATCATTATTCCTCCACCACCAAACTTTACAGTTGCCACTATGCATTGGGGCAGGTACCGTTTTCCTGGCATCTGCCAAACCTGGATTCATCTGTCGGACTGCCAGATGGTGAAGCATGATTCATCACTCCAGAGAAAGCGTTTCCACTCCTCCAGAGTCCAATGGCGGCTAGTTTTACACCACTGCAGCCGACGCCTGGCATTGCGAATGGTGATCTTAGGCTTGTGTGCGGCTGCTCGGCCTTGGAAACCCATTCCATGAAGTTCCCGACGAACAGTTATTGTGCTGACATTGCTTCCAGAGGCTGTTTGGAACTCGGTAGTGAGTGTTGCAACCGAGGACAGACGAGTTGTACTCGCTATGCGCTTCAGCACTTGGCGGTCCCTTTCTGTAAGCTTGTGTGGCCTACCACTTTTGGCCATTGTTGCTCCTAGATGTTTCCACTTCGCACTTACAGTTGACCAGGGCAGCACTAGCTGGGCAAAATTTGACGAATTGACTTGTTGGAAAGGTGGCATCCTATGACGGTGTTTGTCTATGGCTAATGGGCTCGATGTTATACACCTGTCAGCAATGGGTGTGACTGAAATAGCTGAATCCACTAATTCAAAGAGGTGTCCACATACTTTTGTATATATAGTGTATAAACCCAATGATCTATTGGTAAACTAAATATTTAACAACAATTTGTCTAGACCTGAAAAGTCTCCTGATGTGGTTTAAGAATTGTTGTGGACTTAGATAAACAACAGAATTGGATGTTCTATTTAAAGGTGTGAATTAAAATGGGACAATTCAGAAACCTGTGAATTTCTGACTCATTTATCCGTTTCAATAACAGGTCTACAATTTGCCTACTTACACAGTACAGCTTGGGTTAGCCTGACTGTGAAAGACCCAATATGGGATTAATCATTTTAGGTCATTCAAGAGTGTGTCACAAGCTCGGTTTCCATGCAATCATGCGAATATTCGAAAATCAGCATGACGAAAATATGCTCAGTTTCTCACCAGCGGTGTCTCCACCTAATGGACTTCTTGCGGATAAAAATCAGAGCGTGATGACGTAGTGCGCACAAAATATACTTTTTCGCTTAAGTTTTCATGTACTGAATAAAAATCTAAAGTTCAATGTGCTTGCGTCGCATTTTCAACTCTACCGATAGTTTTGTCTCAAACTGTTGCGTTAAATAGCAAATGTGCCGACTCTAGTCTTGGCACTTGTGCTCTAGCCAACAGCTGGCAAATAATGAGAATATTATGGATAAGTCCGAATATTTTTATTTGTCAAACAGCAGTTAAATATCAATCATCATGTCACCAGAATAAGACCCTCAATATTTTTTGGAAAGGAGCATCAATCACCGTGCACTTTCACCACCCTGCGAAGTGCATCATCATTTATTTCATCTGTAGCCTAATAAACTGCATGGTTTCCCGAGTCATAATGGGAGGCCCACACACCATATCATCGCGTGACTCCCAAGTTTACTTCGACATGACGGTTATTATATCAATATTTGCGCATTTCCACCACCATTTCTCACTGATCAAATTTTACAGACACAACAAGACCCCACCATGTCTAACGAACAAATATCTGTCTGCATTTATAACATTGTACCGAAACGACCGGTTTCCATCACAGCTTTCCGGCTTTAAAAACAATATATGGTATGACCTGATACGCATAAAAACTGTGGATGTAAAAGTGGTTAGTGTTTCTCATAGAATTTTTCACACAGGGTGCCTTTCCTTTAGAAGGCGGGGCGTTTGGGAAATGCTTGTCAAAATGAGAGTATACCCTCTTCTCCAGGCACCACTACACCACTGCTTCTATAGTAATGATAGGGCTGGTGACTACAAAAATGTGCAGAGTACCTAAATTAGCGACGTTTAGCAACAAACTCAGCAGAGATCAAAGGGAGGAAATCTGCACAAAATTATGTAGCGGTAGCAGTGTATTACTCAGTCATGCCTCTGTATGTGTCACACACCATGCCTGAGTGGGCTTTGAAGAGCCGTGTTATGGTCTGTAATTACCACTTTTGGACCAGCCTAGACTAGCTAACGACTATCTGCGCTAACCAGACCAGGCTTTCAATGTTGCTCCTAGAACGAGACACAAAAACACAGTGCTACTGTGTTAGTGAGTAAGACTACACTATTTCTAAATTTCAAGTCGACCCAAAGGCCTAAACCCTATGCCATGTCTAGCCCCTCATGTAGATCTGAAATTATTTGATACATTTAAGCAATATTTGCATCACCTTGCCCATAATCTCTTGGACAGACGCACGTAATATAAATGGTATCGTAGCATCTGTCAACAGACTGTGGGATGTGGCGGCTAACAATGATTTGGGGGGAATCGCGATTTCACAGGTGCTTGCATCTTTCAAATTTAGCCCAATGTCACGGCCGTCGTAAGGAGGAGACCAAGGCGTGGTAAGCGTACATTCTTCTTTATTAAAAGAACGAACACTGAACAAAAACGAACAAAATAACAAAACGAACCGTGGAGCTAATATGGATAGTGCAGACAGGCAACTAAACATAGATCAAGAACTCACAAAACCAAAAGGGAAAATGGCAACCTAAATATGATCCCCAATCAGAGACAACGATAAACAGCTGCCTCTGATTGGGAACCAATTCAGGTCACCATAGACATACATATACCTAGATTTACCAAAACCCCTAGACAACACAAAACAAGCATACCCACTCTCGTCACACCCTGACCTAACCAAAATAATAAAGAAAACATAGATAACTAAGGTCAGGGCATGACACCCAAAGACTTGCCCGAAACCTGGAAAGAAAAGGGGGTGGAGCTACCACCCAGCGTCCGTAGTATCTTTTCTAACACATCTCCCCCAGAACTTAATTGAGCATCTGACACAATTACACACGGTTTTACTTATGGGATTCCAAGATTACCTTGCCCTAGACTGGGTGGAATGTTTCCCCTTATTGCTTATACCTATCCAATTGTTTGGAATCTACAGTTCTACATGTAGAACCCTTTCCACATTATTTTGGAACCCTTTTTTTATAAGAGTGTAGTAGGGGCTTGGGGTTGATTTAGAAATCAGAATGACGACAGCCTTAGATGTGCAAAGTAAACTCAGCTTTCCAGGAACGACAAGCTGGTGTGTAAGTAAACTGGTGTATAAGTAATGCACACGTAATGTAAAACCTGTCCACATTTTATTTGTTAATCTCACAGAGTCTAACTCTTCATCTCAAATAGCAACCCTTTTCCCTACATATTGCAGTACTTTTGACCAGAAACGTATTTGCCCTGGTCAAACGTATTGCACTTTATAGGGAATAGGGTGGCATTTGAGTCCTAAGTTAGAGAAGCTGCTCTCTGGGCTTACTGACCACATAGACAGAGAACCATGTAAGATATTCCAATGTTAAACCCATTGGAATGAATAACGCCTTGCATATATTGTGCAAAATGTCTTGTTCCAGAACTTTCTAGAAGATGGTTGCATATCTAAATCGTTTATCTTCGTCTCAGCATTGCAGTTCTTGAACAAACCGTTATACCTTCGACCTACTACCTACCGTACCCTGTTCCAAGGCACTTACATATTTTATCTTTGCTATTCACCTTGGATTCACCTGGTCAGTCTATGTCAATGTTTTGTACACTCAGTGTATAGGCCTCGTCTCCTGTACTAGAAATAGTGTTACTTAGCCACACTTATCTTTCCAGACTGAGCCAAATGAGACAATTTCATAGAGCTTCAAAAGAGATACACGTTGCTTAAGCGAACCTCTCTGGCTGATTTGTATCTTTTCTCGTTTTGACTACGCGACGTTACTTCTGACCGGCTGTCGACTTCATAGCAAGGCGGAGAGGAGCAGAGAGAGGAGTGCGTTGAGGTGACCAGGACCCTGAACCGTCTGTGTAGTTTAATTTGTTCCGGGGAGGGGCTGTCAACAACAGCTGTTTACGGCAGCTGTCCACTGCTGGCCAGCTTCAATCTCTCATTGTTTCCTTCCTTCCGCTGGCTAGTGTGCCTTTCATGGCTAATTAAGCCAAGCCATCGCCCCATCCATCAGGGTAGATTGTGCCTGGTGCGGTTGAGGAGGAAGCATGTGTGTCTGAGTTTGAGTGTATTTGGGAGTAAACATTTCAGTTGCAGGCATTTGTGTGCTTAACTTAATATACATAGACGTCAAATGTATCTATTAACAGAGATTTCTGCGTATATCTGTGTGGGTGCTTGTTTAAAACAGAGCACTGTCTATCTATTTGATATTTTCCCTAGAATATAGGCTATATATTCCAAGAAACTCACTAGAAATGTGTGATTTTTAATTTTTATTTACAGTTATATATCACAATATTATTTTTGGACAATATTATATCTATATTTGACTCCAAGTATCGATTTGTACCTGCACCAAACTCCTGTATTTTTCATCCTATAGCTTGTTCTCCATCTTTAAAAAAAATCTCACGTTCTATCGTATTTCTGCAGAAGAAATATAGTGATCAATATGTTTGGAGTATCAAATCGCAATACAACTGCAGAATCGAATCACAATACATATAGAATCGCTAGATTTTTTTGAAATTGTGAGAATCGCAATACATATCGTATTGGCACCTAAGTATAATGATAATATCGTACAGTGAGGTCCCTGGCATTTCCCAGCCCTACTAGAAATGCAACATCATTCCTTATTCAGCCAGAACTGGAGAGAACTCAGTGGTCCGTGTCTGTCTGGGCCGAGCGCAGATCAACCTCTGTCTCAAATCCCCCCCGCTTGCCTGAGTCGTCATGCCCACCTAGCGGTCTGTCTCCTGGGTCGTTATCTATGCCGGGCCCCCCTGACTCCAGGCTAGTAGACGTCAATACTTCAACTCCTGTCTGGTAGACTGGGGCCTACACTTCACTGGTTTTCCTCAGCTCAGACAGAAAGGGTCTTTTAGCTTTTAACCCTTTCAGCTTGAAACTGTTTTTCGGCTTGAAACACCAGGATTAAAGGTTTGATTCCAGCTGTGGCCACCCATTTGAAAATGTATGCACAGATGACTAAGTTGCTTAGGATAAATGCGTCTTCTTAATGGCAAATATGATATATTATGATCCTGAATTCAGACCATTCTTATTCATCGCCATTCATAGTTGGACATAAATATGTTTTGAATGTATATTTAGACTTTGCTCGAGGACGGCTCAAAGTGTCTATGGATTCCTCCCTGTCGTGTTGAACATTGTGAGATCAAAATGGAATATTGTGTAGCGAGCCTCGCCTCTTCGCTTTACCGTTTAATCATGGACAAACCTCCATTCCCCTTCACTCCTTGCAAGCCAACACATTTCCAAAGGAGAACCTTGGATGTTTGACATTGTGCACAACTTGACAGTTGAGTAGCATTCGTACTCGTGAAAAAGAGATATGTGCTGCCCTCAAATACATACAATCACGTGAGCATGTACACATAGAAACACACACAAACACACACACGCACACAACACAGAACTCATGGCAGAAGTAAAACGGTTTTCATTTCATAGCAAAACAACCTTTTCAAGGACGATTGTATCATATTGATATTGTCTAAACGTAACGGGAGCCTGTAGGGAGCGATGCGATGCCATTCTCTGAAAAGAAACATGAGAGGGGGCGCTGAGCAATGCATGTAAAATGTCACCATCAGAAATACATTATAGGGACTTAATACCCAAACAGCTATTGATTTCATAAATAATAAATATACACTACAGGTCAAGTTTTAGAACACCTCCTCATTCAAGGGTTTTTCTTTATTTTTACTATTATACATTGTAGAATAATAGTGAAGACGTCAAAACTATGAAATCACTCATATTGAATCATGTAGTAACCCAAAAAATGATTCAAATATATTTTATATATGGGATTCTTCAAATAGCCACCCGTTGACGTGATGACAGCTTTGCACACTCTTGGCATTAGGACCGCAACAGGAAAGGAAGACTCAGAGTTACCTCTGCTGCAGAGGATAAGTTCATTAGAGTTACCAGCCTCAGAAATTAAAGCCCAAATAAATGCTTCACAGAGATCAAGTAACAGACACATCTTAACATGAACTGTTCAGAGGAGACTGTGAATCAGGTCACACTACTAAAGGACACCAATAATAAGAAGAGACTTCCTTGGGCCAAGAAACACGAGCAATGGACATTAGACTGGTAGATATTTGTCCTTTGGTCTAGAGTCCAAATTTAAGATTGTTGGTTCTGTGACGCGGTGTGGATGAACAGATGACCTCCGCATGTGTATTTCCCACTGTAAAGCATGGAGGAGGAGGTGTTATGGTGTGGGAGTGCTTTGCTGGTGACACTGTCTATGATTTATTTAGAATTCAAGGCACACAGCATTCTGCAGCGATACACCATCCCATCTGGTTTGGGCTTAGTGGGATTAACATTTGTTTTTCAACAGGACAATGACCCAACACACCTCCAGGCTGTGTAAGGGCTATTTGACCAAGGAGAGTGATGGAGTGCTGCATCAGATGATCTGGCATTCACAATCCCCCAACCTCAACCAAATTGAGATGGTTTGGGATGAGTCGGACCGCAGAGTGAAGGAAAAGCAGCCAACAAGTGCTCAGCATATGTGAGAACTCCTTCAAGACTGTTGGAAAAGCATTCCAGGTGAAGCTGGTTGAGAGAATGCCAAGAGTGTGCAAAGCAGTCATCAAGGCAAAGGGTGGCTATTTGAAGAATCTCAAATACAAAATATATTTTGATTTGTTGAACACTTTTTTGGTTACTACATGATTCCATGTGTTAGTTCATCATGTTGATGTCTTCAATATTATTATACAACATAGAAAATAGTAAAAATAAAGAAAAGCCCTTGAATGAGTAGGTGTTCTAAAAGTTTTGACCAGTAGTGTGTGTATGTGTGTATATATATATATATATATAATGGTTTTGTTATATTAGTCTTCTGTGACACACAGCAAAAAGAGGCTTTCCCAATCACATAATCAGTAAAAACCACTTTAACCTGCTATCCTACTACATACAGTCTTTCACATTTTAAATGTAAGTGCAGCAGGACGACTGCTGGGTTTGTCCAATTACTTCATTTGAATAACAGGCTCTGGCTCGGAAGCACAGTCTCCACCTGCCACCCGGGTAGCTGAGCGATAGCCGGTCTCTTTTCAGACCCTTGACCCGAGATTTATAGAGGGACACATCTAATCTCCCATCCCCCACTAACACACACGAACATGTAAAACAGACAAGCACACGCTCACATGCAGTGTGTAGATGCACACACACACACCATGCAGAGTGCAGACAGACACACAATCGTTCATTGCCATTCTCTGCTGGGTTGATTAGGTGACTTCCTGGATGACTTCCTTGCGGGCTTAAACCCACTTCATCCCCTGCACGCACGCACGCACTTTGCAAATGCTTTGGTCTGCTTGGGTCTTGAGCAAGGAAGTCCACATGGAGTAGTTGTTTAAGGTGTAAACACTAGTGTAGAACACGGGTATGTTGTAATTAAGCCTCAATTACTAAGATTGTTATACTGGAAGTGTAGAATCGCGAAACCTTTATTTCTACTTCCATTGTCAACTACAGACATTGTTCAGCCCCTGACTCACTTTCAGGGGTGTGAATATTTACAAGGACTTCATTATTTCCTCTGCAAAACATGCCCAAAAACAAAATGTTGATAATGAGGAAACCGTTGTTTTGAACCAAATCAAGACAATGCCACCTTAGAGAAGCTGCTTTACAAATTGATGAACAATGAGGAGTGAAATGTGATTGTCTATTGTTGTTTTCGAGACCAAAAAAAGCTTGACCTCAAAAGAAAGATTAGTTAGCACTTTTTTTGTTTACCATCCTCTAAAAAGCCTTTCACTGTTCCCTTCACACCACGAGCAAAAGTGCCTGCTTTTGGTTTTTGAATAAAACATGATATTTTCCATTATTCACTCTGAGTCTTTTTTGGGCCCATTTGCTACAGGCAACACAGAAAAATGCACCAACCATGACAAAATGGAACATCGATTTGGGCAATTTTTTACATGGTAAAATTAGACTCGTATTGTCCGTAGCTTTTTTCTCTCTCTTGTCTCTGTGTGACAAAGCATAATCTTGGAGACTTTAAGGTAAATGGGTACAAACATTGTGTTACAATGCTTCCAAGAGCTTTACATGGTACCTTGGCTTGATAAGAGTTCCTGAATATTTACGGCATCAGTGTTTTACAATGTGCTGTAGTCATGCACTCTGAAATGTCTACAATCACCCTCAGACAATTAGTGTAATATGAATTGACCTATTCCGAAATGTTTCATGTCATACAGTGTTGGTATATGGTAAATCAACATTTTATGCCATGTCATTTCAAGGATTAGGAATAGAGCAACGCAATAGATTCATCCACCTTGGAATTCATTAGGCTCGATTAATAAATATTGAACAAATCCAAGATGGCTCCCTCAGGAAGAACCCCCTCTCCTGCAGACAGAAGGCTTTGCTTATTACAGTGCGGGCCTGTTTGCCAAGTCATCCCAGTGATCCGTGACTCCTGTGGAGGTGTCTAAATGAGTGTGTCTCTTTCTATACTAAGTGTGCAGACGGCACAGGTGAAGGAGAACGTGTCTGGCTTTCTACGAGGTGAGCACAAACGTGGGATGCTAGAAGATTGGCTTGTGTGGCACAGACCTCTCGTACTGCTTTTGCCCTCGGTCGAATCAACGTCAAATACCAAGTAAACAGTTCTCTTTCAGTCAAAACAGCTTTGAAATGTCAAATGCCCAAAGTGTCAAATGCCAAATTTAAAGCAACAGATGTAGCCTACATACCATCAAAGTGTGGACCACCAATACTTTATTTTTTACAAACAACCATGCAAATCCATTCCAAAAAAGTGTTCACATTCAAATAGCACTTGATTTCTAAGATATATCTGGAGTGCTCAAGGAATGACATTCCATGAGCGATATTACTTGATTTGAAGCAATACATACTTTGTTTACAGTCTCATAACAGGACAGTTGCCTAAAAAACACAACATGAAACCACAGGCATCAGAAACCTAAGCTTCTGTCACGAGGTCTATGTGTAGCTGGTGTATAGGAGTCAGCCGCAGGACAGCGGAGATGAGTAAATAAACGTATTTGACTCAACATATAATAAATGCAATACAATAACACAGCCCACAATAACGGACCTTCCTACATAGAAACAATCACTCACAAACAAACGTGGGGGAACCGAGGGTTAAATAATGAACAGGTAATTGGGGGATTGAAACCAGGTGTGTAAGACAAAGACAAAACAAATGGAAAATGAAAAGTGGACCGGCGATGGCTAGAAGGCCGGTGACGTCGACCGCCGAACGCCGCCCGAACAAGGAGAGGGACCGACTTCGGTAGAAGTCGTGACTGCTTCAGTCAAAGACAATGCAATGGGACTTTCGTTTGGGACTTTCGTCAAATAAGTTCAGCTTCAGCTTCAAAACACCAAAGCCAAGGCGGTGCCTCTGTCAAAACAAATCCAAATTCCAATCCCACAGCCTGGTTTACAACTAAAAAGCACAACCAAATGACTTTTGCCATGTCAACTGAAGGCTTACGCAACCTGAGAGGATACCGTGCAGATACAGTAAATGTTACAATTTCCTGCTTACCAAAGGTGGTGTAACGGTAGTCATATTCCTCCTCCTCGGACGAGGAGAGGCGAGAAGGATCGGACCAATACGCGGAGTGGTTAGTGCTCATGATGATTTAATAAAACGAAACTGAACACTGAAAATACAAAAACAAATAAACGAAGAGCAGAAAACCGATACAGTACCGTGTGGAGAAAAACACAAACACGGAAACAAACACCCACAAAACACACGTGAAACCCAGTCTGCCTAAGTATGATTCTCAATCAGGGACAACGATTGACAGCTGCCTCTGATTGAGAATCATACCAGGCCGAACACAAAAATCCCAACATAGAAAATCAACCATAGACAAACCCACCCAACTCACACCCTGACCAACTAAAATAAATAAAAGACAAAGGAAAACAGGTCAGGAACGTGACAGGTGGATCTATTTTCTATTTTGAAACAAATATAATTGAAATATAATGCCAGCGAGTAACTAGAGGACACATAGGTAAGAGAAACTGTATATGCTTGCAATATAAATTGGCAACTGTAAACTTTTGTAATGACTAAGAATTCATTATTATTTTGATAAGTGCACGTTCATAGTTTGGGTCAAAATAGCAGAGCCTTGTTAACCTTCCTACCTTAACCTACTGTACCTAACTTAACCCTCATCAAAAGTTGACATTTCTAAACTTTAAAGGAGAAAACTCACCAGACCGATTGTCGTTCTGTACACTAGGGGGCGGTTCGTCCGCTTGCTGTCGGCGCGGTGTGTTATAGGGACCACTGGGCGACTGACGGATGTCATTGTCGCCCGTTTCTACATGTAGAATCGGTTTGCACTCGGTTTAGAGGTGCTAAGTACTCTCAGCCTGCAATCATACCGGTCTGTCCGTTCCGTAAATAAACGTATTGCCCTCTAGCCCTCCAGCACTCCAGTTTGCACTGAATTCAACATTCAGAAACATTCACCAAATAGAAAACTGACATTGCAATCTGTGTTTCACACTAAACTACAGTATACTTTCTTCCTTTGGTGGACAGCAAACCCCACACTCCTGAAGAAAAAACAATATTGTGATTGTGTCCTCTTGCTTCAAAGAGGCATGAATATCTATCCCAGCACACGGTTACAAAGGAGGAGGGGACAGAAATTTTACAGGGGGAGGGATGAAATAACTAACTAAAACCACAGAGAAAGAGCAGGAGCTTCTCAGCAGGCGGTGAAGGAACAGGGGGATGAAGACCCTGACGCGATGAAAGATTTAAGTGCTGGGGGAATTCAAAGGCTGAGTGACCCCAGGCCTTCCAGCCTGTAAGCTGCACGCAAGCGCTGTTGGTGTGAGTGTGAGAGAGAAGAGAGAGAGAAAGAGGGAGGGGGGTGAGACAGAGGGGTAGAGGGATAGCAAGAGAGATGGAGAGAGATGGAAAGAGATGTAATGTGAGAGAGAGAAACACAACTTTTGACGCCAATTGACTCAACAACAAAAGATCCAATCACTTCAGGACTAAAATGTTTTATTTTCCAGTCCTCAAATAGACAAACATTTGAAACAGCCACCATCCCTCACAAACCGTTAGAGGAGAAGAAGACAGAGCGAAAGAGAGCGAGGCATGCAGTGCCCTCAATGGGTCTTCTTTCCAGAGGTTTCCATCTGTCTGTGTAAACAAGACAAAAGACCCAGTGGCACAACAAGAACCTCTCGAGGAGGACCATCTGCCACCTCAGGGTTTGGGAGAGCCTGGATGGACGATGCCCTCAATCAGGGAGAGCCAACCAAAGATCCACTCCATACCGCGATTCCCCTCCATTCAGCCAATGTGTGTCTCCTCACACAATCAACACAAGTAATACACTGTATTCAGTCTTTGCTTCACTTTACAGTCCACCGACCCCCCTGCCATGTTCCGGGTTAAGGCAAACATCTGACCCCAGCCAGTGCAGATAACCTCAGATAAACCGTGGTGATGGTAGGCTAGATCTACATAGAAAATTAAAGGCAGTAGCAAAAACAATGGTGTGTCCCCCCAGGGTCGGTCCTAGGCCTCCTAGTTTTCCTGAGTGACTAACGGCTAATGTACTGTATAAGTCAGATCCTAAAAGGCAACACAAGTACTGTTGAGACCATTTGTATCTTCAAATGGTCCAGTTCCCTGACATTGTTCAGACTTTCCAAGTTTTAGCCATTGTTCCGGTATTTGAGATGCTTTCAGATCTTTGAGGCGTTCATATGCCGTTTAGATTGATTTTCTTTGAGTTACTTCCCACTGGCCAAAAACTGGTTGAATCAACATTGCTTCAACATAATTTGTCAACACATTGTGACGTGGAATATTTGTGTAAAATACATCGGATTTGCAAAAGTCAATCTTATTGATCAACATCTCAAACAAATATTACCCAATTGTCCATGCTGAAATGGCATGGTGTGCCCAGTGGGTTGAAATCACACAGAAATGGCTCCATACAATCATGGCTATTTTTTGTTTTCCAGATTCAGTGACGTTTGCTGCCTCGTGTTAGATTCTCCATTTCAGTTGCAACACATCGAACAAGAGAGTTCATTTAACGATTACTGAAACTACCTAGTATTCACACCCTCTCAGCCTATCCCTGGATCCATCTGCCAGAAACGGCAGACCTAAATGTAGGGAATAGCCAAGCAAAACCACTCTGATATCCCATGTCCTTATTTATCCATTAATCTGATGGATTTCACCTCCTCCCTACCTGGATGTGTCTGCTGGTTCCGCTCCTGATGAAATGAGACCTACTGGCAGAGACTCCCAAACCTCTCCCTATGGACCAGCCAACATCCTCTAATGCGGCCTGCCCTGCCTCCCTCTCTCCGCCTCCTCTGTCTCCCTGCCAGACATGCAAACACTCAAACGCAGACTTGGACAGTTAGACATGGGCAAACATAGATGGACAAACATATGACAAACACATTTTTTCTTGCTCCCTCTCTCACAGACACACACCTTGCTCTCTCGCCCCCTCTCTCTCTCACACGCACACCCTAAAGACAGGGTAAGAAAGACTTCGCCTCCAGAGGCATCAGACTTGGCAGTGTAGCCTTTGGTGCAGCAGGGAGGCCAATACAATTGGCAAATGGCGTGGTCACCGATTGGACACCAACCAGCCTACTATCAATCTCCGGCCCCATGTCAACATCCATAATCCCTTCCCCCTGCCATTGGTGTATACTATATGCATTATTATCATACTACAATTCAATACAGTTTGTTTGGTCTCCCAATGATATCTGCCATTCAGCCACTGAGTGAACACTGCACTCTATATGTTGCACTGCCTTTCTAGTTGCCATTGGACATGACAGATCTCTGTCCTTCCTTATAGTGGTTCGTTCTGGAAGTTGCTTTTGTCTTAAAGTGGGGCATGGGGCTCAAAGAGGCTTCATAAATGTCTGTTTTGAAAGTCAATGGAAAGGGCTTTTGTCTTCTCTCAGGCAGTTCTCACAGTCCCTCATGAAGAGTAGTAATATCCTCTCTGCATGTTCTTATTGTTTATGGGAGCCTTATGGGAGAGACTGGAAGGGAGCACAGCAACCACCACTAACACGCAGAATGCCAGAGATGAAATGACAAGCAATGCAGATTTTGCCACACATCCTCTAACCCTAGTGAATAGTCTATAACTCTAGTAGATTGTCTTCATATTCATTTCATTTCATTTGCCTGTGTCGGTCCTCAAATGTAACTAGTTGTCACAGTCTGTACATCCCTCCACCATCTTAATGCAGTCTTTGAGCGTGCCTTCTCCCGATCCATGCAATCGCATAAATCTCAAAGTGAGCGTGTTACGGAGGAGGGAAATTCTCGCCCATTATTGATTTAAAGCAGAGACCCAACCGATTCAAGTGCTGTTCGATTTGATTTTACTACTTCTTGTGACAAGCGACATCACTCTCTTCTGTAACACTAAACAGATTTAGCGGTGAGTATTGCCCCTCCGCAGATCCACAAGACTGCACAATTTGCTGCTGCAGTCGGGGCCGGAGAAGCAGAACAAGAAAGGCAGCATCTGCGAGTGAGTTACAGTGATAAACAACAACAAAGTAGGTGATGTAAAACTACATCTTAAAGGTACATCAATTTCTGCGATGCAGTGACGTAGGCCTACCACTGAATCACAAATACATCCATAAAACAAATCAGTATTTATTGTAAGGCCTGTACGATCCAAGTACCCATTTAGCAGATACTCTTATCCAGAGCAACTTACAGGGGTAATTAGGGTTAGGGGCCTTGCTCAAGAGCAAATCAACAGATTTTTCACCAAGTCGGCTCAGGGATTCAAACCAGCAATCTTTCGGTTACTGGCCTAATGCTCTTAACCGCTAGGCTACACCACAAGATTATCACAATCAGAAAAAAATACAATAATATATATAATGATAATATGGCCAGAATGTTTGCGCAATATGTGATATTTTCTACCTGTCTATAGCACGAGACACTTTTTGATGCAAAACCCTTTCTGCTCTGCTGGTACATGGAATACTGTTGAATGAATTTGGCCAAGGACTCAGTGATACGAGAATAATCAGGCCCTCATTACAATTCTGGGCACACACACAAGAGGACGCCCAACTTGATGCATTCTACTTAACATAGGCCCATTCTATCTAGCATATTCTAAATTCTGCTTCCTTTAGCTGTGTAAGAGGAGATGGCAGATCCGACTGCCGCTGTTCAAGGGACCGACAGGGCCATCCTTCTTGTGCTTCTTTTGTCTATCCACAATCAATGGGAAGGAAAGCTAAAACCCCAAACCCAATGCCTCTAATGACTGCATCACAGACCCTACAGCCAATATGAGCTGCTTTGGACGGTTCAATATTAGAGAGGAAAGAAACAAAAGCCTGCCATAGATCAGGGGTTCCAAAGCTTTTTGGGTAAGGGGACCCCTTTTGTGATAGCAAATTCATCAGGGACCTTTCAAAAATCAGAATACAACTCGACTTTAGAATGCGCTAAAAATAGCACACAAGGGGTTTTACTATGACTGCTGCAGCACCTGGCTGGACAAACCAGGGCCTCTATTCAAACTGTATCGCTGAAGCATTACAGATTGCGTGACAGAAATGTAAAGGCCATTTCCGATTGAGCCGACGTATGCAGCGTTTACCGTGAATGAGGTGTCCATTCCCTTTCAATTTCAGTAACGCTGGACTTCCGCAATATGGATTGAATAGAGCCCCAAGTCTCAGGCCCTGGGAAAGGACATCTTAAAGGCCCCCCATCTTCAAATCGGAGAGACTATTTTGCAGTTTTAAGGTCCTCTCCTGTAATTCAACACATTTTCCCTTGTGGCAGGGAAACAATTAACTGTTTAAACGCTTTAAAATTACAGTGCAGTTATGTAAACAGTTTAGGGTATACAAGAAGTATTGAGTTGAAAACTGTATCATTGATCGAGTACTGTGGATCCCTGCGAGCCTCCCAGGCCCTGTGTGCATATAAGAGTAGCCTATATTGTAGATTAATATTACATTGCATTGTGTTGTATTGCAACCTCTAAACTTATTCTACAGACCCCTTGGTCAAACCAAGCATGTAAATGCATCCCGATAAGTTTGCTATCAATAAGAAATATGTGAATATATGGAAACGAAATACTAAACACGTCTCATTGAAAATATCACCTTGTCAGGTATAAATTAACGTATAATAGAGGCCAAAATAAGTTATTTTGCTATCAAAAAGCACATCAATATATGCAGTAGCTAGAGCTAGACCGTACCCTCGTTTTAACAAACCGGCTGCATAGACAAAAAGATAGGATGCCATCTTCCACAAATTTAGCCATTCTTTTGACATATGTACATTTTGTGCACTGGCCTCAATGCAGCCTTGTCGTCTTGTAGACACTGGAAGTGCTCTCGTCACAAAACATGGTTTTGGGAAGGCTGGAATGTTCCTCCTACCATTTAATTCGCTCTTCCGACTGTCCATCTCCTGGCTGAACCCTACATCACAGCCACTGACAAAGCACACGACTGCAAACCTTACATCGTAGCGCAGCAAGAGAGAGAGGTTTAAATAACTATAGCACATTCAGAGATATAATTCATCGATTTTAAACAAATAAAAGGACTGTGTCATAGATGGACAAGATTAATTTAAGATGAAAGGCGAATTCCTATTGAGTTCAGGAAGCCAAGCCATAGCTCTGTGTGACATTCACAGCAGTGGGGAAGAAGTTTTGATCAAGAGAGACCATTAGAAAATATGAACATTTTCTTACACACTAAATGTAGAAATATGCATTTTACAGTTATAAGGAAGGTGAAATCTTATAGTTAATGGTTTTATAATTTTATTCTATACTATTTAAAAAGCACATGTCATTTCAAGCCTTATTCATAGTTTTGTTGAATAGGAAATACATCATAAAATGTCATATTTTCATATTTGTACTGTGTACTTGAGCTTGTGTCCTTAAAAGTGAGCACATCTCTTCTATTTTTACCAAAAAGGTGAGATTTAACCGTTCAATGAAACTAACACATGACAATTATGAGATTAAGTCTGTAGGAGAAACTGTCGTTTTTTGTGCTTTCTTTATACTTTACGTTGCTGCTCAAGGCTAGGATTTCAGTGTCACAACATCAAGGCAAGGCAACTCCTCTGTGTGCAAGTGGAGAAAAACTGTAAACTACCGTGCCATCAGAAAGTATTCACACCCCTTGACTTTTCCCACATTTTGTTGTGTTACAGCCTGAATTTAAAATACACTGCTCAAAAAAATAAAGGGAACACTTAAACAACACAATGTAACTCCAAGTCAATCACACTTCTGTGAAATCAAACTGTCCACTTAGGAAGCAACGCTGATTGACAAAAAATTTCACATGCTGTTGTGCAAATGGAATAGACAAAAGGTGGAAATTATAGGCAATTAGTAAGACACCCCCAAAAAAGGAATGGTTCTGCAGGTGGTGACCACACACCACTTCTCAGTTCCTATGCTTCCTGGCTGATGTTTTGGTCACTTTTGAATGTTGGCGGTGCTTTCACTCTAGTGGTAGCATGAGACGGAGTCTACAACCCACACAAGTGGCTCAGGTAGTGCAGTTCATCCAGGATGGCACATCAATGCGAACTATGGCAAAAAGGTTTGCTGTGTCTGTCAGCGTAGTGTCCAGAGCATGGAGGTGCTACCAGGAGACAGGCCAGTACATCAGGAGACGTGGAGGAGGCCGTAGGAGGGCAACAACCCAGCAGCAGGAGCGCTACCTCGGCCTTTGTGCAAGGAGGTGCACTGCCAGAGCCCTGCAAAATGACCTCCAGCAGAACACAAATGTGCATGTCTGCTCAAACGATCAGAAACAGACTCCATGAGGGTGGTATGAGGGCCCGACGTCCACAGGTGGGGGTTGTGCTTACAGCCCAACACCGTGCAGGACGTTTGGCATTTGCCAGAGAACACCAAGATTGGCAAATTCGCCACTGGCGCCCTGTGCTCTTCACAGATGAAAGCAGGTTCACACTGAGCACATGAGCACATGTGACAGACGTGACAGAGTCTGGAGACGCCATGGAGAACGTTCTGCTGCCTGCAACATCCTCCAACATGACCGGTTTGGCGGTGGGTCAGTCATGGTGTGGGGTGGCATTTCTTTGTGGGGCCGCACAGCCCTCCATGTGCTCGCCAGAGGTAGCCTGACTGCCATTAGGTACCGAGATGAGATCCTCAGACCCCTTGTGAGACCATATGCTGACACATGCACATCATACGAAGAGGAGGAGTAGTGATTCGACCAAAATGCAGCGTGGTAGTTTGACATAATGAATTTATTTAACAAGACGAAGACGAAACGAAATACACTTGAATATTAACAAAATAACAAAACAGAGTAGACAGACCTGGACGACGAACTTACATGAAACACGAAGAACGCATGAACAGGAAAACTGACTACATAAAACGAACAAACAAACAAAACCGAAAACAGTCCCGTGTGGCGTAACATACACAGACACTGACACAGGAGACAACCACCCACAAACAAACAGTGTGAAAACACCTACCTTAATATGGCTCTCAGAGGAAATGAAAACCACCTGCCTCTAATTGAGAGCCATATCAGGTCACCCTTTAACCAACATAGAAACACATAACATAGACTACCCACCCAAACTCACGCCCTGACCGTCAAACACATACAAAGTAACAGAAAACCGGTCAGGAACGTGACAGAGGGCAACAAGAACTGCCCGAGTTACACCAGGAACGCACAATCCCTACATCAGTGCTCAGACTGTCCACAATAGGCTGAGAGAGGCTGGACTGAGGGCTTGTAGGCCTGTTGTAAGGCAGGTCCTCACCAGACATCACCGGAAACAACGTCGCCTATGGGCACAACACCACCGCCGCTGGACCAGACAGGACTGGCAAACAGTGCTCTTCACTGACGAGTCGCGGTTTTGTCTCACCAGGGGTGATGGTCGGATTCGCGTTTATCATTGAAGGAATGAGCGTTACACCGAGGCCTGTACTCTGGAGCGGGATTGATTTGGAGGTGGAGGGTCCATCATGGTCTGGGGTGGTGTGTCACAGCATCATTGGGCTGAGCTTGTTGTCATTGCAGGCAATCTCAACGCTGTGCGTTACAGGGAAGACATCCTCCTCCCTCATGTGGTACCCTTCCTGCAGACTCATCCTGACATGACCCTCCAGCATGACAATGCCACCAGCCATACTGCTCGTCCTGTGCGGGATTTCCTGCAAGACAGGAATGTCAGTGTCCTGCCATGGCCAGCGAAGAGCCCGGATCTCAATCCCATTGAGCACGTCTGGGACCTATTTCATCGGCGGGTGAGGGCTAGGGCCATTCCCCCCAGAAATGTCCGGGAAATTGCAGGTGCCTTGGTGGAAGAGTGGGGTAACATCTCACAGCAAGAACTGGCAAATCTAGTGCAGTCCATGAGGAGGAGATGCACTGCAGTACTAAATGCAGCTGGTGGCCACACCAGATACTGACTTACTTTTGATCCCCCCCCCCCCCCCCCTTTGTTCAGGGACACATCATTCCATTTCTGTTAGTCACATGTCTGTGGAACTTGTTCAGTTTATGTCTCAGACGTTGAATCTTGTTATGTTCATACACATATTTACACGTTAAGTTTGAAAAGAAACGCAGTTGACAGTGAGAGGACGTTTCTTTTTTTGCTGAGTTTAGCTAGCTAGCAAGCTTGACTGTACAGGGTTGCACCAGAATTAAAAACCCATCTTACCTTTTTGTAGCTACTAAATCCAACATGAAACCTAGACCTATAGTATCCTTAATTAGCATTGGAAAATTTTATCCATTATTCTCTTGCTAATAAAAAAATCCCTTTCCCCATCTTCTGAATCAAGCTTGCAACGTACAGTAGCCTACGCTTCGGGGGGGGGGGGGGGGGGGGGGGCAGATAGCCTAAACACGCACAAGCAAAGATTTTCAGCTTGCACGCAGAAACTCAAATAAAGTTTCTGAGTGACAGAGTGAGAGTTTTGGATAAGCGCTTTGTTGTTTTTTGATGTGGGACTAGAAAAACAATGCCTGGAACGTAAAATAACGTTATTAACCGGTTGGTTCCCATGCTTTTAAAATAACGGTTCCGTTCTGGAACAGTATGGATCAATTTTGTTCCAGGTTCCGTTTCTGTTCCTTGAAAATGTTTGTTATTTTCCTGTTTTCAGTTCTGTTCCCTGAACCGGTACCAACCCCTCATCAATACACCAAGTCACTACAAAGATACAGGCATCCTTCCTAACTCAGTTGACAGAGAGGAAGGAAACCTCTCAGGGATTTCACCATGAGGCCAATGGGGATTTTATACCAGTTACAGAGTTAAATGGCTGTGACAGGAGAAAAATGAGGATGGATCAACAACATTGTAGTTACTCCACAATACTAACCTAAATGACGGAGTGAAAAGAAGGAAGCCTGTACAGAATAAAAAATATTACAAAACATGCACTGTTTGCAATAAGTCAAAAAGGATGCAATAAGGCAAACAACTGCAAGAAATGTGGCAAAGAAATTAACTTTTTGTCCTGAATACAAAAAGGAATATGTTATTATCAAATCCAACACAACACATCACTGAGTACCACACTTCATATTTTCAAGCATGGTGATGGCTGCATCATGTTATGGGTATGTTTGACATTGGAAAGGACTGGGAAGTTTTTTTTAGGATAAAACAAGGAATAGAGCTAAGCATAGGCAAATTCATATAGCAAAATCTGGTTCAGTCTGCTTTCCAACAGACACTGGGAGACAAATCCTTTCAGCAGGACAATCACATAAAACGCAAGGTCAAATATATACTGGAGTTACTTACCAAGACAACATTGAATGTTCCCTAGTGGCCTAGTTAAAAGTTTGATATAAATCGTCTCGAAAAACTGCGGAAATACTTTAAAGAATGGGCAAATACTGTACAATCCAGGTTTGCAAAGCTCTTAGAGACTTATCCAGAAAGACTCAAAGCTGTAATCACTGCCAAAGGTGATTCTACAAACTATTGACTCAGTGGGTTGAATTCTTATCTTATAAAAATATATCTGTGTTTTATTTTCCATTCATATTATTATTTTTTCAAACACTGTACAACAATGCATGAACTTTAATGCCTCAAACGGTTTTGAGCTTGTCTAGTTCATATTTAAATGTACATTTTCTTAGTGCTGGAGAAATGTCCCTCTTTAAAGCATCTGTTTAATTTCTTATTCAGAATCTCAGTGCAAGGCATTTTTCACAAACGACATTCATTGCATTCCCTAAAGGGAGGGCCTGTTCTCGTTGAAACCCTTTACTCTCAGTGTGTGCACTGGACCACAGTTTACAGTGTGTATCCTTTGGCTGTTATGAGAAAATATCAACACTGGGTTCTGTTGGGCTTCAAGGACATCTGTAACAGAATCATACCAGGAGCATTAGTCATCTCCATTTCTTCCAGCTGTTATTGTCCAAACGCACCCTCTTGCTACAAAGCTCCTTCATAGACACCAGTACAACCCACACTACTATTGCACAACCGACCAGAAGAAAGTACAGAATATCCACAACCATATGCCAAGTCAAAAGAAAAGCAACAATGGTCCTAATAAAAAAAGTCTGCATTGTTGGAGGCTAAAGGGGAGGAAACAGAATGTATATTTGTATGTATTAAGGAACCCCATTAGCTGCTGCCAAGGCTATATCTTGTGGAAGGATGAAAAAGTATTGAAAAAAATTGTCAAATAATGTTTTGAATATATTGCTAACATATAAAAGTGATAAAGCCAGACGAACTGGTTGCATCAACCAGCCTAATGTTAACTAGCTACACTAGATATCTAGCTAGGCTACTATAGATAACGTTACTGTAGATAAAGTGGATCATTCTAGATAGTTTAAGAGGTAGTTGAACTGCTTTTATAACCTGCTTTTATTAACACGTATCTTGTTTTCCATGAAAATGTGTGTTTGCTCTGTCGTGAGGCAACCAGGCAGGTAGTTACCACAGCCACAAAGTAAAAACTGGCTATATTGTAAAATGTAGGTTCTGTAGGCTGTAGCTAGAATCCACCTGTCACAGCGAGTGTGGAGTTTACCATGTGGAATCCCAGGGACAGGGTTGAATTCACTAGAGACAACAGAGGCAAACGGGCTGCAATTGGGGGAGGTAATATGTCGACTTGTCCAATAAGAAACACGTGCTTTCTTTTCCGTTGCAAAACGTTTTTCTACGACGTGAACTACTGAATATATCTGGTAAACAAGATCGCTGCTGCTGCTGCTTTGAAAGTCTGAAAAGTACTGGTGAAAAAGCTGTCTTTTCTGGCGGCTCTGGGATGGTATAAAGGGTTAGTTAGCATGTTTTCTTATGCTGATAAATGATGCCATTGCAATTTCACTAACCATGTTGTTTTCATAAACTTGTCATTTGTGCATAATCTAAAAAGCCATCGACACATACCGTATCACAACGCGTAATAACAGACCACACATTCTTAAGCTGCCGTTATAAAAACCGTTGTCATTTACTCAGAGTGTGGGGGGTTCGCCGCCACATTTTAATTGCTTCTGTTTAAGGGGTGAGTAAGGCTCCCATAGGAAGCACTGGTGGGTGGTAAAGTCTTGAAGATTAAGGGACACCATTTGAGTGATACGATAACAGACCTTGTGTACATACAGGACGGCACAGCCAATGTGCCAACAGCACAAAGGGCTAGAAGGTAGAGACAACAATATATCACGCGAAGCAGCCACACCTGTCAGTAAGAGCGTCCATGATTGAGTCTGAATGAAGAAATTTAGATAAAACTGTCCAGTTTGAGTGTTTGTTGCAGCTCGTTCAAGTCGCTAGCTGCAGGGAACTGAAAAGAGGAGCGACCCAGGGATTGGTGTGCTTTGGGGACCTTTAACAGAATGTGACTGGCAGAACAGGTGTTGTATGTGGAGGATGAGGGCTGCAGTAGATATCTCAGATAGGGGGGAGTGAGGCCTAAGAGGGTTTTATAAATAAGCATCAACCAGTGGGTCTTAACCTCAACCACCCTGTTAACCTTATACCAAACCCTAAATTAAGACCAGACAGCTCATTTTTGTTTTCATAAATGTTTACGCTATAGCCAATTTTGATTTTGTGGCTGTGGTAAATAGTGGAAACCCCTAACTATCGACATTCAAAATCTGCATCTCGCAATGGAATGCTTCAAGACAGGTCACTCCACCGAGACTGCTCTTCTCTGTGTCATGGAGGCTCTCCGCACTGCCAAAGCTGACTCTCTCTCATCCTTCTAGATCTATCCGCTGCCTTCGACACCGTGAACCATCAGCTCCACCCTCTCGGGGCTGAGCATCTCAGGCTCTGAATACTCTTGGATTGCATCCTACCTGGCAGGCTGCTCCTACCAGGTAACGTGGAAAGGATCTGTGTCTGCACCATGTACTCTTACTATTGGTGTCTCCCAGGGCTCAATTCTAGACTATCTCCCCTTCTCTCTATACATCAAATCACTCGGCTTCGTCATATCCTCACATGGTCTCTCCTATCATTGCTATGCGGATGACACTCAAGTACTTTTCACCTTCCCCACCTTCTGCCTGGCAGATATCTCAGCTTGGATGTTGGCCCACCACCTCAAGCTCAACAAGATGAATCTGCTCTTTGGGAAGGCCTGCCAGCTCAAAGACCTTTCCAGTCCCTTCTGGACTTCTGCAACTCACTGTTGGCTAGGCTCCCCGCTTGTGCCATCAAACCTCTGCAACTTATCCACTGCAATTTATCCAGAATGCTGCAGCCCACCTGGTTTTCAACCTTCCCAAGTTCTGCCATGTCACCCTGCTCCTCCGCACACTCCAATGGCTTCCAGTCGAATCTCGAATCCACTACAAGACCATGGTGCTTGCCTATGGAGCAGCAAGAGGAACTGTCAGTCCCTACCTTCAGGCTATGCTCAAACCCTACACAACAACCCAAGCATTCCGTTCTTCCAACTCTGGTCTCTTGACCTCCCCACCCTGATGGGAGGGCAGCTCCCGTAAGCAGCCCAGTCCAAGCTCTTCTCTGTCCTGGCACCCCAATGGTGGAACCAGCTTTCCCCTGAAGCTAGGACAACAGAGTGACTGCCCATCTTCCGAAAGCACCTGAAACCCTACCTCTTCAAAGAGCATCTTAAATAATCCCCCTCCTCACCTCAACTTTCCTGAACCAACACTTGCAATTGAGCCCCGTCTAGTTAGGCTATAACAAGGAAAATAATGTTTGGTGCTAACTGCACAGTTTTTCTGTTCGGGAATGTTTTTATACATTTTTTTTAATTCATCTTTATTTAACCAGGTAGACAAGTTGAGAACAAGTTCTCATTGACAACTGCGACCTGGCCAAGATAAAGCAAAGCAGTGCGACAAAAACAACACAGAGTTACTCTAATGTACTTGTCCTCTTGCTCAGTTGTGCACCGGGGCCTCCCACTCCTCTTTCTATTCTGGCTAGAGCCCATTTGGTCTGTTCTGGGAAGATCTCTAAAGAGATCATAGACAGCACCAGCATGAAACTATGTAAATGTGAAAACAAATTCACATGAGCTGTAAAGTGAATGGACTGACTTATTCCTTGCCACCCATTCTGAAACGAACTGCGTCTTTGTCTGGCTTGATGAAAGCCAGACAATATTTAAAATCACCCAGAAAATATACTTACTCTGTTGATATCACATACATTATCAAGCATTTCACACATATTATCCAGATACTGACTGTTAGCACTTGGTGGTCTATAGGAGCTACCCACAATAATGGTCTTTAGGTGAGGCAGATGAATCTGTAGCCATATTACTTCAACAGTATTTAACAGGAGATCCTCTCTCAGCTTTACAGGAATGTCGTTCTGAATATAGACCACCACACATTGGCATTTGTCTTTTCTGTAGATGCTATAACCATGTATTGCCACCACTGTATTATCAAAGGCATTATCTAAGAGAGTTTCAGAGATCGTAGGAATATGAATGAATGTTACTAGCAAGTTAAGGATTTCATGAACGTTGTTTCTTAGGCTACATACGTTAATGTGGACTATTTCTAGCACTTTTCTGTGATGCTAGATTGCTTTTATTGCTTTACAGGAAAGCTTATCGGAAGTTATTGTTATGATATTTATGTTTGAGCTGATTCAGCAACACAATGGTAGGAATTAACGGAGCAGGGCTTGGGTCATTGATAAGTCATTGTCTCAATGCAGCCTTGAAATGCGTGGACTAAGTCCAGGAGCCAAGATGATTTGGATGGACTCCGTCAATCCTGTAGAGCATCTTTTTTTCCCCAGAAGATGTCAAAGTTCTCTATAAAAGTGATTCCAACAGAGCCACAGTAATCTTTTAGCCAGGTGTGTAATGCCAGTAGCCCGCCGAATCTTTCACGTCCAACGATGGTACCGGATCTGAAATAATTGGCCGCATTTTGGAATCTTTCAGTGCTAGAATCTGTTCTTTAAAATACATTTTCAGACGTGCCGAGCTAGCCCTCCTAATTTCGTTTGACCCCACATGGACTACAACAGCGTCAGCTCCCGGCAGCTGTCGTAGAATGGTCGGAAGCAGCCTTGTAATGTCCTGTACTCATGCTCCAGAATAGCACAGGGTTTTTGCCCCGGGAACCAGATGTTTCTTACCATAGAACTGCCGATGACAACAGCTGGTGCAATGGCTGAGGAGGTCCAGCTGTTCTTTCGCCTGTGGAGGAAATGTAATTACCTACTATGTTGTTTAATTAGAAAGACATAATATGCTGTTTTTAACTTAGAGAATTGTCCGTTATGTTAGTATTTTGCTGACACAGGCTTGTCTTGTGTGACTTAGTCATAAGTCTGGGCGTACAGATAAGAGCTGTTTGGGTCCGACTGCAGTATGTGACATCCTGTTTTTACAATCTACAGGAACTTAGATGTGTGGAAACACGCAGGAAGGAACAGACAATGGTAGCAACACCAGCTATTTTAATCTGCACAGACAAGCTAAATCAGCTTTTACACACCATGTTCCATCCTTGTTTCCACCCATCTGATGAACTGCCACAGACAAAATAGGTTGTACTTTTTCTACAAGATGAGAGAGACAACTCTGTTCGTTGGGCTTTCCTGACGATGCACTGTTGAGTGGTTGTTATTGATTGCTTCATTTTTGCAAATCTTATAATAAAGTTATTTTGAAGAATACAGTCTCTCTCCTTTTGTTAGAATTACCACGACACTGCTCGAGTGGTTTGGCAAACCGATGGACCCTAGCCAGCTGTAGTATCAACCGTGGATAATGAATGGGACGGAGTTTCAAACAACCTCATGGTCTGATGAAGGTGGGAGGTCTGAGGATCTGAACCCGAGGTAGAAACCACCATAGAGGGAGACAGAACTGAGGACGAAGGCGCAGGTACCTCCGGATCCGATCTCAAATCGGAAACCCCCAGAGAAGAAGGCTCCAGAACTTCTGGATCCAGGGCTAGTCTGTGTCCCGTCCAGGTTTAACATCTCCAAGGAGGCTCCCGTTGCCAGAGGACACTGTTTTCGAGTGTCACAGTGAGTGACATATCCATGGCTGGTTGGTAGGATCAAGAACATCCACCAAGTCATCCAGGAGCATTCTACTAACACCATTCTCCCTTAGGGGAGGGATCCCTGCAGAGTACCGGCCAGCCGGCTGTGGAGAGCCAACACAGCGGCGACAATTCCACCGGGCCAGAGTGGCGTCCGGCTACAGAGGTAGAAGAGAAAGAAAATGTAGGCAGGCATGGATTACCCAGTAGCTAGTGCAGGTTGGCTACTTGTTTGCTAAGAGTAGCCACTGTAGTTCTCTGCAAGAAAACAGTTGCTACGTTGAAAGTCCGGGCGGTCCACATTGTCCCGGAATTAAGCAAAATAAACAGCTCCTGCAGAGTTGAAGGCATTTGTTAATGTCCACGGAGACCCAATCACTGGCCACTTTAGACCACTCTAAATAATGCCACTTGAATAATGTTTGCATATCTTACATTACGCATATCACATGTATATACTGTATTTTATACCATCTATTGCACCTTGCCTATGCTGCTCGGCCATCGTTCATCCATCTACATATTCTCATTCACCCCTTTAGATTTGTGTGTATTAGGTTGTTGTAGGAGAATTGTTAGATATTACTGCACTGTCAGAACTGGAAGCACAAGCATTTCGCTACACTCGCATTAACATCTGCTAATCATGTGTATGTGACAAATACATTTTGATTTAGTTAAGGAAAAGCAGCCAACAAGTGCTCAGCATACGTGGGAACTCCTTCAAGACTGTTGGAAAAGCATTCCCCATGAAGCTGGTTGAGAGAATGCCAAGAGTATGTAAAGCTGTCATCAAGGCAAAGGGTGGCTACTTTGAACAATATAAAATATATTTTGATTAGTTTTAAACTTTTTTGGTTACTACATGATTCCCTATGCATTGTCATAGTTTTGATGTTTTCACTAATATTCTACAATGTAGAAAATAGTAAAAATAAAGAACAACTTTTGACTTTTGTAAATGAGATATTTCTGTATTTCATTTTAAATAAATGTACAAACATTTCTAAAAACATGTTTTCACTTTGTCATTATGGAGTATTGTGTGTAGATGGTTGAAAAAGAATCGATTTAATCCATTTTTGAATTCAGGCTGTAACACAAAATGTGGAATAAGTCAAGGGGTATGAATACTTTGTGAAGGCACTCTAACTGCAAGCACTGAATCAAGACCTCATAATTATACACCACACTCTTATTGATTTTGTATGAGATTACAGGGTACTGACTACAAGGCTAATACAGATTATGGTATTTTTTCCTTCCTTTTTTAAAAAGAAGATTAGAGATTTAAACATCCTTTCATACTTCGTTTTTTTTTTTTAGAAAGGACAGTTAGGAGGTAAGGGGACAGACAATGACAGATAGGAAAGGCAAAGACAGTGTTCGAATCAAGGCTCAACCCCTGTCGCTGAGGGGCATATGTAGGCGAGAGTTGTTGCCGCTCGACCAGACTTCGGCACAAGACTATGGCCTTTAGGCTCTCAAACAACTCTCTCCGAAGATTTCAGAGACTCAAGCACTGAGGTGAATTCAGCTGTCACCCTTTAAAGTAAGCCCTTGTTCTGTATAGGCTTAAACTAGCTTTAAATTCATGTTCCAGAAAAGTGGCTTGTGAGGTGTAGTTATGGGAGGGGGGGGGGGGTCGATACAGTTACATATTGGGATATTATTTTAGATGATGTATTGTATCTTATCGTTTAGAAGTCGACCGATTAATTAGGGCCGATTTGAAGTTTTCATAACAATCGGTAATCTGCATTTTTGGACACCGATTATGTCAGATTACATTGCACTCCACGAGGAGACTGCGTGGCAGGCTGACTACCTGTTATGCGAGTGCAGCAAGGAGTAAAGGTAAGATGCTAGCTAACATTAAATGTATCTTATAAAAAACAATAAATCTTAACACAATCACTAGTTTACACATGGTTGATGATATTACTACACTGCTCAAAAAAATAAAGGGAACACTTAAACAACACAATGTAACTCCAAGTCAATCACACTTCTCTGAAATCAAACTGTCCACTTAGGAAGCAACACTGATTGACAATAAATTTCACATGCTGTTGTGCAAATGGAATAGACAAAAGGTGGAAATTATAGGCAATTAGTAAGACACCCCCAAAAAAGGAATGGTTCTGCAGGTGGTGACCACACACCACTTCTCAGTTCCTATGCTTCCTGGCTGATGTTTTGGTCAATTTTGAATGCTGGAGGTGCTTTCACTCTAGTGGTAGCATGAGACGCAGACACATGCACATTTGTGGCCTGCTGGAGGTCATTTTGCAGGGCTCTGGCAGTGCACCTCCTTGCATAAAGGCGGAGGTAGCGGTCCTGCTGCTGGGTTGTTGCCCTCCTACGGCCTCCTCCACGTCTCCTGATGTACTGGCCTGTCTCCTGGTAGCGCCTCCATGCTCTGGACACTATGCTGACAGACACAACAAACCTTTTTGCCACAGCTCGCATTGATGTGCCATCCTGGATGAACTGCACTACCTGAGCCACTTGTGTGGGTTGTAGACTCCGTCTCATGCTACCACTAGAGTGAAAGCACCACCAGCATTCAAAATTGACCAAAACATCAGCCAGGAAGCATAGGAACTGAGAAGTGGTGTGTGGTCACCACCTGCAGAACCATTCCTTTTTTGGGGGTGTCTTACTAATTGCCTATAATTTCCACATTTTGTCTATTCCATTTGCACAACAGCATGTGAAATTTATTGTCAATCAGCGTTGCTGCCTAAGTGGACAGTTTGATTTCACAGAAGTGTGATTGACTTGAAGTTACATTGTGTTGTTTAAGTGTTCCCTTTATTTTTTTGAGCAGTGTAGTTTATCTTGCTTGTCCTGCGTTGCATATAATCGATGCGGTGCCTGTTAATTTATCATTGAATCACAACCTACTTCGCCAAACGGGTGATTTAACAAAAGCGCATTTGCGAAAAAAGCACAATCGTTGCACAAATGTACCTAACCGTAAACATCAATGCCTTTCTTAAAATCAATACACAGAAGTATATATTTTTTAAACCTGCATATTTAGTTAAAAGAAATTCATGTTAGGAGGCAATATTAACTAGACAAATTGTGTCACTTCTCTTGCGTTCATTGCACGCAGAGTCAGGGTATATGCAACAGTTTGGGCCGCCTGGCTCGTTGCGAACTAATTTGCCAGAATGTTACATAATTATGACATAACAGTGAAGGTTGTGCAATGTAACAGGAATATTTTGACTTATGGATGCCACCCGTTAGATAAAATACGGAACGGTTCCGTATTTCACTGAAAGAATAAACGTCTTGTTTTCAAGATGATAGTTTCCGGATTTGACCATATTAATGACCTAAGGCTCGTATTTCTGTGTGTTATTATATTATAATTAAGTCTATGATTTGATAGGGCAGTCTGACTGAGCGGTGGTAGGCAGCAGCACGCTCGTAAGCATTCATTCAAACAGCACTTTCCTGCGTTTGCCAGCAGGTCTTCGCAATGCTTGAAGCACAGCGCTGTTTATGACTCCAAGCCTATCAACTCCCGAGATTAGGCTGGCAATACTAAAGTACCTATTAGAACATCCAATAGTCAAAGATATATGAAATACAAATGGTTTAGAGAGAAATAGTCCTATAATTCCTTTAATAACTACAACCTAAAACTTCTTAACTGGGATTTTTGAATACTCATGTTAAAAGGAACCACCAGCTTTCATATGTTCTGAGCAAGGAACTTAAACGTTAGCTTTTTTACATGGCACATATTGCACTTTTACTTTCTTCTCCAACACTTTGTTTTTGCATTATTTAAACCAAATTGAACATGTTTCATTATTTATTTGAGACTAAATTGATTTTATTTATGTATTATATTAAGTTAAAATAAAAGTTTTCATTGTTCATTCAGTATTGTTGTAATTGTCATTATTACAAATATATATATAATTTTTTTTTTTTTTAAACGTCTTTTTTGGTCCATTAATCGAAAATCGGTCGACCTCTAGTATCGTTTTGACAATATCACAAAATTATTTTTGCATTTGTTGGCTGTAACTGTGCCAAAACTCCAGTATTTCTCCTTCATAGCTTGTTCTCCATCTTATTTCTACATATGGAGCCAATTTGTTTTTCAGCAATTATTTCCATGACTGATTAAAACTAATTTTCTCATGGCTCTCTTGTTCTTCTGCACCAGACATATGGTGTGCAATATGTTTGGAACATCGAATTGCAATTAAATCACAGTATTGAATAGTATCGTGAGAATCGGAATACATATCGTATCAGCAACTAAGTATCGTGAATAATATCATATCATGAGGTCCCTGGCAATTCCCAGCCCTAATGTGGTGCACAAGCTCCTTCTGAGCCCTGGCAGTAGCATAACAGACATCATTTTGCAAACAAAAGCTGAGGTGTTTTTGCCTCCCGGGCCATATAAGATAATATTCTAGAGGTTTTAACAGATGATTCTAAAGGCTCATAAAATATAAAATATGCATTCTTCAAGGACTGAAATCAGTGCTCCCTGTCTAGTACCTGAAACGTGATAGTACTATGAAAGCTCGCTGACGAGACTATGTTGGCGAGCAAATAAACTGCCTCTACCCTCCGCGCTGTTGGCAAACGTACAGTCACTAGAGAACAAACTGGACGAGACTATCCTATCAAACCTGAAGAACTGTAATATTCTGTTTCACGGAGTCATGGCTGAACTAGGACATGGATAATATACAACTCGATGGCTTTTCCATGCATTGGCAAGACCAGTCAGCAGCCTCAGGTAAGATGGGGAGGGGGTCTCTGTTAACAACAGCTGGAAGTCTTGAGTTTTAGCTCGCCTGAGTTAGAATACCTCATGATAAGCTGCAGACCATACTACTTACCAAGAGTGTTTTCATCTATATTTTCCATAGCTGTCTATTTACCACCAAAAACTGATGCTGGCACTAAGACTGCAGTCAACGAGCTGTATAAGGACCTAAGCAAACAAGAAGAGGCACACCCAGAGGTGGCACTTCTCATGGCAGGTGATTTAAATACAGGGAAACTGAAATCTGTTTTACCTCATTTTTACCAGCATGTCACCTGCGCAACTAGAGGCAACAAAATTCTAGATCAGCTTTACTCCATACACAAAAATGCAGCTTAGGCTCTCCCTCGCCGTCCTTCTGACAAATGTGACCATAACTCTATCCTCCTGATTCCTGCTCACAATCAAAAACATGACGTATCAGTGACGCTCAATGACGGAAGTGGTCCAATTAAGCAGATGCTAAGTTACAGGACTGTTTCACTAGCACAGACTGGAATATGTTTCAGAATTATTCCGATAACATTGGAGTTTACCACATCAGTCACCAACTTCATTAATAAGTTCATTGACGACGTCATCCCCACAGTGACCTTACGTACATATCTAAACCAGAAGCTATGGATTACAGGCAAAATCCGTACTGAGCTAAAGGCTAAAGCTGCTGCTTTCGAGAAGCGGGACACTAATCCGGATGCTTATAAGAAATCCCACTATGACCTCAGACAAGGCATCAAACAGGCAAAGCTTCAATAAAGGACTAAGATCTAATCCTACTACGCCGGCTCAGATGCTCATCGGATGTGATAGGGGTTGCAAACTATAACAGATTACAAAGGGAAACCCAGCCACAAACTGCCCAGTGAAGGGAGCCTACCAGACGAGCTAAATGCCATCTATGCTCGCTTTGAGGCAAGCAACACTGAACCATGCATGAGAGCACCAGCTGTTCCGGACGACTGTGTCATCTCCCTCTCCGTAGCTGATGTGAGTAAGACCTTTAAACAGGTTAACATTTACAAGGCCACAGGGCCAGACGGATTACCAGGACGCGTACTCAGAGCATGCGCTGACCAGCCGGCAAGTGTCTTCACTGACATGTTCAACCTCTCTGCAACCCAGTCTGTAATACCTTCATGTTTCAAGCAGACCACCATAATCCCTGTGCCTAAGAATGCCAAGGTAACCTGTCTAAATGACTATCTAGCCATGAAATGCTTTGAAAGACAGGTCATGAATCACATCAACACCATCATGCCAGACACCCTGGACCAACTCCAATTGGCATACCGCCCCAACAGATCCACAGATGATGCAATCTCTATTGCACTCCACACTGCCCTCTCCCACCTGGACAAGAGGAACACCTATGTTCTATGCTGTTCATCGACTACAGCTCAGTGTTCAATACCATAGTGCCCTCCAAGCTCATCCTTAAGCTCAGAATCCTGGGACTAAACCTCTCTCTGCAACTGGATCCTGGACCTCCTGATTGGCCCCTCCCAGATGAGTTTCAAGTTCCTTGGTGTCCACATCACTAAAGAATTAATATGGTCCACAAACCACACACACCAACACAATCGTAAAGGCACGACAATGCCTCTTCCCCCTCAGGACGCTGAAAAGATTTGGCATGGGCCCTCAGATCCTCAAACAGTTCTACAGCTGCACCATTGAGAGCATCTTGACTGGCTGCATCACCGCTTGATATGCCAACAACTTGGCATCCGACCGCAAGGCGCTACATAGAGTAGTGTGTACGGCCCAGTACATCACTGGGGCCGAGCTCCCTACCATCTAGGACTTCTATACCAGGCGGTGTCAGAGGAAGGCCCGAAAGATTGTCAAAGACACCAGCTACCCAAGTCATGGACTGTTTTCTCTGCTACCGCAAAGCAAGCAGCACTGATGCACCAAGTCTGGAACCAACAGGACCCTGAACAGCTTCTACCCCAAAGCCATGAGACTCCATAATAGTTCAACAAATAGCTATCTGCATTCACCCTTTTTGCATTAACTCTTTTGACTCATTACATACACTGCTGCTACAGTTTATTATCTATCCTGTTGCCTAGTCACTTTACCCCTACCTATATGTACATACATTATGTTTAGCCTTACTTGAATAAGAAAGATTAAGCGTAAAGTAAACATTAAGATTTCCCTTTACTGGGAATAAAGAGCCTAACCCGAACCATGAAAAACATCCCCAGACCATTTTTCCTCCTCCACCAAACTTTACAGTTGGTACTATGCATTTGGGCAGATAGCGTTCTCCTGGCATCCGCCAAACCCAGATTTGTCCGTCGGACTGCCAGATGGAGAAGCATGATTCCTCACTGCAGAGGACGTATTTCCTCTGCTCCAGCGTCCAATGGGGGTGAGCTTTACACCACTCCAGCCAACGCTTAGCATTACGCATGGCGATCTTAGTGTGCGGCTGCATGGCCATGGAAACCCATTTCATGAAGCTCCCAATGAACACTTACTTCCAGAGGCAGTTTGGAACTCGGTAATGAATGTTGCAACCGAGGACAGATGATTTTTACGTGCTATGCACTTCAGCACTTGGCGGTCCGGGTCTGAGAGCTTGTGTGGCCTACCATTTTGCGGCTGAGCGGTTGTTGATCTGAGACGTTTCCACCTCACAATAACAGCACTTACAGTTGACGGGGGCAGCTCTAGCAGGGCCGAAATTTGACGAACTCGCTTCTTGGAAAGGTGCCATCCTATGACGGTGCCATGTTGAAAGTCAATGTGCTCTTCAGTTAGGCCATTCTACTGCCAATGTTTGTCGATTTTATACACCGGTCAGCAATGGGTGTGGCTGAAATAGCCAAATCGGATCATTTGAAGGGGTATCCACATACGTTTGTATATATAGTGTATCAATGCGGGCTCAGCTTTGCTTTTCCCTTAAGCTGTGACAATAAATTAAATAACACAAGTTCTCGTGTCTTCCTTCTTCATTAAAGAGTGAGATGTGATCACTCTGTAAAAGCCTTTCCATAAAAACTTCCAATTACCTGATATAAAAAATTACCTTTGTGACAATGAGGGGCTGTTGTTGTTGCTCATCATCCAAATTGGATTGGAATAAAAATCGCCCTTCTCCTTCAAAGAGGAGAACACGAACAAATATTTGATCATTCCACTGTTTATGCTCGATTACCAAGAATATCGTTCTTGTTAAAAGGTCCAATTAAGTACTGTGATTGTTTTCAATACAAATTGTCAAAAAAAAGAAGGGAAAAAAAGATTCTTAGCAATTTCTCAAACAAGAATTTTGCTAGGACTGTCTGGGAGTGGTCTATGTGGAGAAGGGAAAACTGAAAACGATTTGTCATTGGCAGAGAGGTTTGGAACTCTTTGTTATTGGTCTATTAACTAATTTACCGCCCGTGACCAGTGTGGAAATGCATATCAATGCTAAATGACTGAGCAGTTGTGGACTGCACTGGTCCTTTAACCATATAAACCAGACAGTGTTTTCAAATTCTAATCTCCTTCACTTTGTATTGTGGAGATGTTCGTGTTCATCCAAACATTGAATAGGTGACTTCACCATTAGAATTGCGTATGTGTCTGGGGGTTTTAGAATTGTCATTCATGTCGTAGCTGAATTTCACACTGAGGCAATTCAAGCTAAGTGTGCTGTTGCCCAAGGGCACAACAAGAGCATGCCCCATTTAAGATTAGGACCTGCTATGCATACTAGCCTATTTTGTGAAATACTGCCATTACAGGACTTGACACTGATTTCAGATCAGCCTGGAAGGTAATCTTGAACCCTCGATGAATAAGAACTATTAACTTGTAAACTACACATGTATATCAGATGATTTCATGCATACCTAATAACATCACAGCAAAATTAGCCCGTTTGTAGAAATACTGCCATTACAGGACTTGACAATGATTTTAGATCAGCCTTGAAGGCGAGCTTGAACCCACATGGAATTTGAACATGTAAACTATACAAATATAAGCTATCAGTGGATTCCAAGCAAGTCTAATAACGATTTCAGAAAAAATAAATCGTAAATGTAACGAGACACAAATGACAATAAATATTCATATTCATCCATCAAAGCTAATGTTGGAGCTCCTGTTCAAATCTATCAGATTCACCAGTGTGATAGGACCACTTCGTAGAATATCATAAAGGTATGTGAAAATCGCTCAATCAGGTAGCACGTTGGGAGGTAATGAAGCCGTGATGCTCCATCAATGACAGTCGAATTAAGATTCAAACTTGAGACTTTGAAACAACTCCCAATTTATGTTCTCAGTCGGTGTGTAACACAGTGCATGTGTTCCGCATGTGTGATCTAAGATACACTATATATATATATACACACACACACACACAACAGGTATGTGGACACTCCTTCAAAATAGTGGATTTAGCTATTTCAGCCACACCCGCTACTGACATTTATAAAAAATTAAATAAAAAAAACTAGCACACAGCCATGCAATCTCCATAGACAAACATCGGCCATAGAATGGCCTTACTGGTGTATAGCTCACCGCCATAGGACTCTGGAGCATTGGAAATACGCTCTCAGGAGTGATGAGTCACGCTTCACCATCTGGCAGTCCGACAGACTGGGTTTGACGGATGCCAGGAAAACGCTACCTGCCCCAATACATAGTGCCAACTGTAAAGTTTGGGGAGGAGGAATAATGGTCTAGGGCTATTTTTCATGGTTCGGGCTACAGCTTACAATGACATTCTAGACGATTATGTGCTTCTAACTTTGTGGCAACCGTTTGGGGAAGGCCCTTTTCTGTTTCAGCATGACAATGCCCTGGTGCTTAAGGCAGGGTCCATACAGAAATGGTTTGTTGAGATCAGTGTGGGAGAACTTTACTGGCCTGCACATCGGTATGGATGTCCCTCCAGCTATCTCTCCCTGTCCAAGTCAATCAATTGCCTGGGCACAGCTGGACCACAGCGCCCCCCCGTGCTCTCTGGGCCGTGCTCTCTGGATCAGAGTTCTGTCCCTCTGGTTGTTGTGGCCTGCACGCAGTCGACATTTAAGCAGCTGTCTTCTCAGGTGAGATCTGTGGCTCTGGCCTCGAAATCAGCTTCGAGACACGGCAGAGACCGGATCATTCCGTCTATTGTGATATGGAGTTCGATGGTGAGGCATATATCTGTACCTGGGGCAAAGACTGTTTTCCTGGGGTCAAAGTTCAGGATATCACAAGGTTGCTTCCCGAGGCTCTGAGTCAGTCACCGGGGGATAATACTGTCACGGCTCATGTGGGGTCGAATGACATTATGAAGGGCAGCTCAGAACAGCTGAAGACGGATTGTAAAGAACTGATTGTTCACTACTTGACACCAACAAATGCTCCATAATATCTGCCACTATGCACTCCCTAAATTGTAGCATTTAACAGTTCAACAGACTTTTATCCCTCCATAACTGCCTACGAGACTATTCATAGCATCGTTGAGACAATGACTTATCAATGACCCAAGCTCAGCTCATGTAATCCCTACCATTGTGACGCTGAGTTGTCATAATGCTTCAGCAAATGTACATTATCCCAGGGGCGTTGGAAGACAATGTAAGTAACCTAATTAATGTCTCTCTTACTGCCCTGAATGCCTCTACTGATCCTACAGCTATCATATGCAGTAATCATATGCCTATGAACCAGAGTTATACTTTTCGCACTGAGGGGGTGTGCCCTAGAAGGAAGTCCACTGTGTGCAGTTCACCCTGCACTAACATAAAAAAACCTGAGCATGTCTACTTCTGCTAAGCTTCCCAGTAAAGCAAGAAAAACAAGCAAGCATCCAAGAAAAGTGCAAAAAATTGCCCACGTTAACATGAGGCTTAAGAAACAAGGTTAATGAAATCAATAATTTGCTAGTAACTGATGACATTGATATTCTGACAATCTCTGAAACTCATTTAGATAATGCCTTTGATGATCCAGTGGTAGCAATACATGGTTATAAGATCTATAGAAAATACAGAAATGCCAACGGGGCGTTGTGGCGGTCTATATTAAGAACCACATACCTGTAAAGATTAGAGAGGATCTCATGGTAAATACTGTTGAAGTAATATGGCTACAGGTTCATCTGCCTCACCTAAAGCCCATTCTTGTGGGAAGCTGCTATAGACCACCAAGTGCTAACAGTCAGTATCTGGATAATATGTGTGAAATGCTTGAGAATGTATGGGATATCAACAGAGAGTTTCTGGGTGATTTAAATATTGACTGGCTTTCATCAGGCTGCCCACTCTAGAAAAAGTTTCAAACTGTAACTAGTGCCTGCAACCTGGTTCAGGTTATCAATCAATCTAACAAGGTAGTTACAAACAGTACAGGAATGAAATCATCAACGTGTATTGATCACATCTTTACTAACGCTGCAGAAATTTGTTTGAAAGCAGTATCCAAGTCCATCGGATGTAGTGATCACAACATAGTAGCCATATCTAGGAAAACCAAAGTTCCAAAAGCTGGGCCTAATCTAGTGTATAAGAGGTCATACATAAGTTTTGTAGCGATTCCTATGTTGTTGATGTAAATAATATTTGTTGGTCTGGTGTGTAATGAGGAGCAACCAGACGCTGCACTTGACACATTTATAAAATTGCTTATCCCAGTTACTAATAAGCACTCACCCATTAAGAAAATTACTGTAAAAACTGTTAAATCCCCTCGGATTGATTAAATTAAAAAATGGTATGGTTGAGGAATTAAAAGGAATTAAAAAAATTGTATGGTTGAGGGATGAGACAAAATAAATGGCAAGTAGGTTTCCCTGTACAACGGTTTGACAAACGCACTGGAAATTGAGACATCATGTGACTAAACTGAATAAAAAGAAGATGAAACTACGCTATGAAACAAAGATAAATGACAGAAAGACTCATAGTAAAAAGCTTTGGAGCATCTTAAATTCAATTTTGAGATAGAAGCTGTTTTTCAGTCTCTCGGTCCCAGCTTTGATGCACCTGTACTGACCTCGCCTTCTGGATGGTAGCGGGGTGAACAGACAATGACTCGGGTGGTTGTCGTCCTTGATGATCTTTTTGACCTTCCTGTGACATCGGGTGGTGTAGGTGTCATGGAGGGCCGGTAGTTTTCCCCCGGTGATGCGTTGTGCAGACCTCACTACCCTCTGGAGAGCCTTGTGGTTGTGGGCAGAGCAGTTGCCATACCAGGCGGTGATACAGCCCGACAGGATGCTCTCGATTGTGCATCTGTAAAAGTTTGTCAGGGTTTTGGGTGACAAGCCAAATTTCTTCAGTCTTCTAGGTTGAAGAGGCACTGTTGAGCGTTCTTCACCACACTGTCTGTGTGTGTGAACCATTTCAGTTTGTCTGTGATGTGTACGCCTAGGAACTTCAAACTTTTCACCTTCTCCACTGCTGTCCCTTCGATGTGGATAGGGGGGTGCTCCCTCTGCTGTTTCCTGAAGACCACAATCATCTCCTTAGTTTTGTGAGATGTTTTTTTCCTGACACCACACTCCGAGTGCCCTCATCTCCTCCCTGTTGGCTGTCTCGTCATTGTTGGTAATCAAGCCCACTACTGTTGTGTCGTCTGCAAACTTGATGATTGAGTTGGAGGCGTGCATGGCCACGCAGTCGTAGGTGAACAGGGAGTACAGGAGGGGGCTGAGCACTCACCCTTGTGGGGCCCCAGTGTTGAGGGTCAGCAAAGTGGAGATGTTGTTTCCTACCTTCACCACCTGGGGGCAGCCCGTCAGATAGTCCAGGACCCAATTGCACAGGGTGGGGTTGAGACCCAGGGACTGTCGTTTCAGCATATGTAGGAACTTCTTCAAGACTGTTGGAAAATAATTCCGGGTGAAGCTGGTTGAGAGAATGCCAAGAGTGTGCAAAGTTGTCAAGGCAAAGGGTGGCTATTTGAAGAATCTCAAATATAAAATATATTTTGATTTGTTTAATACTTTTTTGGTTACTACATGATTCCATGTGTGTTATTTGATCGTTTTGAAGTCTTCACTATAATTCTACAATGTAGAAAATAGTAAAAATAAAGAAAAACCCTGAGTAGGTGTTCTGAAACTTTTGACTGGTAGTGTAAAAATTGAGCACCTACCCACTACTGATCTTAACTTTAGACAATTTATAATAAAGCAACATTTCAGCAAATATTTAACTGGCTGCTGACTGGTCGAGTAACCTCTTCTGCCAGGAAGTCTTTCATAAGGATTAGTGGCACGCCCAATACGTCGCCATCCAGACAGACTGACAGGAACCTCTGACTGGATGTAATACAGCCACCATCCACTGGGATTTTGTGTTGTATCACCACCATCTCTCTACAACACACACACTCATACTCTCTAGCCATTAGCTGGCAGCATCCGCACTCACACCAGTTTTTGTCACCACTACGCCGACCCTCTAGCTGATGTGTTTCAGGCGGCATATCTGTGTTGTTACTGCAACGAGAACAAACTCTTTGATCTGGGGCAACGATCGGCTTAAACAGGAACGGCTTCATTAGGTTTATTGGCTCCCTATCTAATGTTATTTAATTCTCTGTTATAAACTCATCTTCAGACTCGGAGCGACTCGGTAAATTCAGCCATTTTTGGGAGTTCCAAACTTTTCCCTCCTGCCAGTGATGTAACAATGCCAATATGGCGATTTAGTTAGCTGGAGTCCTAAATCCTAGTGTTTCCATTCCCCTTTAACAGCATTATCAACAAGGCAGGTCCTACAGGCCGTACTTTTGTCACACCTGGACTACTGTTCAGTCGTGGTGTCAGGTGCCACAAAGAGGGACTTAGCAAAATTACAATCGGCTCAGAACCGGGCAGCACGACTGGCCCTTGGATGTGCACAGAGAGCTAATATTTATAATATGCATGTCAATCTCTCCTGGCTCAAAGTGGAGGAGAGATTGACTTCATCACTACTTGTATTTGTGAGAGGCATTGACATGTTGAATGCACCGAGCTGTCTGTCTAAACTACTGGCACACAGCTCGGACACCCATGCATTCCCCACCAGAGGTCTCTTCACAGTCCCCAAGTCCAGAACAGATTACAGGAGAAGCACAGTACTACATAGAGCCATGACTACATGGAACTCTGTTCCACATCAAGTAACTGATGCAAGCAGTAGAATTAGATTTAAAAAACATACAAATCACCTTAAGGAACAGTGGGGACTGTGAAACAACAAACATACGCACAGACACATGCATACAAACACACTATACAAATGGATTTTGTGTTGTAGATATGTGGTAGTAGAGTAGCGGCCTGAGGGCAAACACAATGTTTTGAAATCTGTTGTGAATGTATTTTAATGTTTTTAAAATGTATAACTGCCTTAATTCTGCTGGACCCCAGCAGCTAATGTGGATCCATAATAAATACAGAGCCCTGACCTCAACCCCATCGAACACCTTTGGGATGAATTGAAATGCCGACTGCGAGCCAGGCCTAATCGCCCAGCATCAGTGTCCGGCCTCACTAATGCTCTTGTGGCTGAATGGAAGCAAGTCCCCACAGCAATGTTCCAACATCGAGTGGAAAGCCTTCCCAGAAGAGTGGAGGCTGTTATAGCAGCAAAAGGGGGACCAATTCCATATTAATGCCCATGATTTTGGCATGTGCTGTTCGAGTTCACATGCTTTTGGTTATGTAGTGTGAATGCTTTCATGACGCAGCCACTGATTCCATAGCCTGACAACTCACACTAAATTCTTCCGCTGCTCTGTCGTTGGCTACATCACTTAGACTCATTGAAGTCGTTCGCGGTAAAGAGGGGCACGAGGGCCGTTGTACAAAACAAAGTCATTAGTGATTGGATCGCCTGTAACCAATCAGAGTATCAAAGCAATGAAAAATGTCTAACCCCCGCTTTACCCACGTGTGTTCTGCCTCTGGCCCAACCCATCGGTTTCTGGACCAGTCAGACAACCCCAAAAAGTGTTGAAGGGGTACGTCCCTGAAGGATCAGGGACGTACTCAGATGCAGAGAAGAAACTTACGTCCGTTGGCGTGGCTTAGCGGTTTGCCGGAGCAAGGAGTCTGGATAGCCAGGCAACTGATTCCATCCACCACAACCTCAAACTGTTAGTGGTGGAGACTTGGGTTTACGTCCCAGCTGACACCCTATTCCCTATGTAGTGCACTACTTTTGCCCCGAACCCTATGGACCCTGTTCAAAAGAAGTGCACTACATAGGGAATAAAGTGCCATTTTAGATGCAGCCTCTGAGAGGCAAGGGTTTCATTATGGAGGGAATGAAGCGGACACTCCCACGGCAAAATCTTCTTTTGTTTCAGTGAACATATGTCACTAATAAGAAGCCCTGTAAACCATATAATTACACAGTCCAGCTCTGAACTGGTTTACAAGATCAGCACCCTTAAAGAAATTTGCTGGGCAGAAGGACTTGATGAACACACACACACACACACACACACAACTACTCATAGATGCTCGCATATATAGTGCCTTCAGAAAGAATTCACACCCCTTGACTTTTTAAAAATGTTGTTGTGTTACGGTCTACATTTTTTTATGAATTAAAAAGAGGTTTTGTGTCACTGGCCTACACACAATACGCCAAAATGTCATAGTGGAAATATGTTAGACATTTCTACAAATTATAATTACAAATGAAAAGCTGAAATGTCTTGAGTGAATAAGGATTCAAACCCTTTGTTATGGCAAGCCTAAATAAGTTCAGGAGTAAATATTTGCTTAAAAAGGCAAATAATAAGTTGCATGGACTCCCTCGGTGTGCAATAATTGTCTTGAACATGTTTTTTGAATGACTAACTCGTCCCTGTACCCCACACATACACTGTATTCAGACCCCTTGACTGTATCCACATTTGTTACGTTACAGCCTTATTCTGAAATGGATTAAATAAAATAAATTCCTCATCAATCTACACACAATACCCCGTAATGATCATGTGAAAACAGGTTAAGAAATTTATGCAAATGTATAAACAAACAGCAACACAGAAATACCTTATTTACATAAGTATTCAGACCCTTTGCTGTGAGACTCGAAATTGAGCTCAGGTACATCCTGTTTCCATTGATCATCCTTGACATGTTTCTACAACTTGATTGGAGTCCACCTGTGGTCAATTCAATTGATTGGACATGATTTAGAAAAAGGCACACACCTGTCTATATACGGTCCCACAGTTGACAGTGCATGTAAGAGCAAAAACCAAGCCATGAGGTCGAAGGAATTGTCCGTAGAGCTCCGAGACAGGATTGTGTCGGGGCACAGATCTGGGGAAGGGTCCAAAAAAACACCAAACTCAGGGAGGTGACCAAGAACCCGATGGTCACTCTGGCAGAGCTCCAGAGTTCCTCTGTGGAGATGGGAGAACCTTCCAGAAGGACAACCATCTCTGCAGCACTCCACCAATCAGGCCTTTATGGTAGAGTGGCCAGTCAGAAGCCACTCCTTAGTAAAAGACAACACGGCAACACGCTTGGAGTTTGCAAAATGGCAAATAATCAAGATTCTCTGGTCTGAAGAAAATAAGACTAAACTCTGAAACATGACCCGCCTAACCGCGCTCCTTAACACCCAACACGTAAGCCAGCCGCACCACCGTTCAACTGGCAACCAGATTCAGCCTGCCACAAGGAGTCACTAGAGTGCAATGAGCCAAGTAAAGCCCCACCGGCCAAACCCTTCCCTAACCCGGATTGTGCACCATCCTATGGGACTCCAGGCCACGGCCGGTTGTGGCGCAGCCCAGGAATGAACCCGGGTCTGTAGTAACACCTCTAACACTGCAGTGCCTTAGACCGCTGCGCCACTCGGGAGGCCCCTGGATTTAATTATTTCATTGTGTGAATTGTTTGCCCTTAGATTTTTTTTTTAATCAATCCCCCATTAGATATGTCACCAGAAGTAAATGTACTGTTAATCCCCGTCATTTGGTTACATACATTTCTGTTAATGAATGTATTAATTAGTAATTTACCATTCTCAGAGTAGAAATGTTGTTTGCAGAGTTCACAACCTGCTACACTTGTGAGAAACAAGTTCGCCTAAACAGAGAAATAGATGCACTTCCTCAATCCAGAAAGCAAAATGTAGCTACTTTATATCTTAAGACTCTGCTGGAGATCCTTCAATTTTGGAAAACAGTTAATGCACTGAAGTGTGAAAATTTCTCTCCTTCCCTGCGTAAGCAAGTTGTCAGAATCTGGTATTATTAATGAGAAAAATGAAGCTTTTTATTTGAAAGAAATAGTGGTTGAACTGACCCTGGTCAGCTAGTCGGCTGCCTGCCCCTCCCCAGCCTCTTGTTTAATTAATTGCTTAATACCTGGGTTAAACTCATGGGTGTTTTTGAGTCTGTATATTTTTTTTTAACAAATATATACTTTCCAGTTGTATTTCCAAATGTATTAAAATGTTCAACAACTTGTCTTTTCAAATAAAACATAAAATCAGAATACTTACTTTGAATATATGTGAAAACAATTGAGATATTTGAAATACTACTTGAACCCAGGTCCGTTATGCATACGTACATTGGATGGTGCCCTTATTGATCGTGTCCTTGCTGGATTGACAAAAAACTATTTCAAAAAGCATTTTGATGAGTTAATAAATATATCATTAAAATGGGTTTCTTCTGTAGGAACAGGTCTGTATTGATCCCTGTGGTACACCCTTTGTTATGTCCCTGATTTAACACCAACAGTAAACAACACTTGTAACACTGTGTTCTGTCCTTTAAATCATTTTGAAACCAGCTACACGCAGCCTGGTCCAGGCCAATTGATGAAAGTCTCTGAATAAGTAATGAGTGATCCAGTGTCAATAAAAAGGACTGCACAGGGTTTCTTCTTATCCAAACAATTAAGAACATAATTTAAAATCAAAGAAATAGCAGAGATGGTGTTATGACCTGGTCTGAAACCTGACTGGTGTACATTTAGAATAAATTTTGTCGTTAAAAAGGATCAAAGTTGAGTATTTACCAATGATTCTAGAATATTTGCTCGGTAAGAGAGCTTGGGAATGAGGCAATCATTATTTAGGTAACACAGGTCACACATATTCACTAGAAGTTGACAATTTCAATTGAGCCAAATGGAGGCTGGGAGAGGGAAGAGCAGTCAACTCAATGACCAGGGTCAATTAAACCACAATTTCTTTCATATTTTTATTTATTTATTTTACCGTTATTTTACCAGGTAAGTTGACTGAGAACACGTTCTCATTTGCAGCAACGACCTGGGGAATAGTTACAGGGGAGAGGAGGGGGATGAATGAGCCAATTGTAAACTGGGGATTATTAGGTGACCATGATGTTTTGAGGGCCAGATTGGGAATTTAGCCAGGACACGGGGGTTAACACCCCTACTCTTACGATAAGTGCCATGGGATCTTTAATGACCTCAGAGAGTCAGGACACCCGTTTAACGTCCCATCCGAAAGACGGCACCCTACACAGGGCAGTGTCCCCAATCACTGCCCTGGGGCATTGGGATATTTTTTTTAGACCAGAGGAAAGAGTGCCTCCTACTGGCCCTCCAACACCACTTCCAGCAGCATCTGGTCTCCCATCCAGGGCCTGACCAGGACCAACCCTGCTTAGCTTCAGAAGCAAGCCAGTAGTGGTATGCAGGGTGGTATGCTCCTGGCAGAGCTAAATGCTACTTAAAAGCATCACTCATCAATGTTTTCTCAGTAATGATGACAACTTGCTTAGGCAGAGAAGTATAGGTATTTCCACGCTTCAGTGCATTACCTTTCCAAAATGTTGACGGATCACCAGCAGAGTCAGAGATAGAACTGGAAAGTAGCTTGATTTATCTTTCTTAATTGAGGAAGTACATCTATTTCTCAATTGCCTGAAATGCTGCCAATCAGCAGTCCATTTTTCTAGCCTTGGCTCAGGCCTGATTTCCCACATAATTCCCTTCACTCGTGTACTTACTGACAACCATAAACATCCTGATATACATTCTATGGCACAAACAACAAAATATTCAACTCTTCCATTGATAGCGCTAGTTCCTCCAGAGCTTTCTTCCTACCTTTTCTGGCCAATTCCCATTATAAATGTTGGTCTATAAGCCAGTGCTTTGCTCTCAGATGATTGCTTGGGCTAAAACCTCTGTTGATACTCTGTTGTAATGACATTCTACGATTAATACAAATATAGTTTTGAAACAAATGTAATTGATTCGGACACAAGGCCCAGGGTGTTAGCTGGGAGTGTGTTACTATGCATAGGCTAACTGCAACTGCGTTCCGTGCAGCAATTCAGTTATTTCGTTTGGGTAGTGAACTAGAACATCTCATTTGCCTTTACTGATATGGCATTTTGTTCCACTCATGTGTGGTCGCTTGGAAAGAGTGAAGAGGTAGGTTCACAGTGCATCGGTCTATGATGAAAATGCTTAATGCTTAATGTTTAATGTGATGGGAAAAGGCAATTCTGAGGTGCATTAATAAAACACGTACACCAGGTTATTCCAACACCCTCCAGTGAATTGGCTACAGTAGAGTCCTCTTTAAATCTCCATGCACGAGAAGAAAAAAAGAAAATCTTCCTCTTAAATTGTTAATCTGTAACAGAACGGATGTTCCAGCATGGGCTAACGGCAAGAGCTGCTGTGCATTTGTTTTTCCCCTACATGAAAGGCTTGATGACAGAGTTGAGATAGAGGGACACAAACTGGCAAGGGCGGGGTTCCATTCTTCGATTAATTCCAATATGCTACACCTGAGTGACAGGCATTAGGCTACATATCTGACAGTTGAAATGTGACATAATGGCCCATTCAATGGCTCATTCCTAGGTATACACAGAGCAACATGTACTAGCCTACTAGGGGAGCGCATTGAGTGGCAAACTCAAGGTGTTTCTTATCCGCGACATGTTTGAATAGGATATTTAAACATTGTGACACCATTCACAGTCCGTGCGTAAACATAAGCAAAATAGACGGCAGCATCATATTTTGAGCACCCTTACCTGTGCAGTCTTTTCCTTTCCCTTTGCATTCGCCACTTTGTAGGTAGGATGCCAATGATCCAGGCAATGAAGCGATAGCCACGAAGCAGAGGAACGCCAAGGAATAGCCAGCCAAAGGTCCGGGCAACCTACCAGGTCGCAAGCTTCCAACCATGATGAAAAGGATGGAGGCGATAACCAAACAAGGCTACTGTCAAAGAATGTATCCAAAATTAAGTCAGTTCGACAACTTGACGAAAATATTGATGGGTAAATTGTGTTGAATGAAAGAACACAGCATAGAAGCAGGGACGCATGCACGAAGGAACACGCACTATGACAACGGGACGCGATGCAAAAAAAATATAGCGGTATTCTTAGATGCCGAGCACACAATTCTGAAGGCTCTTTACTCCAAATAAACGAGGTGGTCATCTATGAAACCTCGGCGGCTGACGAAATTCCCCAAGACGACAACAGAAGAAGCAGCAACAGCATCCTCGCAGTCCGTCCTTCCAACACGCTCTGGGTCGTTTTATGACTTATCTGACGCCCCGGATTTAACACCGAGGCAAATCCCTCCTTTCAAAACAACACCTCACTTTGAATCAATGTAAGTAGTCCTACACTCCCGGTAGGTTTCCGTTCATAAAACCAAATCTGGCTTCAATAACCGGGAATTAAAGAGAAAAGGCGCCGGATGCGAAACAGCCACAGCAGCTACAACAAAGAGATTTTGAGAGAATAGTCACGTGAGAGGATGCCCCCCTTCCTAGCCCTTTTGGGTGAACTATCCCTTTAATAGCTCTCTTGGAGTGACTGTCCCTACACATTGGTGAACAACTAAAACAGATGTGAAATCTCTACTCTGGGAAGGGATTTTTCACTGTTTCGTATTGGGTGCCTGCAGTGAGCAACTTGAAGAAAATGATGGGCTGCAAGTCTTATTTTCTTCTGTTTGTTCATGTTGTTCCCACACCACATCAGCAGTGAAGTGTGATTTTCACAGTGTGTTGTAGACAGTCTTGGGTAAGAGTACACTCCTACAGGCTGACTACAACGCTCGTGTCGCGTGCGCGAGCGTTGCAAAATAAACTAAGAAATGTATGTTATTCAATTATTGCACCCACACTGTTCGCGCGCGCCAACGAGCGTCTGCGTTGCCTGTAGGAGTGTAAAATAGAAGTCAGTTCTCTTTCTGACGCAGATCGCGCTGCAAGTCCTGCCTCTCCCATCTCCTCATTGGTTTATAGAAGCAGGTACCCACGTGCCATCTCCTCATTGGTTATACCCAAGTGGGTGACAGAAAGACGAACGAGGTCAGTGGCGGTAATGCACCTAATTTCAGAAAGTTGCCAATCTCAATATAAAGTCAAGAGATGAAAAAGCCTGAAAGGAAGAGAGATGACTAGAAACGATTCAGTTGACCGTTTTATGTGTGGATTAATTGGCGGTGTAGAGGACCTTGTGCATTTCAGGTACAATAACAACTCAATGTTTATATCCCAGGACAAATTACCTAGCAACAGCAAGCTAGCTAAATAGAACAAATTAGCTAGTGTAACGGATGTGAAATGGCTAGCTAGTTAGCGGGTACGCGCTAGTAGCGTTTCAATCAGTTACGTCACTTGCTCTGAAACCTAATAGTAGTGTTGCCCCTTGCTCTGCAAGGGCCGCGGCCTTTGTGGAGCGATGCTTCGTGGTTGACTGTTGTTGATGTGTGCAGAGGGTCCCTGGTTCGCGCCCGTGTCGGGGCGAGGGGACGGTTTAAAGTTATACTGTTACATTGATGCTGTTGACCCGGATCACTGGTTGCTGCGGAAAAGGAGGAGGTTGAAAGGGGGGTGAGTGTAACGGATGTGAAATGGCTAGCTAGTTAGCGGGTACGCGCTAGTAGCGTTTCAATCAGTTACGTCACTTGCTCTGAAACCTAATAGTAGTGTTGCCCCTTGCTCTGCAAGGGCCGCGGCTTTTGTGGAGCGATGGGTAACGCTGCTTCGTGGGTATCAGTTGTTGACGTGTGCAGAGGGTCCCTGGTTCGCGCCCGTGTCGGGGCGAGGGGACGGTTTAAAGTTATACTGTTACACTAGCAAGTGCAAGCTAACTAGCTAATTTGCCCTAAATGTTTAATGCTTTTTGACCTGTCCCCAAATTAATCTAATTGTTTCAGAGTTTGTTTGGATATTTTAACTTGCGTGTCGTGATCGTGTTGGGTGTGGGGGGACAAAATAAATGTATGCACGATGGCGCACGATGGCGCACGCGCGCAGACGGTTTGGGTTCCGTGTTAGGAAAAAAGGTGCTATCTATGTCACGCTCTGATCTGTTTCACCTGTGCTTGTCTCCACCCCCTCCAGGTGTCGCTTACTATCCCCGGTGTATTTATGCCTGTGTTTGCTGTCTCTCTGTGCCAGTTCGTCTTGTTTGTCAAGTCAACCAGCGTTTTTGTGTCTCAGCGCCTGCTTTTCTCAGTCTCTCTTTTCTCGCCCTCCAAGTTTTGACCCTTGCCTGTCCTGACTCTGAGCCCGCCTGCCTGACCACTCTGTCTGCCCTTGACCTCGAGCCTGCCTATCGTCCTGTACCGTTTGGACTCTGACCTTGTTTATGAACCCTCGCCTGTACCCGACCTGCCTTTTGCCTACCCCTTTTGTTATAATAAATATCGGAGCTCAACCATCTGCCTCCTGTGTCTGCATTTGGGTCTCGCCTTCTGCCCTTATAATCTAGAACTTGAAAGGGTTCTTCGGCTGTCCCCATAGGAGAACCCTTTGAAGAATCCTTGTTGGTTCCAGGTAAAAACCCTTTTGGTTCCATGTAGAATCCTTTCCACAGATGGTTCTACATTGAACCCAAATCTTTCATACCCAAGACCAAAAATTGTTTACCTACAACCAGAAAGGGTTCTCCTATGGGGAAAGCCGAAAGAACGCTTTCGGAATCCTTTCTTCTAAGAGTATAATTTCACTGTCTCTCCACCCCTACAGCAGTAAGTGAACTGGTCATGGCTGGTAGGGTTTTTCCCTGAGTTATCACAATTTTTGTTCATCCATTTTTCACTACAGCAGTCATTTCCTGTGGGATTTTTCCACAGTACTTCACTGTTTTCCCAAATTCCTCTCTCCAAATTCAAAAGTGAACACCAATTTATACTATTTTCACAGTTCCTTGTCTATACTCCAGTGTAACAGCTTTAATATCATGCTTTTCTCCATATTTCATCATCCCACAACAGTGAGTGGCATTGCCTCCAATCCTTGGGTAGCATTTTACATTTTCAAAGCCTACAGTACAACCCAGTAATAAGCTCCTCGGTACTGCTGCCCTTTTCCCCCATCGATTCTCTCTGCTTCAATCCAACAATGCTGAACAGCAGAATCATACAGTAGGCTATGCGAACCTCTCAAAGGCATACAGTGTATCCTTGACGACGGCCATTTATTGTGCTGAGTGTAAAAGGCCATGAATGGAGCGTGGAATCCGCCGATTCTCTGGGTCCCTCTCTGCCCAGGATAACGGTTTTAATGTAGCGTAAGGGGATACTGTGTGGATTGCAGGGGCTAAATGGATAAAGCCATCAGCAAATCAGCAATGCTAATTCCATTAACATCCAACTAATTGGCCTACTACATTTATGCAGGATTGGCAGGGATGTTGTCTGTCCACAATGTTATTCAGAAGTTTCAGGGAAAATCCTATTGAGGTGAGGTTTGTTGGGCTAACATGAATGGCAACATGAATGACATGACAAACACCCAACACAATACTGACGACTCCTAATTATCATATCACAATTCTCAAGCAACATAATTGGTCAAACACAGCATCAGTGAAATCTTCCCCATTAAAGTAGAGGTGCCAGCAACATTAAGTGCTAAAAGACCTGTGACAGAGGATACCAGACTACTGTACACAATGCAGGAATTTTGCTAGGATTCTAGCGACAGCGCATTATGGCAGCGTACTGTGTAAGACTAGAGGCCCTACTACAAGACATAGGGCATCTGCAGTGGGCAGTGGGCCTTATCCATCCTAGCGTGCAAGGTCTAATTCACTCCCACCATCTGCACCACCAGACCTTCCTCTTCCAATCCCAGCAGACCACCAGTGAGCGGGGATAATCCCGAGCCATCATGGAGGACCGGTGGTAGGAGTTTAACCCTCAAGTTAATCAGCCCAAGCCCTTGAAAGGTGTCCCGCTGGTGGATCCCCTAATGCTTACAGTACTGTAACATAGGAATCACCCCCTTCAGGCTTCAACTTTAACCATTATGTTAAGACTACTTCAGCTATGCTTATACAGATAACAATGGGAAGATAGCACTAATGCATACTCTATTGCAGTAATTCTGGGGCTACACTTTGCAGTAGGGGAATTAACCCTAAATCCTTTAGACTATTTTAGAGATGCTAAATCTTAGGTATTTGGTATTTTGTCCCCAGATGAAGTTTCAAGTTTTATTAGTCGTATGTATGGGATACGCATGGTAACATCGTCCAACGAAATGCTTACTTTCAGGTTCCTTCGACAATGCAACAATAAGAAATAATAAAAGATAGGAATATGAACATAGAGTAAATAAACATTCTAGCGTAAGGATAATACAGGAAGACACAATGTATAGTCCAATATTTACATGTGTATTGGGGAAGGGTGGGTGGGGGGCAAGTGTATAAATTGAGCAGTATAATAAGAGTCTGGTAGCAGCAGTTGTGATGTGTGTGTGTGTGTGTGTGTGTGTGTGTGTGTGTGTGTGTGTGTGTGTGTGTGTGTGTGTGTGTGTGTGTGTGTGTGTGTGTATGAGTGTGTGTGTGCATGAGTGTGTGTGGGTGTGTGCATGAGTGTGTGTCTGTGTGGGTGTGTGCATGAGTGTGTGCATGTGTGCTAAGATGCAAACAATCAGAGCAAGTGGTCAGGCCAGTTCCAGTGTTCAGCAGTCTGATGGCTTGTAGATAGAAACTTTATCTGAGCCTGTTGGAATCAGATCTCATGCTTCGATACCATCTGCACGAGGATAGGTCGTTGATGCTGCTGAGTGCCTTCCTCAGGCACCGTTTCGAGTAGATGTCCTGGATGGGTGGTAGCACGGTCCTAGTGATGTACTGGGCTGTTTTCACCACACACTGAAGGGCCTTGCGGTCGTAGCCGGAGCAATTCCCGTACCGGGCAGTGATGGTCAGGATGCTCTCGATGGTGCTGTTACATCTGCGCCTGCCAAGCCCTCTCCTGCTCATTCTGTGTTTCCCTAACCTGCCGTCACTCCCCTTGTGCTCTTTCCCTCTTTCTCTCTGTGTGTGTGTGTGTGTGTGTGTCTGTGTGTGTGTGTGTGTGTGCGTGCGTGCGTGCGTGCGTGCGTACACGCACACGAAGTGCAAGTGCACCATGAAAGTGCACCATGAATTTGGTGCTCTTTGAGATGAACATTGAAAGATTAGAACATTTAGAAATTAGATCTTTTTCAGGTAACTTGCACCTTCCCACCTGCCACAGCAGACACAGTACTCAATGACAGTTGCTACTGTGAGTCTCTCTACTCTGGAACACTCTACTCTGAAACACATCTATCCTGTATTTTCAAAAAGCACTCAATAACTTCAAACAGACTCTGACCTGTCCAGTGAGCCAAACTGTCCAATAAGCCTCCTCTGCCTCTCTCCATAGCTTTATCTGTGTTGTCTGTTGTTGTCTCGCTTGTCTGCCCTCTTCTGTTGCTGTCTTTGTGTACCCTCCTCTCTCGTCCTGTCCTGGTTGTAAAAAGTGTCAAAGTAAACAATTGTTCTCATAGTAATTACACAGGCTTTTTCACCTCACCTGCAAATTCTTTGTAAACCACGTTTTACTATTTCACTATCGGTATTTCACCTCTTATAATTTGTGCAAATAAATAAAACTAATTAGAATCTATAGAGCAGCTTGAAAATCCACCTCTGTTCTCTCTCCATCCCACCCTCTTCTGTCTCTTTTTCTGTATCTTGTCTGTTGCTGTCTCAGGATATTGTTTGTTACTGTCTCCTTAGTCTATCCTCTTCTGTTACGGCCTGTTCTGTTCTTCAGGTCTCTCTCCATCATATCCTATTCTTCTGTTGCGGTCTCTGTGTCTTGTCTGGTGTCTCTCCATCACCTACTCTTCTGTTGCTGTCTCTTTTTCTGGTCTGTTGTCTCTCTCTCCATCATATCCTTCTCTTCTGTTGCTGTCTCTGTGTCTTGTCTGGTGTCTCTCTCCATCATCTACTCTTCTGTTGCTTTCTGTGTCTTGTCTCGTGTGTGTCAAACGGTCAAGGGGATACTGGGGTAGCTAAACTTGTTTTGGGCCTGTGTCTGGGTAACTTAAATCATCTTCTTCCTTACCATTTGCCCTAGCTGCTGCTGTTCTAAGTGCTCCACTGACCTGCTATTCTCATTGGTCCTCCTCCTTGGCTAATCTGAAAGGTAGCAGGGTAGAGGTGCAACATGTCATTAGTTTGTTTTAAAGGGCAACTGTACTTCCTGCTTTGGCCTCGTTTTAGATCTGGTTCATTAAGAAATGTGTCACACCCTGATCGGTTTCACCTGTCTTTGTTCTTGTCTCCACCCCCCTCCAGGTGTCACCTATCTTCCCCATTATCCCCTGTGTAGTTATACCTTTGTTCTCTGTTTGTCTGTTGCCAGTTCGTCTTGTCAGGTCTTACCAGCGTGCTTTCCCTTCTTCCTGTTTTCTCAAGTTTCTGTTTCCTAGTTTCCCCGGTTCTGACCATTCTGCCTGCCCTGACCCTGAGCCTGCCTGCCATTGTGTACTTGCCTGACACTGACACGATTACGAACCTCTGCCTGCCCTGACCCCGAGCCTGACTGCTGTTATGCACCTTATTGATTCTGCCCTGGATTACCTACCTCTGCCTGCCCTTGACCTGTCTTTTGCCTGCCCCCTGTTTGGGTCAATAAACATCTGTGATTCTAGCTGTCGGCATCTGGGTCTTTTCCTGAGTTCTGATAAAATGCTAGCGGCCATGACTGAATTCGGGTGTGGCTTGATGTGGGTATCTTGTGTGTGTGTGTTCCCATGTGGGAAGAGTTAGCCAAATGATTTCGCCAATTAGCTTCAGCCGGTTGGTGTGCAACCTGACTGACTTTGGATAGCCTATCTCCGGGGCTAGTTAGGGACCGTCAATATGTACTGTAAATGAGACAATATTTTCACGTTGCACACATTTTAGTTCCCATTAAATGCTTTAAATATTTGTATATGCATTTCTACAATTTAGTTAGTTTGAGGTTTTTAAGTCAGTGAAATTTGGAGCTATTGGGATGTTAACATATTGTCCCATGTACATTGTGTAGTTTACTACTGATAGTCCCTAACTAGCCCCATTGGGAAATCCAAAGTCAACCCAAATTTACCACAGGCATTACGATCGGGTCGCTTGCAGCTGCACTCCAAATTTCTGATTGCTTGTGTGCTGCCAGCTGTGGGCATTAATTTACATTGTGATGCAATCACAACCACAAATCTAAAAAAAAAAGTAAACTATGTTTTGGACAAGACTGACTTTATGATCAAAATGATCCTATTTACACTTTGTAGTCAATTTTGACACGAGAATAAATGTTTGACTCAGGTCAATGCCACATAACCTGTTTTCTAAATGAGAGGTTTTTAAGGGGCAGTTGCTCTTTAAAGTTACTGTATACTGACTCGACCAGGGCAACTCAACTGTGAAGAAAAATTCAAGTGCCTGCATAACAGCGCAACACAACTCCAAACATGACAGATAAGAAACAACATAGCTCCTAGGCTTTGTGAATATAAAGAGACATGAGCCCAATAAATGGAATAAGTTGTAAGACCTCTATAACCACGTTTCCATCCAACCATTTCATGCGGATGAATTACCTGACTCATGAAAAAAGTCACAACCGGGCTGATGGTAACATGAAATGCCGGTAGTTATATAAATGCCAACAGACAATTTGTTCTTTAGACATGGTGGGATCTTTTTGTGTCTGTAAAATTAATTATGCGAGAAATGGCGTTGTAAACACTTTTATGCGCAAATATTTATATAATTACCATCATATTGAAGTAAACCTGGAGTCACACAATATGTTGTGTGGCCATCCCAGCATGACTTGGGAAAGCATGCAGTTTAGGCTACAGATTAAATAAATGATGAACTTCACAGGGTGGTGAAAGTGAACAGTGATGAGCTTGATGCTCCTTTCCAATAAATATTGAGGGTCTTATTCTGGTGACATGATGATCCATGCTTGGCTGCTGTTTGACAAATACAAATAATATTTGTAATAATCTCAATGTAGACAACCTACCCCCAATCTATCTGGGAGGTGTTAGCTAGAGCGCATGTGCCAAAACCAGAGTGGGAACATTTGCTATGATGCAACAGTTTTTGTGACAAAACCATCAGTAGAGTTGGAAATGCGATGAAAAGCCATTTAACTTGTATTTTTCATTCGGCACATAGGAATTTAATGGCAAAAGTAATTGTTATGGGCATTATGTCACCACGCACAGCAAACAAAAAGTTAGTTTTATGGAAACACATCTCTGGTGGGAAAATGCGCGTGTTGTTTTATGCAGATTTTTAGAATACTCACATGAAAATCTGAAGTAAATTGGATGGAAAAAAATTGGATGGAAAATCAAATTTTATTGGTCACATACACATATTTAGCAGATGTTATTGGGGGTGTAGCTAAATGCTTGTGTTCCTAGCTCCAACACTGCAGTAGTATCTAACAATTCACAACAACACACAAATCTAAAAGTAAAGAAAGGAATTAAGAAATATCAATATTAGGATGAGCAATGTCAGAGTGGCATTGACTAAAATACAGAAGAATAGAATACAGTATATACATAAGAGATGAGTAAAGCAGTATGTAAACATTAAAGTGATTCATTTCATTTCGTCAGTTCTTCCAACTAATGTGAGATTTTTAGATTACATAACATTTGAGGACACAACTTAAGGGCCAATGTATTTTCAATGTTTTGTTCACCTACAATCTAACCACAAAGCTGGCCAACTTTTTCCCTCTCTTTTTTATTTATTTATTTATTTATTTTACCGTTATTTTACCAGGTAAGTTGACTGAGAACACGTTCTCATTTGCAGCAACGACCTGGGGAATAGTTACAGGGGAGAGGAGGGGGATGAATGCGCCAATTGTAAACTGGGGATTATTAGGTGACCATGATGGTTTGAGGGCCAGATTGGGAATTTAGCCAGGACACCGGGGTTAACACCCCTACTCTTACGATAAGTGCCATGGGATCTTTAATGACCTCAGAGAGTCAGGACATCCGTTTAACGTCCCATCCGAAAGACGGCACCCTACACAGGGCAGTGTCCCCAATCACTGCCCTGGGGCATTGGGATATTTTTTAGACCAGAGGAAAGAGTGCCTCCTACTGGCCCTCCAACACCACTTCGAGCAGCATCTGGTCTCCCATCCAGGGACTGACCAGGACCAACCCTGCTTAGCTTCAGAAGCAAGCCTGCAGTGGTATGCAGGGTGGTATGCTGCTGGCTGCTTTCTGGCTGCCCTCCCCCTCCCCCTTCCCTTCTAAGTTCAAGTTTGTTTATTTGTCATATACACATCATTTACATGGAGTACACAGTGCAATTAAATGCTTACTTGAAGGTTAACCTCTCGACAATGCAACAAAAATAGAAAAAGTAAGTGGCCAAGTGAATAAAAACCAAAGTTCAATGGGTTGTTTTTTGTTGTTTTATTACTATTTATTTATTTTACAAATAGTTACATAGCCTATATGGAAATAACATACATGAGCCAACCATATTTACCTGCAGAATGGAATAGACCTTAAAGACCTTAAAGCAGCAATCAACAGTAGAAACAATAACAAAACAGCCACCCCACCCCTGGTTTTGTAAAAAGCTGAGGGATGGCTCTGGAGAAATGTATTCACTCTCAAATTCATACAGAGCTATGGATACAAGGATTGACCATCCGTGATATCAACACTATCGTTTTAACCATGTGTTGAGGCTATAATGTTTGTTGACATTTTCTTTGTTTTACAAACATTGGAGGAAAACATGCTTACATTTTGGGTTCTGATGGGGTACGACTGTTGAAATAAGCTCACGAGGCATTTCTAAGTAATATTCTATAAGAATCAATGGGGACATATCATTACTTTATACTGTAAGTCTAAAAATGGATGTGGCAACTGCTGATAGCCCCTTTAATTTTAAACAGGGTTCAATATAATATTGGAGTAAAATCCCGCTTCAGTCCACTGGGTGTCACTGGGTTACTGTCAGAAGATAATGCTTCAGTCAGAATAACGTTCTCTCCTTTCTTTGGTCTCAGCTAGCTAGCTAGCCAGCCAGTAGCTACCCGAAGAGGCTAGCCAGCCAAGCTAGCTACAGAAATGAAACCCATCAAATACACTCGCTGGAAATAAACACTTCCTAATATCATGGCTCATATTAACATCCTTAGCTTGCCCGTTCCCTAAATATACTGTTAAATGACTCCCAATAGTTTAAGGATGCTGAACACTAACGCTAGCTTATTAGCATTAGCCAACCCTTATGCTGATGGGAGACTAACTTGTTTGCCTACACCAACCCTGCACAAACCTGTGGCTAACTCTGCTGCACTTTGATTTTCTGGCTGTTCTGTCTTCTCCACCTCATTCTTTTGGAAGAAGTTCCCAGTATCAAGACAATGACTGAGTGACAGGCGTTTTGCTAAGTGATGAGATTGTAGGGGTGGGGCAGGGGTCAAGAGACGTGAGCGGTCCACTGCATTGTGAAATCTAGACCAATCACAGCAGGCACTCTGTCGCTCCAGGGGCTTCTTGCAGTGCCTGCTAGTGCCTAGCACAGTATACTGTATTGTTTATTTTTGTCATAACAATGTGTCAGTAAAAAAAATAATTAAGTACTGCATAGTGCAAGTGATGGGTGTTTATGGAAACTCCTATCAGACTGAAATGTTTAAAAAAAATATATAAAAAAATAAAGAAGGTTCGGGGCTGGATAAAAAACGTGGACTAACGATGCCACTGGTAGATATTATTTCGTACAATTTCAAGACTCAAGGCAGTTTTGATAGATTCATAACAGTTTTATGGGTCATTACGTGTGGGCCATGAGAGGAAAAGGAAGAGCAATATTTACAAACCCTCAAGTTCTGATTACATGTATGTTTGATTACTGAAATGAATTAAATTGAGACTAAGCGTTAATGATGTTTAGCCTCACACTCTTAGTAGTTGCGGAAGTTGGCCCGATACTGCTGTTAAGTTTTTGCATCACTGACTAACTGTAATGACCCAACCATGTTTTAAGAAGTCAATAACAGCCCCAAACATAAAATTAAAATGAACTATAAAATGATGTGCAAGTTCATCAACTATAACAAAACATAAAATATTGAAGACCTACATAAATTATTCATGAATCAATTTAATCTGCCCATCAAAATCTTTGGCACATAAATGTGTCATTATAGGTTAAATTACCTAGATACGACATTGGCATTGAAATATATTGTACAAGGTAAGAAAATTATGACATTATGGCTACTAGGGTAAAAGTAGGACAAGTTACCAATGTCTGTACAAAGTGTTAATTTTGTTACATTAAATATTTCACATTCTAAAATATGCAGAGTGGTCACTAGCTTGCACAGCCACAAAGTCATAAATCTGATTTTAAACCTAACTCTAACCTTAACCACACTGCTAACCCTAACCTTAAATTAACATCAAAAAGCAAATTTTAGATTTCATGAATTTTTACAATACAGACAATTTTGACTTTGCAACTGCCCATCTAGCGGATATCACTCAGTTCTGCCTTCAGGGAATGATTTACGACAATAAACGTCAACCTGCCTCCCATCACCCCAACAAAGAAAATAACTTAGGTAATTGAACACAAGAACATTTTAAAAATGCATTTTAATGTAACCCCAGACAGCTAGTTGCCAGTTTTGATTGAACAAATCCCCTGTCTTTCTCTATTGTGACTGGCAAAGGTGACCGTTGCTCATCCTAACAGAGTTTAGGTAAAACCCAGTGTGGCTAAGCCCCTGTCTGCATGCTTGCATTGTATTAGCCTTAATCCCCCCCACAGATGGATTCATCCAGCATGACCAGTCATTCAATATCTCATAGCATCGCAAAAAAACATACAATCGATGACCCGCTTTGGGGTATCAGATAAACAAGAAGGAAATTGAAAGTGTACGAGACACACAAGTGGAGATAACAGACATTTGGCATGGGATGTCATATTGATGTAATTTCTGGTTGAAATCTGAGAAATCTTTTACATAGTGTTATCAGTGAGTGATGTCAATTAATTGATGTAGCATTTGTCTACCAACTCAAAGCACTTTGAATAGTAAGGGGGAAACTCACCTCATTCACCAATGTGTGGCACCTGGGTAATGCACGGCAACCATTTTTGTGCCAGAACACTCACCACACATCAGCTATCAAGTGGAATATGCCAATTAGGAATGAGGGGGATGATTACGTGGCCATGATGGAACGGGGCCAGGGTGGGAATTTAGCTATTTAGCTATTGTAGAAACTATGAAATAACACATATGGAATCATGTAGTAACCAAAAAAGTGTTAAACAAATCAAAATATATTTTAGATTTTATATTCTTCAAAGTAGCCACCCTTTGCCTTGATGACAGTTTTGCACACTCTTGGCATTCTCTCAACCAGCTTCACCTGGAATGCTTTTCCAACAGTCTTGAAGAAGTTTCCACATATGCTGAGCACTTGTTGGCTGCTTTTCCTTCACTCTGCGATCCAACTCATCCCAAACCATCTCAATTGGGTTGAGGTCGGGTGATTGTGGAGGCCAGGTCATCTGAATGCAGCACTCATCACTCTCCTTCTTCATCAAATAGCCCTTACATAGGCTGGAACTGTGTTGGGTCAACGTCCTGTTGAAAACAAATGATAGTCCCACCAAGCACAAACCAGATGGGATGGCGTATCGCTGCAGAATGCTGTGGTAGCCATGCTGGTAAAGTGTGCCTTAAATTCAAAATAAATCACAGACAGTGTCACCAGCAAAGCACCCCCACCATCACACCTCCTCCTCCATGCTTCACATGGGAACCACACATGCGGAGATCATCCATTCACCTACTATGCAGTCCCACAAATCTCAAATTTGGACTCACCAGACCAAAGGACAAATTTCCACCGGTCTAATGTCCATAGCTCTTGTTTCTTGGCCCAAACAAGCCTCTTCTTATTATTGGTGTCCTTTAGTAGGGGTTTCTTTGCCTGATTCACACAGTCTCCTCTGAACAGTTGATGTTGAGCTTACCACTGTACATGATTCCATATGTATTATGTCATAGTTTTGATGTCCTCACTATTATTTTACAATGTATTTGTCATAACTCTCCTGTGAAGATCTTTAGGACCAGGCTACAGTGGTTCTGCACTACAGCTCCCTCTCTCTCAAGCAGAGGTGGAGGGGACTGCTTTATGGGGGTCGTAAAATACTCTGCTTCTGGGCTCTGTAATATTTGAGATTGGAATGTGACTGTGGAACACAGAAAGACACTTGGATGAATAATTGAACAGCGTTTCTTTATTTCAAGCAGTTGGAGTGGTCTGTGGACACATAAGGAACAGTCATGTCGAGTTTGTTTCATTTGGTAAACCTCATGAAGGACAGAAGACACACATGACTGTTTCTTTGTTTGTATACACTTCTCAATTATGGGGGTTGCATCTGAATGTTGTATAAAATAAATGATTAAGCATAAGAATACTTTTGGAAAGATAACAATGTGATCTTAGTCTTCTAAATGAGAATTCTTTTAAATAGTAACTTAAAGATAAGTCAGTGGCCACGTCCCCGTGAGCACAGACGTTACACGGCGTCATCGAAATACTCTGCTCCTACTAAAAGTATAAAACCCACTTCTAACAAAATTTACATTAGACCAGAAAACATGGAAGCTGTCGCTACATGTTGAAATGGTTGGCAACTCTGCCAATGGACAAGACCAGAGAACGTGGAGATCATTCCTATGTTGAAATGGCTAAGAAATCTACAAACTAAAGAACACTTATTCAGGCTGCAGCTGTTTAAGTACTTTAGTCTGGTAAACGCAACTGGTCGAACGACTGACTGGTACTCTGACATATCCATTATAACAAGATACAACTACGAAATACTTTGATCTCTGGTGGACAACCAAAGACTTTCTTGCAATCTATCCAGCAGACGGACCGGCGATTGTAGAGAGGGACAACAAAGGCATACACTCGTAAATATGTAAATTGCATTTTCTTTTTGAATGAGTGGTTGTTCATGTTCATAGTATTAGCATTTTCACGAGTGTAGCTATTAACTGTATGTACTGGGGTCCACTGAGTTTCCCGCTCTTGAGCTGGCCCCACCCCTTTCTGTTGTCTACAAAGCATTCATATCGGCTTAGCCCACTAGGGACTTTCCGTGTATCATGTCAGTAACCAATGTATAACTATTGTGTGTGTGCTTATGTAATTCTGTGATTGCTTAGTTAGTTAGTAAATAAATAATTAAGCCAATTTGTATATCGCTGATTCATGATTTATGATGCTAGGGTTCGTGCAGATATCCAAGGGTTTGCGACGTTCATGAACAGGACTGATGAGGTAATAATACATTAATAGAAGACTGTAATCGATAAGATAATAAAATATCTGAAGAGTTATATTCGGCAAATTGCAAGTCTATAAACAGCATTTTCCCGTGGTGCCCTGTCTTCCTATTTAATTACTCTTCCGTGATTCATTTAATCATGGAATAATTCCACATAGAGAATTGATTTGATAATATAACACATTTAATGACAGCATACGCTACGACAAATTAAATAGTAAAAATAAAGAAAAACCCTTGAATGAGTAGGTGTTTCCAAACTTTTGACTGTTACCGTGTATAAAATATATATATTTTAAAATATATTTTCCTTTCTTATTTTCCCCCAACCCTACCACCCCTGGCAATTTTAGCATGTAATCTTGGTGAGGGGGGGGGGGGGGGGGGGGGTCAAGTGGGATGCATGCCAGCAAAGCCACTACACAACACAACACATTAATTGCACTATAACAGTGGAAAACGGTGCCCACAAATGGCGTACATAAAGCTGTCGCAATAGCAGTCCCAACATCTTACCACTCCTATACCTGTCTATCAGAGGAGCCTTGTCTGGCAGCGAAACAATTCATTCAGCCTCATTTACTGCCTTTAAAAAAAACATAGCTGATATGGTTGACTTGCTTAATAAACAAATGTGGTTTCGAATGGCAATTGAGATGTACAAACTATGGCATAAGGGGACGACAAGCAGATAAGAGGCAATGAGCGAGCTAGGAAGGGCGTAGTCAATATAACTATTTGTTTAGCACTTTTGAAATGTACAGCGACAGAACTCAGAACATGGGCCGTTCTTACAGTGTTCTCCCTGTACACCAAGTCAGAACCGTAGGATAAATAAAGGGGGTACATAAGCAGACAATGAAAGCGCTTACATTTAATGATTACATTTCTCTAAAACAGGTTCTAGGCTACATGTGCACCACCAAGTCAGAACGGTAGGCAAAATTAAGAGGGGTAAATAGACCAAATTATTAGGATGAGGCACATGGGCAACTAACATCTTACTACACAACATACACTTAGTATTACTTTCTTAGTTACATTATACATATCTCCCTGTCATATTACATAGTTTATGCAGCAGCATACAATACATTTTTGGACTCACCTTGTTGTGCTTAGCTCACTTGAACAGGAAGGTGGCGCAGCAGTCCTTCGTGGTCAAATTTTATCATCAAAGTCTAGCATTCTCTGGATTTATGGTGCCTTCCCCAGGTCTGTGCCTCAACACAATCCTATGAGCTCTACGGACAATTCCTTCAACCTCATGGCTTGGTTTTTGCTCTGACATGCACTGCCAAATGTGGGACCTTATATAGACAGGTGTATGCCTTTCCAAATCATGTCCAATTAATAGAATTTACCACAGGTGAATTCCAATCAAGTTGTAGAAACATCTCAAGGATGATCAATGGAAACAGGATGGAACTGCGCTAAATTTCGAGTCTCATAGCAAAGGGTCTGAATACTTATGTAAATACGTTATTTATTTATTTATTTTAATTAAATTTGCTATAATATCTAAAAATCTGTTTTCGCTTTGTCATTATGTTGGAATAAGGGAAGGGGTCTGAATACTTTCCAAATGGACTGCATTCTGTCCCCTATCAACACTTTTTAAACCTTTGGTGCCAGCAAAATGACATAAGAAAGTAGTTAAGACGACTAGCTTGATTGAGCCTCCACAATGTATATCTCACTAGGTTACAATATTTAAGCCTCCATATATCCACTAGTTCCAATATATTCATTATATTTGTGATTTCCTTAAGTCTATAAGGGGGATAGTTTGTAGTGTGATTTTCTTTATGGTCCATTGAGGTATTTAAAACCGTATTATAATCTCCCACTGTCACGACTTCCGCCGAAGTCGGTCCCTCTCCTTGTTCAGTCGGCGTTCGGCAGTCGACGTCACCGGCCTTCTAGCAATCGCCGATCCACTTTTCATTTTCCATTTGTTTTGTCCTTGTCTTACACACCTGGTTTCATTCCCCCAATTACTTGTTCATTATTTAACCCTCTGTTCCCCCATGTTTGTTTGTGAGTGATTGTTTGTTGTGTTTACGGTCCGTATTGCGGGCTAGGTATTATCGACTTGTATTTGTAAGTCTTGAGTAAAATTACATGTATTACTAATCTCTGCTGTCCTGCGCCTGACTCCTCTGCACCAGCTACACCCAGACCTATTACACCCACCATAATAATAGAGTCTTGTATAGCTTGTAGGCTTGATAAATGATTATATATATTTTCAAAGAAGCGTGGATCATCATTATTTGGAGCGTATACATTATTTAGCCAAATTACTTTATGGTCCAATAACATATTTAAAATAATCCAACTACCTTGCGGATATGTTTGAACAATTGGCACATTCAGATCAGATTTGTTAATTAATATCATCATCCCTTTTGAGTTTCTTTGCCCATGGGAGAATTATATTTCCTCCCCAGTCCTTTTCCCACTCAACTTCATTTAAAATTGTAGAATGAGTTTCTTGTAAACAATAGATATTATATTCCTTCTCTTTTAGCCAGGTAAATACTAATTGTCTATTATTTGTATCTGCTAAGTCTTTACAATTATAACACCTACAATAAATGCCATGGGTATTTAATAACCACAAAGAGTCAGGACACACATTTAACATCCTATCTGAAAGATAGCACCCTGCAATGTCCTCTTCACTATCCTGGGGTATTGTGTTTTCCTTAGACCAGAGGGTAGAGTGCATTCTACTGGTAATACAACACCACTTCTAGCATTATCTGGCTTCCCATCCAGGACCAACCCTGCTTAGCTTCAGAAACAAGCCAGCGGAGGTATGCAGGGTGGTATGCGTCTGGGAAGAGATTACTAGGGTAGCATTCATTCTGATCATATTACAGAGAGAGGTAGACCTCTGCCCAATTAAAAAATAATAATATTTTAATCACATACTTCAAACAGACTATTCTACTTCCACCTCAAGGCAATGCAATGAGTTCATTTCACGTTCATCAATTCTGAACGCAACAAAGGGTAGCATCCATTCTGATCAAATTACAGAAAGAGGTAGACCTTTGCCCCCAAAAAATGGTTTTACATCTTTTGATCAAATATTTCAAACGGACTATTCTAGAGATCTGCATCTGCGCCCAGGGGGTTAGGAGACTGTAGTGCTCAAGAAAGGTGGGAGAAATTCATCCCCCACCTCAAACACTGAATAAATGTTTTGATTTTGACATTCCCTCAATCAAGGAGTCAATTAATCAATGAAGTAGACCCGCCAAAGGCTGGACTACACTTCTCCGTACAGAGTGACAATATCGACACGATCTACTACCACAGCCTGCTTTTGTTCACCGGATCCCCATCCCCCCCTAAATCCCCTCTCACAATGACAATTTATGTTTATTGATCTGACTTACACATTTGAAGTCAACCTAGAGTTAACCTATAAGAAACAAGTAGTGCATAAATAGTAGGATCGTCGTGGAAAATTGTGGATCAAGGCAAAATATTAGTCTCGTAACATGGGTGGATGCCAGTATCATATAGCATCAGAGCCCAACCTGTCATGGTGAGAATTGTATGCCAATCCATTCCTGGTGAACCCCGTGGGGGTGCACATTTCTCTTCTATCTCAGCACTAACATGGCTGATTCAACTGAAAATGGGCTTGGTGATTAGTTGAGTTGAATCCTGATGTTAGTGCTGGGTGCTAGTGCTGGTCCCCACACTCTTAAAAATAAAGGTGCAAGCTGGAAACAAATAAGGTTCTTGAGAGCGATACCATAGGGGAACAATTTTGGTGTCTCTGAAGAACCACAAATGGGATGGTTCTTTGAAGAACCACAAAAAAAGAACGCACATGACTGCATTTGCTAGTGATAGAGCCATGGGTGTTGCATTCGTACATTTGCAGTCCTGTGGCCCTCACCAAGTGAGATGGTAGATATGTTGTCATTAAAATTAAATTCCTTAGACAATACAATTTATATTTCATAAGGCTATATTTTGAGAGCCTAGTTGTACAGGCCACATTATTATGCTGGCTTGTGTGATGTGTAATTCCCATTGGAATCCAGACAGAATGGGCATTTCCAACATTTGGAATTTTTTATTCACCCGCAACTTGCATTCAGAATGACTGCCAGGGTTGGGAAGACTAAGATATGAGACTACCTTAAATATCTGAACTGGAACAACCATTTCAGTAACGGCTGCAATAAGTCCAAGCTACAGTCTTACAGAATCCCCCTGCCAAGGGAGCTGTGTGACAAATGTCCAGCGTGTGTGTTGTTGTGAGAGTTATCGATCACCTCCAGCTTGTAGCTTCAGCCGATCAGACTGTCCCCATGCACCCCACACTTTGCCCATGCACTGATACCGCATCAAGTGATTGGTCAGATGATCATAGCTAGCCTAGCACTGGACAGTTGGGTCGTTTGCATGCTCTTTCAAGTGTATAAATATACTCCTGAGCTTGAGTGTTGTTGTGGGTGGAGTTATGTGCGTGGGATACGTGAACACAAAGTAAGTTGCTGTTCATATCAAATAAATGTTTATTTGTCACATGCGCCGAATACAACAGAGGTGTAGACCTTTCCGTGAAATGCTTACTTACAAGCCCTTAACCAACAATGCAGTTCAATAAATAGAGTCATGACAATATTTACTAAATAAACCAAAGTAAATAATGTAATAAAAATTCACACAATAAAATAACAATACCGAGGCTATATACAAGGGCTATCGGTATTGAGTCAATATGCAAGGGTACAGGTTAGTTGAGGTAATTTGTACATGTAGGTAGGGGTAAAGTGACTATGCATAGATAATAAAAAGTGATTAGCATCAGTGTAAAAACAAAGGGGGGGTCAATGTAAATAGTCCGGGTGGCCATTTTATTAATTGTTCAGCAGCCTTTTAGACCTACAATAGACTTGGCGCTCCGGTACCACTTGCCGTGCGGTAGCAGAGAGAACAGTCTATGACTTGGGTGACTGTAGTCTTTGACAATTTTTTGGGCTTTCCTCTGACACAGCCTATTATATAGATTCCTGGATGGCAGGAAGCTTGGCCCCAGTGATGTAATGGGCCGTACGCACTACCCTCTGTAGCGCCTTGCGGTCGGAGGTCGAGCAGTTGCCATACCAGGCAGTGATGCAACCCGTCAGGATGCTCTCGATGGTGCAGCTGCAGAACATTTTGAGGATCTGAGGACCCATGCCAAATCTTTTCAGACTCCTGAGGAGGAAAAGGTGTTGTCGTTCCCTCTTCACAACTGTCTTGGTGTGCTTGGACCATGTTAGTTTGTTGGTGATGTGGACACCAAGGAACTTGAAGCTCTCAACCTGCTCCACTGCAGACCCGTCGATGAGAATGGGGGCGTGCTCGGTCCTCCTTTTCCTGTAGTCCACAATCATCTCCTTTGTCTTGATCACGTTGAGGGAGAGGTTGTTGTCCTGGCACCACACTGCCAGGTCTCTGACCTCCCTATAGGCTGTCTCGTCGTTGTCTGTGATCAAGCAAACTTAATGACTTACTGATCAGCAAAATCAGCAAACTTAATGATGGTGTTGGAGTCGTGCCAAGCCGTGCAGTCATGAGTGAACAGGGAGGGAACAGAGCACGCAGTATATCCTTTGTGTCGGACTCATTAAAGAAAAAATCTTTGTCCAGTTCGAGATGAGTAATTGCTGTTCTGATATCCAGAAGCTCTTTTCGGTCATACGAGACGGTAACAACAACATTATGTACAAAATAAGTACAAACAATGTGAAAAAACACACTACATATCACAGTTGGTTAGGAGCCTGTAAAAGAGCTGCCATCCCCTCCGGCGCCATTATCCTCATGTTGTTTAGCTTGGCTTTGTATATCACTACGTAGCTATTACAATGTTATATTCTGAAGTTGTTAGTAGTATTAGATATATAAAACAACGCAAGATTCGAGACTTCGTGCTTTTCAGCTAAAAATTATTACATAGAATTCTTGCCACCAACAAAATGTTGAATATTTGGGGCATAAAATCATCGAAGCTCTGGAGATTTTGTTGTGAGGATACAGAATCAATAGACCTTTTACTTCGGTATTGCCCTCAGGTAGCCTGTTTCTGGTCTCAGGTTCAGGAATGGCTTAAAATGCATAGCATTGATCTAAAATTGACCCTAGAAATAGTACTGTTAGGAGATCTGGAGAGACCGGGTCAGTCAATTACTAATATACTAATACTCTTAGTAAAAGTATTTATCTTCAACTCGCAATCTGTGGATTCTTTTCGATTAGACAGATTGAAATTGTACGTTAAACATCACAGCATAGTTGAAAGATATGTGTTGCGTAGAAACACGAAGTGGGTGGCCAGCAGAGATAGATGGGATGGGCCGAGGGTGGCCAGCAGAGATAGATGGGATGGGCCGAGGGTGGCCAGCAGAGATAGATGGGATGGGCTGAGGGAAGCTGAGGGTTGGTATTTGGAATTGGAGACAAGTGGGAGTGGAGTTGCTGTGTGAGAGAGAGAATGATGGTCAAAAGATAAAGGGGGAAAAAAGTCTAAATAAAACATAATAGAAGTACATTTGAATGACACTAAGTGGCAGTGTTTTTACAACTAATGCCAGTTTGCCTGATGCTGCCTGATGCTGACACATACATATACACACACTCTCATTCAAATAAACACATACAAGAACACACACATACATGTAATAGTGCCAGACATGCACACAAACATATAAAGTAGGCATTGCTGTTATGATTTCAGTTGTCCTTGATGTCCTTTGTTTTAATAAAATAAAAATAAAAATGTTTTGCATTGTTGTTTGCTGTTTTCTTCTGTCTTTTCCTTTTTTCTCTTTAGTTCATTCTCTTGGTTGTTGGTGCATTGGGGGGTTCTTGGGGGTGGGGAACGAAATTCATTTAATGAAAAAATATATATATTCGGGGGGGGGGGGCTGTGGGAGGGGTCTCGAATAGTTGAGGTACAGCTATTGGGGAACTGTGGGGGGATCTTGGAGGGTTCGGGTTTCACAAGATTGTGATCATGAAAAAGGAAACTATGACATATATAATCACTATCATGCACACGCACCATCACGCATAAGGATGGCTCTGTTGTAGAAAGACTGATACATGTTTGATAGTGTCTTGATGCTGTATTGTTTGTCCTTCATGTTCTAATACTTTAATGTTACCCATTCCTAGTGTTTTTTGTGATAAATTATTCTAAAATAAATAAAAAATAAATACATTTTAAGAATTTTAATAAAAAGTTCCTGTGTGTGTTAACTGTTGGGGTGCTTTATTCCCCTCTAACCGGGGGCGGTGTCAGTGAGTCACAAACCAACAAAACACGTAGAGCCACGTCGCTCTCTTTCCAACAGATTGGGATAGTTTAGAAAAATGTATGTTTTTCACCTTTTGTTCGATGAAGTCCATCATTTATGTCCAAATAACTCCTTTTTTGTAACGCTCGTCTTTATGTGGAAGAGAGGAGGACCAAGACGCAGCGTGGTGAATGTTCATGATGTTGAATTTTTATGAATTATCCAACTAAACAGAACACTGACAAAATACAAAATAACAAAATAACAAAACGACGTGAACAGACCTGAACTTGAGAACATAAAACATGAACGCACAAACAGGAACAAACGAACGAAACGAAACAGTACCGTGTGGCGAACAAACACAGACACAGCAACAATCACCCACAAACAAACAGTGAGAACAGCCTACCTTAATATGGTTCTCAATCAGAGGAAATGTAAAACACCTGCCCCTGATTGAGAACCATATCAGGCTAATACAATGAACCCAACATAGAAACACATAACATAGAATGCCCACCCAGCTCACGTCCTGACCAACTAAACAAGGCTAAACAAAGGAAATAAGGTCAGGAACGTGACATTTTTGTTAGCGTGTTTAGCCCAGTAATCAAAATTCATGACGCACGATCACTAGGTACAGACGAAAAGTCAAAAAGTTACGTTACAGTCCGTAGAAACATGCCAAACTATGTATTGAATCAATCTTTAGGATGTTTTAAACATAAATCTTCAATAATGTTCCAACCAGAGAATTCCTTTGTCTTCAGAAATGCAATGGAACGCAAGCTAACTCTCTCACGTGAACGCGCCTGGTCAGCTCGTGGCTCTCTGGCAGACCTCTGACTCATTCCCCTCTCATTCGCCCCCACTTCACAGTAGAAGCCTCAAACAAGGTTCTAAAGACTGTTGCCATCTAGTGGAAGCCTTAGGAAGTGCAATATGACCCCATTTCCACTGTATCTTGAATAATTAAAGAGTTGAAAAACTACAAACCTCAGATTTCCCACTTCCTGGTTGGATTCTTTCTCAGGTTTTTGCCTGCCATGTGAGTTCTGTTATACTCACAGACAACATTCAAACAGTTTTAGAAACCTCAGAGTGTTTTCTATCCAAATCTACTAATAATATGCATATCCTAGCATCTGAGCCTGAGTAGCAGGCAGTTTACTCTGGGCACGCTTTTCATCCGGACGTGAAAATACTGTTCCCTACCCCAAAGAAGTTAAACTGTAGCTGGCCCAGAACAGAGCGGCACGTTTTGCTCTTAATTGTAATCAGAGGCCTACTATTAATACGATGCATGCCAATCTCTTGGCTAAGAGTTGAGGAGAGACTGACTGCATCACACCTTTTTATATGAAACATTAATGTGTTGAAAATCCCAAATTGTTTTCATAGTCAACTTACACAGAGCTCTGACACACACACTTATCCCAACAGACATGCCACCAGGGATATTTTCATAGTCCCCAAATCCAGGACAAATTCAAGAAAACATACAGTATTATATAGAGCCCTTATTGCATGGAACTTCCTTCCATCTTTGATTCCAAGATGGCTTGCAGTCGGACATTTGTTTTGTCTTGTCTTGTCCCGTTCCGTGTACATATCGTTTTCTTCGCATATATTTGGTATATATTTATTTTCTTCTCAATTTCCATCTACGGACTGAACATACTCTCCTGCAACCCGCCTCACCCAAAGTGTTACGGATCTGCTATTTTTTTACACTTTAGAACCGGAACCCCCATCAACAGCTAGCCAGCTAACTAGCTACTAGCTAGTAATCAGTTAGCCACTGCTAGCGGTCATCACCATCAGCTCAGATATCAGTCAATTCCTGCCAGTCTGCACAGCTCGATATAAACCCAGAGCATATCGGACTGCTCTTTCTCTACCACATCTCCGGATTCCTACCACAAGCTCTGAACCTTTACACCGGATCATCGCAGCTAGCTCGCTGCTATCCGAGTTGCTACTCCTGGCTAACGTCTCTGTCCCGAAGCAAGCACTAGTTAGCCTGGAGCTGTCCTCGAATTAGGCCCATCTCCTGGCTAGCCGAAGAGATCCATCAGACAATTCCTGGGCTTCAAAACCTCTTTTGCCATTTGGCCTGGACCCTTCGCTGCCGACACGGAGCCCCAATGATCCATCATGACTGGTCTGCTGACGTATTCGTCCGAGGGGGTTTCAACAGACAGCACTAATTCCAAAAAGGGAGACTGTAAAGTCCATGGAAAATAAGAGCACCTCCTCCCAGCTGCCCATTGCACTGAGGATAGGAAACACTGTCACCACCGAAAAATCTACGATAATCGATAATTTCAATAAGCATTTTTCTGAGGCTGGCCATGCTTTCCACCTGCCTACCCCTACCCCGGTCAACATCTCAGCACCCACTGCAGAAACTTGCCCAAGCCCTCCCCACTTCTCCTTCACCCAAATCCTATAATGATTCGCGGAAATTGTTGCAACCCCTATTACCAATCTATTCAACCTCTCTTTCGTATCATCTGAGATCCAAAAAGATTGTAAAGCTGCCGCGGTCATCCCCCTCTTCAAAGGGGAGACACTCTAGACCCAAACTGTTATAGACCTATATCCATCCTGCCCTGCCTTTCTAAAATCTTCAAAAGCCAAGTTAACAAACAGATCACCGAATATTTCGAATCCCGTGGTACCTTCTCCACTATGCAATCTGGTTTCCAAGCTGGTCATGGGTGCACCTCAGCCACGCTCAAGGTCCTAAACGATATCATAACTGCCATCGATAATAGTCAGTACTGTGTAGCCGTCTTCATCGACCTGGCCAAGGCTTTCGACTCTGTCAATCACCGCATTCTTTTTGGCAGACTCAATAGCCTTGGCTTCTCAAATGACTGCCTCGCCTGGTTCACCAACTACTTTGCAGACAGAGTGTGTCAAATTGGAGGGCCTGTTGTCTGGACCTCTGGGAGTCTCTATGGGGGTGCCACAGGGTTCAATTCTCGGGCCGACTCTTTTGTCTGTATATATTGATGATGTCACACTTGCTGCTGGTGATTCTCTGATCCACCTCTACGCAGACGACACCATTCTGTATACATATGGCCCTTCTCTGGACACTAACAAACCTCCAAACGAGCTTCAACGCCATACAACTCTCCTTCCGTGGCCTCCAACTGCTTTTAAAAGCTAGTAAAACTAAGTGCATGCTCTTCAACCGATTGCTGCCCGCACCCTGCCGCCCGACTAGCATCCCTACTCTGGACGGTTCTGACCTAGAATATGTGGACAACTACAAATACCTAGGTGTCTGGTTAGACTGTAAACTCTCCTTCCAGACTCACATTAAGCATCTCGAATCCAAAATTTAACCTAGAATCGGCTTCCTATTTCGCAACAAAGCCTCCTTCACTCATGCTGCCAAACATACCCTCGTAAAACTGACTATCCTACCAATCCTTGACTTCGGCGATGTCCTCTACAAAATAGCCTCCAACACTCTACTCAGCAAACTGGGTGTAGTCTATCACAGTGCCATCACAGTGCCATTAGTTTTGTCATGAAAGCCCCATATACTACCCACCACTGCGACCTGTATGCTCTCGTTGGCTGGCCCTCACTACTGATTCGTTGCCAAACTCAATGGCTCCAGGTCATCTATAAGTCTTTGCTAGGTAAAGCCCCGCCTTATCTCAGCTCACTGGTCACCATAGCAACACCCACCCGTAGCACGTGCTCCAGCAGGTATATTTCACTGGTCATCCCCAAAGCCAACACTTCCTTCGGCCACCTTTCCTTCCAGTTCTCTGCTGCAAATGACTGGAAAGAATTGCAAAAATCACTGAAGCTGGAGTCTTATATCTCCCTCTCTATCTTTAAGCATCAGCTGTCAGAGCAGCTTACCGATCACTGTACCTGTACACAGCCAATCTGTAAATAGCACACCCAACTACCTCATCCCTATATTATTACTTACCCTCTTGCTCTTTCGAGCTCCAGCATCTCTACTTGCACATCATCATCTGCACATCTATCACTCCAGTGTTAATGCTAATTTGTAATTATTTCGCCTCCATGGCCTATTTATTGCCTACCTCCCTAGTCTTCTACATTGGCACACACTGTATATAGATTTTTTCTATTGTGTTATTGATTGTATGTTTGTTTATGTGTAACTCTGTGTTATTGTTCTTGTCGCACTGCTTTGCTTTATCTTGGCCAGGTCGCAGTTGTGAATGAGAACTTATTCTCAACTGACCTACCTGGTTAAATAAAGGTGAAATAAATAATTTAAAAATAAAATAAAATCTCATATTGCTCAAATAAACAGCAAACCTGGTTTAAAAAAACAGATAAAGCAACACCGGGACAATGCCTCTCCCCTATTTGACGTAGATAGTTTGTGTGTATGCACTGATATGTAGGCTACGTGTGCCTTTTTAAAAATGTATGTAGTTCTGTCCTTGAGCTGTCTAATGAGGTTTTGTATTATGTCATTCTGTATTATTCATGTTTTGTGTGGACTCCAGGAAGAGTAGCTGCTGCTTTTGCAACAGCTATTGGGGATCCTAATAAAATACCAAATACCAAATCAATCAATCAAATGTATTTGTAAAGCCCTTTTTACATCAGCAGATCTATCCAGAAACCCAACCTAAAACCTCAAACAGCAAGCAATGCAGATGTAGAAGTACGGTGACTAGGAAAAACTCCCTAGAAAGGCAGGAACTTAGGAGGAAACCTAGAGCGGAACCAGGCTCTGTGGGGTGGCCAGTCCTCTTCTGGCTGTGCCGGGTGGAGATTATAACAATACATGGCCAAGATGTTCAAACGTTCACAGATGACTATCTGGGTCAAATAATAATAATCACAGTGGTTGTAGAGGGTACAACAGGTCAGCAACTCAAGAGTAAATGTCAGTTGGCTTTTCATAATCGATCATTCAGAGTATGAGACAGCAGGTGCGATAGAGAGAGAGTCGAAAACAGCAAGTCCGAGACAAGGTAGCACATCCGGTGAACAGGTCAGGGTTTCATAGCCGCAAGGAGAACAGTTGAAACTGGAGCAGCAGCACGACCAGGTGGACTGGGGACAGCAAGGAGTCATCAGGCCAGGTAGTCCTGAGGCATGGTCCAAGGGCTCAGGTCCTCTGAGAGAAAGAGAGAAAGAGGAGAGAGAGAATTAGAGGGAGCAAACTTAAACTCACACAGGACACCAGATAATAACATTATAAATACAGACTGACCCTAGCCCCCCGACACATAAACTACTGCAGTGTAAATACTGGAGGCTGAGGCAGGATATAACCCCATCGACTTTGCCAAAGCACAGGCCCCACACCACTAGAGGGATATCTTCAAACCACCAACTTACTACCCTGAGACAAGGCCGAGTATAGCCCACGAAGGTCTCCCCCATGGAGTAATCAGAAAGATAGTTAGGACTAAGCCTATGTAATGCTTTGTAGGTTAGCAGTAAAACCTTGAAATCAACCCTAGCCTTAACAGGAAGCCAGAGGATCGCACTGGAGTAAGGTCATGGTATACATGATATACATGATATACATTGAGTGTACAAAAAATTAGGAACACCTTATTGAGAGCATCCTGTCGGGCTGTATTACCGCCTGGTACGGCAACTGCACTGCCGGCAACCGCAGGGCACTCCAGAGGGTGGTGTAGTCTACCCAACGCATCCCCGGGGGCAAACTAACTGCCCTCCAGGACAACTACAGCACCCGATGTCACAGGAAGGCCAAAAAGTTAATCAAGGACAACAACCACCTGAGCCACTGCCTGTTCACCCCGCTATTATCCAGAAGGAAAGGTCAGTACAGGTGCATCAAAGCTGGAACTGAGAGACTGAAAAACAGCTTCTATCTCAAGGCCATCAGACTGTTAAATAGCCATCACTAGCACCTTAGAGGCTGCTGCCCTATATATATAGACTTGAAATAAATGGCCACTTTAATACTGGAACACGAGCCACTTCAATAATGTTTACATATTTTGCATCTCATATGTATATACTGTATTCCATTCTACTGTATTTTAGTCTATGCCGCTCAGACAATGCTCGTCCAAATACGTATATATTCTTAATTCCACTCCTTTACTTTAGATTTGTGTGTATATTGTTGTGAAATTGTTAGATATAACTTGTTAGATATTACTACACTGTTGGAGCTAGAAACACAAGCATTCCGCAGTAACATCTGCTAAATAGGTGTATGTGACCAAAAACTATTTCATTTGATGTCACTTGTAAATTGCAGTCAATCAGTATAGACAAAGGGGAGGAGACAGATTAAAGAAGGATGTTTAAGCCTTGAGACAATTGAGACAAGGATTGTGTATGTGTGGCATTCAGAGGGTGAATGGGCAAGACAACATACACTACCTGTCAAAAGTTTTAGAACACCTACCTACTCATTTAAGTGTTTTCCTTTATTTCTACTATTTTCTACATTGTAGGATAATAGTGAAGACATCAAAACTATGAAATAACACATATGGTATCATGTAGTAACCAAAAAAGTGTTAAACAAAAAGAGGAGTAGGCAGGAGGCAGTCGCAGGTTTAGAATGAATGAATTTATTTAAGTACCATAGATCAAAGCGAAACCAAACGCTGTTTGTGCTCAAAATATATTTTCATAAACAGAAAGGCACAGGCGAACCCAAAGTAGAAAATGTAAAGTACTCAGGAAATAGTAGGCGAGATTCCTCTCAGGAAAACAATTAACATTTACAATGACCTCAAAGACAAATGGCAGAGGGAGTATATATACAGTGATAGAGTGGGGATTGGAACCAGGTGTGTGTAATGATGACGAGACAAGTCCGGGGTTGATGAGTGAAGGGTGTTTGCCAGCAGTAGGTTCGGCAGCAGCTAGAATGCCAGCGACGGAGGGGGAGCCAAAGCGAAGGCTGGTGTGACAATATTTGAGATTCTTCAAATAGCAACCCTTTGCCTTGATGACAGCTTTGCACACTCTTGGCATTCTCTCAACCAGCTTCATGAGGTAGTCACCTGGAATGCATTTCAATTAACAGTTGTGCCTTCTTAAAAGTTATTTTGTGGAATGTATTTCCTTCTTAATGCAATTGAGCCAATCAGTTGTGTTGTGACAAGGTAGGGGGTCTATACAGAAGATAGCTCTATTTGGTAAAATACCAAGTCCATGTTATGACAAAAACAACTCAAAAAAGCAAAGACAAATGACAGTCTATCATTACTTTAAGACATGAAGGTCAGTCAATAAGGAACATTTCAAGAACTTTGAAAGTTTCTTCAAGTGCAGTCGCAAAAACCATCAAGTGCTATGATGAAACTGGCTCACATGAGGACCACCATAGCAATGGAAGACCTGGAGTTACCTCTGCTGCAGAGGATAAGATAATTAGAGTTACCAGCCTCAGAAATTGCAGCCCATTTAAATGCTTCAAAGAGTTCAAGTAACAGACACATCTCAACATCAACTGTTCAGAGGAGACTGTGTGAATCAGGCCTTTATGGTCGAATTGCTGCAAACAAACAAACCACTACTAAAAGACACCAATAAGAAGAAGAGACTTTCTGAGGTCAATAAACATGAGCAATGGACATTAGACAGGTGGAAATTTGTCCTTAGGTCTGGAGTCCAAAATTGAGATTTTTGGTTCCATCCGCCGTGTCTTTGTGAGATGTGGTGTGGGTGAACGGATGCATGTGCAGAGGAGGAGGTGTTATGGTGTGGGGGTGCTTTGCTGGTGATACTGTCTGTGATTTATTTAAACTTCAAGGCACACTTAACCAGCATGGCTACCACAAAATTCTGCAGCGATACGCCGTCCCATCTGGTTTGGGTTTAGAGGGACTATAATTTGTTTTTCAACAGGACGTTGACCCAACTCATCTCCAGGCTGTGTAAGGCTACTTTACCAAGAAAGAGAGTGATTGAGTGCTGCATCAGATCACCTGGCCTCTACAATCCCCCGACCTCAATCAAATGGAGATGGTTTGGAATGAGTTGGACTGCAGAGTGAAGGAAAAGCAGCCAACAAGTGCTCAGCATATAGTTGAAGTCAGAAGTTTACATACACCTTAGCCAAATACATTCAAACTAAGTTTTTCACAATTCCTGACATTTAATCCTAGGAAAAATTCCCTGTCTTAGATCAGTTAGGATCACCACTTTATTTTAAGAATGTGAAATGTCAGAATAATAGTAGAGAATGATTTATTTCAGCTTTTATATCTTTCATCACATTCCCAGTGGGTCAGAAGTTTACATACACTCAATTAGTATTTGGGAGCATTGCCTTTAAATTGTTTGACTTTGGTGAAACATTTCGGGTAGCCTTCCACAAGCTTCCCACAATAAGTTGGGTGAACTTTGGCCCATTCCTCCTGACAGAGCTGGTGTAACTGAGTCAGGTTTGTAGGCCTCCTTGCTTGCACACGTTTTTTCAGTTCTGCCAACAATTTTTTTATGAGTCTGAAGTCAGGGCTTTGTGATGGCCATTCCAATACCTTGACTTTGTTGTCCTTGAGCCATTTTGCCACAACTTTGGAAGTATGCTTGGGGTCATTGACCATTTGGAAGACCGATTTGCGACCAAGCTTTAACTTCCTGACAGATGTCTGAAGATGTTGCTTCAATATATCCACATACATTTTTCTGCCTCATGATGCCATCTATTTTGTGAAGTGCACCAGTCCCTCCTGCAGCAAAGCACCCCCACATGATGCTGCCACCCCGTGCTTCACGGTTGGGATGGTGTTCTTCGGCTTGCAAGCTTCCCCCTTTTTCATCCAAACATAACAATGGTCATTATGGCCAAAAAGTTACATTTTTGTTTCATCAGACCAGAGGACATTTTTCCAAAAAGTACAGTCTTTGTCCCCATGTGCAGTTGCAAAGCATAGTCTGTTTTTTTATGGTGGTTTTGGAGCAGTGGTTGCTACCTTGCTGAGCGGCCTTTCAGGTTATGTCGATATAGGACTTGTTTTACTGTGGATATAGATACTTTTGTAACTGTTTCCTCCAGCATCTTCACAAGGTCCTTTGCTGTTGTTCTGGAATTGATTTGCACTTTTCGCACCAAAGTACGTTCATCTCTGGGAGACAGAACGCGTCTCCTTCCTGAGTATGACGGCTGCGTAGTCCCATGGTGTTTATACTTGCGTACTATTGTTTGTACAGATGAACGTGGTATCTTCAGGCGTTTGGAAATTGCTCCCAAGGATGAACCAGACTTGTGGAGGTCTACAATAATTTTTCTGAGGTCTTGGCTGATTTCTTTTGATTTTCCCATGATGTCAAGCAAAGAGGCACTGAGTTTGAAGGTAGGCCTTGAAATACATCAACAGGTACACCTCCAATTGACTCTAATTATGTCAATTAGTGTCACGGTCGTCTTCTTGAATGAGATTAAACCAAGGCGCAGCGTGTGCAAAATACATCTTCTCTTTATTTTGAAGATGAACACGAAACGAAACACTTATACAAAAACTATACAAAAACAACAAACAACCGTGAAGCTACAAATGAAAGTGCACACACAAGCTACTTACGTTCAACATAGACAATTCCCCACAAACAGCTAAAGCCTATGGTTGCCTTAAATATGGCTCCCAATCAGAGACAACAATAACCAGCTGTCTCTAATTGAGACCCAATTCAGGCAACCATAGACTTTCCTAGATACCTACACTCAACCATAGACACAGCTAGACTTCTATACTAAACATAAACCCAACTACTCTAATAAACCCCCTAAACCTTACAACCACCCTAGACACTATAAAAACACATACATTCCCCATGTCACACCCTGACCTAACTAAAATAATTAAGAAAACAAAGAAAACTAAGGCCAGGGTGTGACAATTAGCCTATCAGAAGCTTCTAAAACCATAACCATCATTTTCTGGAATTTTCCAAGCTGTTTAAAGCCACAGGTAACTTAGTGTATGTAAACTTCTGACCCACTGGAATTGTGATACAGTGAATTATAAATAAAATAATCTGTCTGTAAACAATTGTTGGTAAAATTACTTGTGTCATTCACAAAGTAGATGTCCTAACCGACTTTCCAAATCTACAGTTTGTTAACAAGACATTTGTGGAGTGATGGAAAAACGAGTTTTAATGACTGTATGTAAACTTTCGACTTCAACTGTATGTGGGAACTCCTTCAAGACTGTTGGAAAAGCATTCCAGGTGAAGCTGGTTGAGATAATGCCAAGAGTGTGCAAATATGTTATCAAGGCATATTTGGCTATTTGAAGAATCTCAAATATAAAATACATTTTGATTTGTTTAACACTTTTTTTGGTTACTACATGATTCCCTGTGTGTTATTTCATAGTTTTGATTTCTGCAGGTGTAGCCCATCATGCAAACAATGTTTCCTATTAGCAGGACAATAGACTCTTCTTAGCCCGGCTACTGTAGGTGTGAAAATCCCCCAATCTGCAATGTATTTGATGCTTAAGTACTCTAAAGTGTTACATTTCTAACTCAAGATTTCATGCATCTGCAAAATGTCGGAGAGCCATATAGATTGCAAAATAGTTGGGAAGAGATCCATGGCACATGGTTTTTGAATTGACACACAAGTCTTCCTAGCCCAGCTGCTGTAGGTGTGAAAATCCCCTAATTTGGACCTAGCAGTTCTTCATCAACATCTATATGCTTTCATTTATAAAATAATGAGAAAAAAGACATTCAAAGTGCAGATGTTTATTTAAACTACATTTTAGTTGCACTTCCCCCCCAGCTCCACGGCCACGGATAAAACCTTGCTGACATGATCAATGTATTTGTTGCATTGTTTAATCGTCAATTTCTCAAGCCAAAATGTGGCTTGTAGGCTTGTCAGAGTTCTGGATGAATGTTCGATTAGGTTTAAATCAGGAGACCTATACATGTAGAGATGGGAAAAATATTTTTAGATACTTTAGGCCTCCTGTAGGTGTTGTAGGTCTTTAATTAATTTATATTTATTTTACTACATAAAGGTCTACTTACTCTGCTGGCGTCTTGACCCAGTTTATGCCCTCATTTGCAATGCAAACCCGGGCGGCAGTGTGTTTTGGGTCATTGTCTGCATTTGGAAAAGACAAAAGTAAATTTAGCCTAACAGCCAACATTAGGTACAACACTAGAAATATAGATGTAAATAGGCTTAAACATAGCAAAATATTGCTATAATCCTACCTTGAAATAAAATATGTGGAGCCGTGAGGCCGAGCACTCATCATCTTCATCCATCAGTGAGTCGATGGCTTGAATAGTCTCGTTGGAAATGGAATACAATGGAAAAATGTGCAGCATACAGTAAAGACCTAATAAACATATGCAGGCGGCTTCTATCTTCAATATGCTTTAAATGCTTTATTATCAAAATGTTTAAAGTGCGTGTGGGTGACCTCAAAGAACTGCAAAATGTTGGATAAAGCATATACTGTACAGTACTGTATTTCTTCCTCAGCATCTTTATACTTTTGTTAATAAAATAAATGATAAAAATACTCTTTCAAAATGCAGATGTTTATTTCGTTATAATGAAATTACTATGGGAATAAATATTACTGAATGACAGAAATATTGGAACAAAGTAGGCTAATGAAGGTAAACAAATTGTTGCTTACTGGAAAATACTCGTTCAAAATTAATGGAAGAGGCAAGTGGAAGGGGGAAAAGACAGCGCTGCTCTGAGACAAGCATAGGGACTGGTCTTGATTAATCAATGAGATGTTTTATTTATCTCCGTTTGAGTATTGGTTAGACTACAATTAGGGTGTGGAAATATTAGGAATATTTTGCTCTTACTGTTTCACATCTGACCGCGATTGGGAGTCCCATAGGGCGGCTCACAATTGGCCCAGCGTCATCCGGATTTCGCCGGGGTAGGCCATCATTGTAAATAAGAATTTGTTCTTAACTCTCTTGCTTAGTTAAATAACAGCTACATTTAAACTGAACAAACCTCATCCAGGGAAGGTATTGTTTTCTTAACAAGGGAGGAGAATTCTCCACCTGGGCGGACTGTGAGAGGATCACGTACAAACGCAATGATATCCTTGGGCATGCTGTAGTCTTCAAATCTGGTGGAGAAGTTGTCCCTCAGCTGCTTGATGAAATCTTCCCTCACCTCTGTGACAATGCTGCGGTCTGGTCCCTCTGCCTGTCGTTTCTTCAGTGTGCTGAAGTGCAGTAGCCTTCCAGATGACAAGTCCAAATCAAACAACTCAACCTTCCTAGTAAAGGCCTCAAATTTCTCCACCATGTCCACGACTGTTTCCCTCTTCTTGTCCACAAACAGGGCTGTTTTCTGGACTCAGTGGCGCAAACGATCTGGGAGAATCTCAATTGCATACTCGCGTCTTCTCTCTTGGACTCCTTCTCAAACCCCATTAGAGGAGAAGGTCAGAGGGGCGGGACCAATGGCTTTTATCGTGCAATGGGTTTTGAGAAGAAGGGGAGGAGAGAGGACGCAATGAGGATGCAGTTGAGATTCAGGTCAATGGGTTAAAAATAAAGTAAAAATATGTTTGATGTCTTCTGTGCCCATATTAATAACCCCTATGATGTAACTGGAATGATGAGATAGATGTTCTTCTTCTCTGTTTTTGTTTTATTATTTCACTGCCATACTGTGTTCGATCTTGTCTAGCCATCTTGTCTCAAGAGGAGCACAATGGAAATAAGTCCCAGACTTTATTGTGTGTTATCCTCAATGATTTTACTCATGTGCATGTATGGCTTTTTCAAGTTTTGTGTGTGCTTGTTTTTATTAAATGGTCAAATTGATAAACTAAACACTAAACTAAAAAGTCTGATAAAATGGAAAATTAAATGGAAAAGATTGGATGTCAAAGTCATGAGTTATTCAAATGCGTTAAATCATTCCTAACCAGAAATACTAATTCAGGGAGGAAAAGTAACACAAACCAAAAATATGCAATAAGTAGTAAGACTTTGGCCAGCTTTATAGATAAGGTAACATCTTAATAATTCGTCCCCCTTTTCAAATAGAAGTTCAATTTTGTGATGTTGTCAACCCACAGAAATATTGCTAAAATCTCTTCTTCTTCCTCACATGTCCCCTCTGCTGACCCAAGCTCAAGTAAGTCGAGAGATAGTGGGAGAGGCTATGAACATGTCCTGATGTGCCTTTCCCAGCTAGTTAGTTTATGCTGGCTAGCTTGCAAAAACAGCATTGCGCTAGTTAAAACTTGTAAAGGAAAGTGATGTTTATTTACACTGAACAAAAATAGAATGCAACATGTAAAGTGTTGGTCCCATGTTTCATGAGCTGGAATAAAAAGTACCAGAAATGTTCCATACGCACAAAAATATTATTTCTCTAAAATGTTGTACAAAAATGTGTTTCCATCCCTGTTAGTGAGGATTTCTCCTTTGCCAAGATAATCCATCCACCTAACCGGTGTGGCATATCAAGAAGCTGATTAAATAGCATGATCATTACACAGGTGCATGACAATAAAAGGCCACTTTAAAATGTGCAGCTTTGTCACACAACACAATGCCACAGATATCTCAAGTCTTGAGGGAGCATGCAATTGGCATTCTGACTGCAGGATTGTCCACCAGAGCTGTTGCCCGGGAATTTAATTTTCATTACTCTACAATAAGCTGCCTCCAACATTGTTTTACAGAATTTGGCAGTATGTCCAACCGGCCTCACATCCGCAGACCACGTGTAACCATGCCAGCCCAGGACCTCCACATCCGGCTTCTTCACCTGCGGGATCGTCTCATGCAACAAACTTTGAAATTGTTGCATGTTGCGTTTATATTTTTGTTCAGATGGGCGAAGGAGAAATAACTTGTAGTATTAGTCACCATCTGGATGTCACTGTGACATGCCAATTAGCTAACGTAACGTGCTTCCCACTGTTTTCCTTCACCGGGCAGCTGTATCACGTTGCTGGTGGTAGCTAACCTGGCCAATGTGTTCCAGCCAATGATGTACAGTGTATATAAACCCTGGATTGCATGTATTGGCCATTACTAGGCGTTGAAGCCACAAGTCTGTCCTATTGGCACTCCCCAGTAGGAGCAGTCCCCAGTAGTAGCAGTCCCCAGTAGTAGCAGTCCCCAGTAGGAGCACTATCCCAGTAGGAGCAGTCCCCAGTAGGAGCACTATCCCAGTAGGAGCAGTCCCCAGTAGTAGCAGTCCCCAGTAGTAGGAGCAGTCCCCAGTAGGAGCACTATCCCAGTAGGATCAGTCCCCAGTAGGAGCACTATCCCAGTAGGGGCACTCCCCAGTAGGAGCAGTCCCCAGTAGCAGGAGCAGTCCCCAGTAGGAGCAGTCCCCAGTAGGAGCACTATCCCAGTAGGAGCAGTCCCCAGTAGGAGCACTATCCCAGTAGGAGCAGTCCCCAGTAGTAGCAGTCCCCAGTAGTAGCAGTCCCCAGTAGAAGCACTCCCCAGTAGGAACAGTCCCGAGTAGGAGCAGTCCCCAGTAGGAGGAGTCCCCAGTAGGAGCACTATCCCAGTAGGGACACTCCCCAGTAGGATCAGTCCCCAGTAGGAGCAGTCCCCAGTAGTAGCAGTCCCCAGTAGGAGCAGTCCCCAGTAGTAGCAGTCCCCAGTAGGAGCAGTCCCCAGTAGTAGCAGTCCCCAGTAGGAGCAGTCCCCAGTAGGAGCACTCCCCAGTAGGAGCACTCCCCAGTAGGAGCAGTCCCCAGTAGGAGCAGTCCCCAGTAGTAGCAGTCCCCAGTAGGAGCAGTCCCCAGTAGGAGCAGTCCCCAGTAGGAGCAGTCCCCAGTAGGAGCACTATCCCAGTAGGGGCACTCCCCAGTAGGAGCAGTCCCCAGTAGGAGCAGTCCCCAGTAGGAGCAGTCCCCAGTAGGAGCACTATCCCAGTAGGGGCACTCCCCAGTAGGAGCACTATCCCAGTAGGGGCACTCCCCAGTAGGAGCAGTCCCCAGTAGGAGCAGTCCCCAGTAGGAGCAGTCCCCAGTAGGAGCAGTCCCCAGTAGGAGCACTATCCCAGTAGGAGCAGTCCCCAGTAGTAGCAGTCCCCAGTAGGAGCACTCCCCAGTAGGAGCAGTCCCCAGTAGGGGCAGTCCCCAGTAGGGGCACTCCCAAGTAGGAGCAGTCCCCAGTAGGAGCAGTCCCCAGTAGGAGCAGTCCCCAGTAGGAGCACTATCCCAGTAGGAGCAGTCCCCAGTAGTAGCAGTCCCCAGTAGTAGCAGTCCCCAGTAGGAGCACTCCCCAGTAGGAGCAGTCCCCAGTAGGGGCAGTCCCCAGTAGGGGCACTCCCCAGTAGGAGCAGTCCCCAGTAGGAGCAGTCCCCAGTAGAAGCAGTCCCCAGTAGGAGCACTATCCCAGTAGGAGCAGTCCCCAGTAGGAGCAGTCCCCAGTAGGAGCACTATCCCAGTAGGGGCAGTCCCCAGTAGGAGCAGTCCCCAGTAGGAGCACTATCCCAGTAGGAGCAGTCCCCAGTAGGAGCAGTCCCCAGTAGGAGCACTCCCCAGTAGGAGCAGTCCCCAGTAGGAGCACTATCCCAGTAGGAGCAGTCCCCAGTAGGAGCAGTCCCCAGTAGGAGCAGTCCCCAGTAGGAGCAGTCCCCAGTAGGAGCAGTCCCCAGTAGTAGCATTATCCCAGTAGGAGCAGTCCCCAGTAGGAGCAGTCCCCAGTAGGAGGAGTCCCCAGTAGGAGCAGTCCCCAGTAGAAGCCCTCCCCAGTAGGAGCACTATCCCAGTAGGAGCAGTCCCCAGTAGGGGCAATCCCCAGTAGGAGCAGTCCCCAGTAGGAGCAGTCCCCAGTAGGAGCACTATCCCAGTAGGAGCACTCCCCAGTAGGAGCACTCCCCAGTAGGAGCACTCTCCAGTAGGAGCAGTCCCCAGTAGAAGCACTCCCCAGTAGGAGCAGTCCCCAGTAGGAGCAGTCCCCAGTAGGAGCACTATCCCAGTAGGGGCACTATCCCAGTAGGAGCAGTCCCCAGTAGGGGCACTCCCCAGTAGAAGCAGTCCCCAGTAGGAGCAGTCCCCAGTAGGAGCACTCCCCAGTAGAAGCACTCCCCATGTGGTAGCACTATCCCAGTAGGAGCAGTCCCCAGTAGGAGCAGTCCCCAGTAGGAGCAGTCCCCAGTAGGGGCAGTCCCCAGTAGGAGCACTCCCCAGTAGGAGCACTCCCCAGTAGGAGCCCTCCCCAGTAGGGGCACTCCCCGGTAGGAGCACTCCCCAGTAGGAGCAGTCCCCAGTAGGAGCAGTCCCCAGTAGGGGCAGTCCCCAGTAGGAGCGGTCCCCAGTAGGAGCGGTCCCCAGTAGGAGCGGTCCCCAGTAGGAGCCCTCCCCAGTAGGGGCACTCCCCGGTAGGAGCAGTCCGCCATATAAATGAATAGTGTTTCAAGAAAAACAATGTGTGTTTTTAACTATTTTTGTTGTTGTAGTGGGGATAGTAACAATAGTAATCTATAAAATTATACTTTAAGTAAAATGTTTTAATATATAAAAAATGTTATGTTCAGTTCGCAATATAATTTAAAACTATGCATTAAGGTGTCTGTAATAGAATACATGTGGCAAAAACGAATGTAGACATTAATAAATTAATTTCTATAGCTTCCAAAATATTTTTTTGCAATGGTGGAGGAGTGCCAAGATGGAGGAACAGTGGCTTTAACACAGCACCCCCAACGATTCATCTAGTGTATTGATAAATCATTGGTTCTGTCCCACTTGATTATATTTTGAGTAGGATACCAGCATAAATGAGAAATAGCTTGTAATATTGGTAGTAACCATCTGGATGTCACCGTGATACAGTCTACTGCTCAATGGGGAGACACAAGAACACAGGGCAGTGTGTCCTTCATTCCTGATTCCCGACTAAAGTGTGAGCATTGCTGTCCTGCAGTAAGGAGGGAAGTTGGAATATCAAGCCAGGGTGACAGCTAAAGTACATTTCTTCTACAACTACGTGATTAAAGTAAAATATATATTTTTTAACATCAATTACTCCGATAAAATCGGAATGATTCTGAACACTCTCCCACCTGCTGTGTTAGCAGGAGGCAGGGATGACAGGTACTAGATAGTGCCATTTTCTCCCTCCTGTTTTGCTAGCGGGACCAGTAGACAGTAGACAGTGTCCTTCGGCCCTGGCCGTCGGGCATGGTTTTCTCCAGTACACAGCAGGCGGGATGTGGGGGGGCGACACTAACTAGCAAGCTAGCTAGCACGCGGGGGCGACCGATAGACACATTCCTTCACCCCCGCCTGTCGGGCACTGCTTTCCTGTGTGTTTTGTTAATGACGGTGAGGACAGGCGGGATCGAAGGATACCGTCTACCGCTAGCTAGCAAAGCGGACTCCAGATAGGTGGGGAGGGGTAGGGTGGGGGGCAGGAACCAATGGGATGCTCGAGTGGGGGTGTTCATGAAGGAACCTTGGGTGGGAGGCAGATGCCCACATGCAGGAACGCCCCAAATTGCGGGCTGCAGTTGCACACAGGTTCATATCCTAACTGTTCAGGAGCAGAAACTACAGATCACATTCTCCTTCACTGTCAAACTTATGAACAGGCATTTCGCTAGACTCGCATTACCATCTGCTAACCATGTGTATGTGACCAATAAAATTTGATTTGACATCAAAGGCAAACGCTCAGAAGAATGATCACGTCCCTGGGAATAAGCTTCACCCTTTTCAATTTGCTCAAAACCAGCCCAGAACACACTGTAATCCATTTATCAATAACTTCCTTCTTCCAGTCATGTAGACTAGAGTGCAGAATCTAGAACACAACCAGTCTCACCACACTCCATCCCGGTAGGTGGCGGTAAGACACCTAATACTGGTATGCACCCTACTGCACATTTTGGCCACCAGACGTCTCTCCTCCCGAGATAAATACTTTAGTCAGCACTATTCTGTACCACACACACTTCATTCGAAGGAAGGTTTGGAAGAAACGTGTATCCTACAAGCGCTACGGTTTCCAGGTAGGAGATTCCTTGTGCTATGTTTAGCTAGATTTTAACACATGTATCAAGCGGCGGAAAATGTCGCCCGCCTTGCGTTTTTGTTCAATGGGTTTGTTTAGTTTCCGGTCTATGCTGCTTGACGTTTTCTATGCACACGGCACCGTAGATGTTGCTAGTGCAGAGTGCATAAATTCAGCTCATGGCGCTCTCTTTTGATAGTAAACTCGGTGTATTTCGTCTCCGAGATTCCTGTGGTCGTTACAAAACACAACTATTGTTTTTAATTTGCGCATGGTTGCCTATCATTTACACCCTGACTAGGCCCTGGCAAGGCCCGCAAGCAACCACCATATGTTCTTCCTTCGAAATGCCGCATCTGTTGATAGATAAACATCTAGCTATAAGTCTGGGTACTTGCATGTTGGCCTTTTGTGGTAAGTGATTTGTCGTGGTTATGCTAACACGACTCATTGTCTCCCTCGAACTAGTAGTATGGATCTGTCGACGTTTCGTATTTACGTAGCTAGTTAATCTCAGACACCACCGGCCCGATTCTGATCAAACACGGGAAATGATGCGTTTTGTCATGGTTGGTGCAATCCGATTTCTTTGACGTCCCTACCCTAAACCCCTACCGAAACGATTTTAAATGTCAACTTGGAATGTGTAGGGACGTACCAAGGATCCCGGATAGCAATATTGACCATATTGCCATAAAGATACAATAGTGTGTGTGATTGTGGCCAGCAATTCGTGGCGTTCTTGCATGTTTTCATTCCTGCAGCTGCAGGAACGCCCCCTGTCCAGCATGCCAGGCGCGGAAGAAGGACATTGTCTACCGGTGTCTCTCCTGCCTGCTGTTTAACGGAGTCCCAGCACAGTGTCCTTTGCTTACACCTGCTGAACTCTTGCCCTCGACGTTAACAGAACCGGTGCCCGACAGGCGGGGGGCAAAGGACACTGTCTACCGGTGTCCTAACTAGCTATCCCGCCTGCTGTGTACCGGAATCCTAGCTAGATAGCACACAGTTTCTTTCGCTCCAGCCTGCTGACCACCTGTCCTCGCAGTCATTAACAGACCCGCAATAAAGCGGTGACCGACAGGCAGGGGCGAAGGACACCATTGCTGCCCCCACCCCTTCTTATATAGGGTTTTTTGTTGTTTGGCGTCCAAAATTATGTTCATTACCGTCACTGGAGCGCCCCCGCCTTTTGCCTGTGTACCGGAGTCCTATCTTAAATTGACCAGTAGAAGTATAAAGAGCGGTTGCATCATTTCTGGGGGGAAAACATGTTTACTGTTGCCTTGCTTTCCTGTTGTTTTGAAATGGCAATGCATCACTTCATGCTAGTTAGCCAGCTAGCTAATTGGCTAATAGCACAGATGAAATAATAATATTTTTTAATGGCTTGATGGAGCTATCTAAGTGTGAACTAGCACACCTGATTCACCTTGGCGCAAGGAAGAGGATTTCAACACCCACCGTCTCAGATTATTCTGAAATCGTTTCTGTAGTTAGAAACGGATAGGGTTAGCATTCCTGCAACATTGTTTAGATGAAATATAATTTGATCTGTGAGAAATGTATCTAATTGATTGCATCAAATTGGCAAAAAAAATATTTATAATATTCAATAAATATAGTACCTTGCATCCGATTTGGACAAAACGTCTTCCTAACAATGAGTAAGACATGAGAAATTGCCAAAAGCCACCCACGGACTGGCCACACCCGCAGGGCCGGCTCCAGACATAAGCGGTCGCTTAGTGTCTCCAGTCCTTCAGTCAGTCTCAATTTACTGTTGAGTTAGAATAGTAGAATGCACAAGGTGAAATTTGGTTGTGCATCAGCAGTCTTTCCTCTTGTTATGTCAGTCACTGACAGTCACTCAATTAACCATGTCCGCTACCAATTTTTAGATTGGTAAGTTAGTTTAGCTCATCTATCTAAACTTGTATTAAGCGTGGCTGAATACCAATAGGCCACGCAGGGCATGTGCTCAGTGCTGTGACCTTCAGGTGCCCCAATTTATTTTAATAATCACACTCACTCAGATCTCATTAAAATGGCATAAATCTTGGCCAAATGTGTAGAATTGCAGGAAATTAACTTTAAAATGTACAATGTTATCTCTGCGGTCAAGAAGACGGAAAACTAAAATGTTTTGCCTGCGAGGTGGGGGCCTCCCCAACCAAATCTCGCCCACTCCAACAGCCAGTATACAGTATCAGTTTTCTGTTTGACAAGTAGTATAAAGCTTAGTGTATTGTTTATTCGTTCGATGTAATGTGTTCTCAGTGAATTTGGTGATGTTTTTCCCCCCGTTTCACACTTATCTTTTCCTGTAAATAAGTGTGACAGTACCAGGTTTTGCGCACTAGATGCCGCTATTTCTGTCACACCCTTTTATCTATTTTGCTGGTGTTTATTTATGGACAATTGTCTTTGCAACTTTGGGTAGAAAACCAATAGCTTTTGCTCATGATGATGAAACTAAATTGTGTGGTCATCCTCACAAGTCAGGTCGGTCCTCCTCTTAGACTTACAGTGCATTTGGAAAGTATTTAGACCCCTTGACTTTTTCCACGTTTTGTTACGTTAGACTTACTCATGTAATACCCTTGAGGTACGGATACCCTGAGGAAAAAGGTTAATGGAAGATGAGACCATCGAGCCCAGCTAACGTTAGCTAGCTAGTAAGCTAGCGAGTAGGGAGCATAGAATATTTGCCATCTTTAAGGTACCTAGCTAGCTAGTCAAGGCATCTAGCTAGCTAGTCAAGGCAATCTTTCATGCCTGGATTTTGCACACACTGACCTTCTCAACCCCGTTATATGCGCAATGCTGCATGACCTGTTATTTTGAGTGTTGCGCAGATGGGCAGATCTTGACATAATGCCTTATTTCCTGTTATAAGTAAGTAATTGCACCAATGCATCCCATCCAAAAGTGAGAATGTTCATCAACAGTGAAACCCTTGTAAGGTTACGTGATGGAGTTTGTCTTATGACCATTTTAAGTGCATTTATAAACACTTATTCAACCAAGCTTAATAGGCTTATAATTTGGCAAGCACTCTCACAATTTTAACTGTTTATTCATGTGTCTGTTTAATTGATGGTTAAAGTGGTTGACCCATTGTCAAATGCAGCATTAAATATTTAACAATTTAAGTAATTTTTGATGCGAAGCCAATTTTGCCACTGGGCCCAGGCATCAGACTACAGATCTTTATTGCAGAGTTGTGTCAATGAGGTGGTCGGTTTTCAATTGGATAACACTTATCACGTGGTTTGTGCAGGCTGAAAAATTGTGCTTTAGGATGCTATTGGAAACTTTAACATTTGTAACAAGCATGGTACCAAGCATTTGTTGTTACACCCCTGTAATTACAGACTATATTTAACACCAGTTAATGTTATTACAGTGTAACTATGAATTATTACAATACTGTACTTGCATATGTACAGTGTATTCAGAAAGTACTCAGACACCTTGACTTTTTCCACATTTTGTTACGTTACAGCCTTATTCTAACATGGATTAAATAAAACTTGACTCCTCAATCTACACACACAACCCCATAATGACAAAGTAAAAACTGGTTTACAAAAAAACTGATATCACATTTTACATAAGTATTCAGACCCTTTACTCAGTACTTTGTTGAAGCACCTTTGGCAGAGATTACAGCCTCTCGTATTCTTGGGTATGTCACTACAAGCTTGGCACACCTGTATTTGGGGAGTTTCTCCCACTCTTCTCTGCAGATCATCTCAATCTCTGTCAGGTTAGATGAGAAGGGTTGCAGCACAGCTATTTTCAGGTCTCTCCAGAGATGTTCGATCGGGTTCAAGTCCAGGCTCTGGTTCGGCTACTCAAGGACATTCAGACATGTCCTGAAGCCACTCCTGCGTTGTCTTGTGCATACGGTCGTTGTCCTTTTGGAAGGTGAGCCTTGGCCCCAGTCTCAGGTCCTGAGCATTCTGGAGCAGGTTTTCATCAAGGATCTCTCTACTTTTCTCTGTTAATCTTTCCCTTGACCCTGACTAGTCTCCCAGTCCCTGCTGCTGAAAAGCATCCTGTCAGCTTGATGCTGCCACCATCATGCTTCACAGTATGAATGGTGCAAGGTTTCCTCCAGATGTGATGCTTGGCATTCAGGCCAAAGAGTTAAATCTTGGAGTCTTTAGCTGCCTTTTGGCAAACTCCAAGCGGGTTGTCAGGTGCATTTTACTGAGGAGTGGCTTCCGTCTGGCCACTACCATAAAGCCTGATTGGTGGAATGCTGCAGCGATGGTTGTCCTTCTGGAACTCTAGAGCTCTGTCAGAGTGACCATCAGGTTCTTGGTTACCTCCCTTACCAAGACCCTTCTCCCCCGATTGCTCAGTTTGGCCAGCTCTAGGAAGAGTCTGTGGTTCCAAACTTTGGCCATTTAATGATTTGAGGCCACTGTGTTCTTGGGGACCTTGAATGCTGCAGAAATGTTTTGATACCCTTCCCCAGATCTGTGCCTCGACACAATCCTGTCTCTGAGCTCTACGGACAGTTCCTTCAACCTCATTGCTTGGTTTTTGCTCTGTCATGCACTGTTAACTGTGGGACATTTTATATAGACAAGGTATTCCCAAACTGGGGTATGCGTACTCCCAGGGGTCTGCGCAATGCCCTCGGGTGTACGCCAAATAAAATGATTCACATTTAAAGTAATATATATTTTACTTCACAGTACATTTATATTTTCCAACGGGCTATACATTTGGGTGAATTTTTTTCTCTCTCGCTTGAGTGGCCTCGTTTAACTGCCAAAAATAAAGTTAACCATCTAGTTTTCAGCGAAATGACAACAAAATGTCAAATACAGGTAGCCTAGTCAAATAATTAACATCCAGTCACATTAACCGTTACTCTTTTGCATGACACCTTCACTTTTGCGCAGACATTTATAAGCGAAACATACCAATTTGAAAAATAAACCACGGGAGTTTTTTGAGCGATTAATTAAGACGACTTTCGAGTAGTAAGACATGTATAAAAGCGACAGATACCATTAATAAGAAGGGACTAGAAGAGTCTTCTATTGTGAGCTACCGAGTGGCTAGGACAGGCAAGCCACATACTATTGTGGAGGACTTAATTCTTCCTGCTGCTGCAGATATGGCTGGGACAATGCTTGGGCAAAAGGCCCACAAAACTATACAGACAAACCTTCATCAAACAACACTGTTTCATGACGCATCAGTGACATGGCAGGAGATGTTTTGACACAATTACTGCTTCACATGCAAGCCAGTGAATTCTATGCATTACAGGTGGATGAGCCAACAGACGTGGCGGGCTTGGCACAGCTCCTGGTATATGTCCGTTACGTTTATGGGGGGACAATTAAGGAAGACATCCTCTTCTTCAAACCAGGACAACATGAGAGGATATTGTTAAAGCACTGGACAGCTTTGTGACATCAAATGGACTTTGGTGGTCAAGATGTGCCATCAGTACAGATACCAACACTAAAGCCATGACAGGGAGACATAGTGGAGGGGTAACGCTCTTGCAAGCAGTTGCTCCCGTCAACACTTGGGTACACTGCAGCATCCACGAGAGGCTCTTGCTGCCAAGGGAATGCCTGACAGCTTGAAAGAGGTTTTGAACACTACAATGAAAATGGTTAACTTTGTTAAAGCAAGGCCCTTAATCTTGTGTATTTTCTTTACTATGCAATGATATGGGCAGTGCCTATGTACGGCTTTTACAGCATACAGAAAGAAGTGTGCTGGTTATCAAGGGGCAAAGTATTGACACGTTTTTTTGAATTGAGAGACTAGCTTAAACTTTTTTCTTTACTGACCATAATTTTCACTTGTCTGACTGCTTGCATGATGACGAGTTTCTCACACGACTGGCCTATCTGGGTGATGTTTTTTTCTCTTATCTGAATATATATATATATATATATATATGATTACAGTGACTCTCTGCAACTATATTCAACGTGCGGGACAAAATTGATGCTATGATTAAGAAGTTGGAGCTCTTCTCTGTCTGCATTAACAGGTACAACATACAGGTTTTTCCATCATTCTATGATTTTTTTTTGGTTTGTGCAAATTAACTCGAGCTTACGGACAATGTCAAATGTGATATAGCGAAGCATCTGAGTGATTCGGCTGAGCAATTACGCAGGTACTTTCCCGAAACGTATGACACACAACTGGATTTGTTAACCCTTTCATGCTCTGCCTCCAGTACACTTACCGATATCTGAACAAGAGAGCCTCATTGAAATTGCAACAAGCGTTTCTGTGAAAATGTTATTTAATCAGAAGTCACTGCCAGATTTCTGGATTGGGCTGTGCTCACTAGCATGAACTAAATACAGGCACAAACTGTGTGAAAAGATTTAGTAAGACTGAGACTCTCCAATACAACCCAACATTGGAGAGTTATGTGCATCCTTTCAAGCACACCCTTCTCATTGACCTGTGGTGAGTTGTTCCCAATTTTTGATGAGCAAATAAGGTTTCATATGTAAGATGGCTAAATAAAGAGCAGCAACATTAATTATTATTTGTGTCCTGGTCCTATAAGAGCTCTTTGTCACAACCCGGCTCGTGGGAAGTGACAAACTCACACTCGTTCTTATGTTTGTGTGGCAGACTTACAATGATGGCAAAACAACATTTTGACAATGCGCTGACCCTGGTGCTAGATGGGGTACGCAGCTGGAGGTTGAATGTTTGAAGGGGTACGGGACTATTAAAAAAAAAAAAAACTATGGGAACCACTGATATAGACCAATCAATTGAATTTACCACAGGTGGACTCCAATCAAGTTGTGGAAATGTCTCAAGGATGATCAATCGAAACAGGATGCACCTGAGCTCAATTTCAAGTGTCATAGCAAAGGGTCTGAATAATATGTTAAAAAAATATATCTCTTTTTTTTTTTATACATTTGCAAGCATTACGAAACCTGTTTTCACTTTGTCATTTTAGGGTATTGTGTGTGGGAAGATTTTTTTTATTGTTGTATTTAATACATTACAGCCTTATTCTAAAATGGAACAAAATGTGGAAAAAGTCAAGGGGTCTGAATACTTTCCGAAAGCACTGTAATCGTTGTCCTGGAAACGGCCTCTGTGGTTTATTCCCTTCAATAAAGGTCTGGATTAGTTAGACCAATCCCAGTGAACAAGCAAACCATTAGGCGGCAGCAGTTGAAATGGTTTCAGTGTTATGTTCTTAAATGGTAAAAGTTCTAAAAACACAATGACCACGTGTACATGCGCACTGTATTCCGAATAGTAGCTCATATCCCGCTTATGGTCTTATTCGGGATAAGCTGTTTTACATCCATCTTTGATATCCCACTCACGAGTATAGCCATGAATAAACTGAATATTCCTCATATGGGTAAAATGGAATAGTAAGTGAAATATGGACACTGACTGTAGGCCTAGAACATCTCACATGTACCACAATATAATATTAACTCTTGCAGAATGATGCATTTCTTGCAGTAAAATTATACAACTAATGTTAATTTTGTCTCAAACAGGAGTGGAGAAATATATTTTATTTCAGCATTTCTTGAGAAAATGCGCTTGTAATGTATGGTCTCTGACACTGTTATGCAAGTACTGAAGTTTTATCAGAAACGTGTTTCGTCATTTTCTCAGCTTTTCGTTGACTTAAAACTGGTCAAACTGATAACATTTTGCACAGGACCAATCTTTCCAGTGTATTGGAGTTGCGTTTTCTCCCCGGTCCCTAAATGAAACCACTTTACCGGCGTTAACTACTCTGAACAAAAATATAAACGTAACGTGTTGGTCCCATGTTTCATGAGCTGAAATAAAGATCCCATAAATTTTCCTTTCACACAAAAAGCTTATTTCTCTCATTTTGTGCACAAATTTGTTTATATTCGTGTTTGAGCACTTCTCCTTTCCCGGGATAATCCATCCACCTGAAAGGTGTGGCATATCAAGAAGCTGATTAAACGGGCATAAGCTACGGACAACAAACACACTTACATTTTATCGTTGTCAATTTGAATGCACAGAAATACCGTGATTAGATCTTGAGGCCCATTTCTTTTAAGATGTATATTGCCAACAGATGTATATCTGTAATCCCAGTCATGTGAAATCCATAGATTAGGGCCTTATGAATTTTTCAATTGACTGATTTTTGTTCATATGATCTGTAGCTCAGGAAAGTTTTTGAAATTCTTGTATGTGGTCAGGAGTATTCAACTCTTAACCTACGAGATCCAGAGCCTGCTGGTTTTCTGTGCTACCTGATTGAATTAATTGGTCTTAATCAGTCCCTGATTAGAGGGGGACAACTGAAGAAGAAAAAGACACACACATTGATACTCACTCATTCACTTAACACACACACACTAAGATTTATTGGCTTTGAGGTCCAGAGTTTATTTTATTATTATAATATTTTTTAATGTATTCTTTAACTAGGCCAGTTTGTTATGAACACATTCTTATTTACAATGACGGCCTACCGGGGAACTACCGGGGAACAGTGGGTTAACTGCCTTGTTCAGGGGCAGAACAACACATTTTTACCTTGTCAGCTCAGGGATTGTATTCAGCAACCTTTTGGTTACTGGCCCAACGCTCTAACCACTAGGCTCCCCGCTGCCCCAATGGTCTGAGGGGTATAGTGTATAGAAGGACACATTGAATTGCTTTTGAGGAGGTCTGGGTTGACTTGTGAGGATGACCATACAATGTATTTTCATCATGAGCAAAAGCTATTGGTTTTCTACTAAAGCTATTGGTTGACAACTAATAGAAACCAATGTAATTTGCCAGGTCATTGTTTCCAAATAGTTTTGCTTTAAGCAGTCCTTTTTGTATTTGTCATTTTCAGGGTCATTTCTTAAGGGACAGCAATCGTCTTTGTGAACTGCGTATTGTTGCATTGGTCGGGGAGCTACATACGTTTCCAAACGGTCTAAACCATTTGCTTTGGAGATGGGGTGTAAAATACAAAGCTGCATTATATTAATTGGCTCAGTAAATGCCATGCTAATTTCTAAAGATAAATATTAAAAGTATTAGCTTAACTTTATTTATCTGCAAAAATGCATAGTTAATCAGTGGGTGATGGGGATTTCAGAAAGTCGGGACAAAAAGCATAAATTGTCCCCACCCCTAATCTGATAATGGGGTGGTAAATGCTCAGTTTGTTCTATGGCTCAGCTCAGGTGCCGACACACACATTGATACTCACTCATTCACTTAACACACACACACACACACTTAAGATTTATTGTGTGGGCTGTTGAATACAAAGTCTCGATAGTCTTCTTTATCATATCCTTTTCACACTACTAAGCCGAACTGAACACGGCCAAATCAAGCGGTTTTGACATGGCCGGCAAGCCTGGTTATGCATCCACCATAGTTTCTCTATTAACCCTGCTGAAAAGGAAATCAACTCAGCAAAAAAAGAAACGTCCCTTTTTCAGGGCCCTGTCTTTCAAAGATAATTAATATAAATGCAAAAAAACTTCACAGATCTTCACTGTAAAGGATTTAAACACTGTTTCCCATGCTCCCAGTCATAAAGACACTAACAGTTTACAGACGGTAGGAAATTAAGGTCACAGTTATGAAAACTTAGGACACCAAAAAGGACTTTCTACTGACCTCTGGAAAAACACCAAAAGAAAGCTGCCCAGGGTCCCTGCTCATCTGTGTGAATGTGCCTTAGGCATGCTGCAAGGAGGCATGAGGCCAGGGCAATAAATTACAATGTCCGTACTGCGAGACGCCTAAGACAGGGAGACAGAACGGACAACTGATCGTCCTCGCAGTGGCAGACCACTGTAACAACACATCGGTACATCTGAACATCACACTTTGCTGGACAGGTACAGGATGGCAACAACTACTGCCCGGGTTACACCAGGAACGCACAATCCCGCCATCAGTGCTCAGACTGTCCTCAATAGGCTGAGAGAGGCTGGACTGAGGGCTTGTAGGCCTGTTGTAAGGCAGGTCCTCACCAGACATCACCGGAAACAACGTCGCCTATGGGCACAACACCACCGCCGCTGGACCAGACAGGACTGGCAAAAAGTGCTCTGCGCTGACGAGTTGCGGTTTTGTCTCACCAGGGGTGATGGTCGGATCCACATTTATCGTCGAAGGAATGAGCGTTACGCCGAGGCCTGTACTCTGGAGCGCGATCGATTTTGGAGGTGGAGGGTCCTTCATGGTCTGGGGCGGTGTCACAGCATCATCGGACTACCTGCAAATACAACAAGCTCAATCTCAACGCTGTGCATTACAGGGAAGACCTCCTCCTTCCTCATGTGGCACCCTTCCTGCAGGCTCATCCTGACATGACCCTCCAGCATGACAATGCCACCAGCCATGCTGCTCGTTCTGTGCGTGATTTCCTGCAGGACAGGAATGTCAGTATTCTGCCATGGCCAGCGATGAGCCCGGATCGCAATCTCATTGAGCACGTCTGGGACCTGTTGGATCGGAGGGCTTGGGCCATTCCCCCACAGAATTTTCCGGGAACTTGCAGGTGCTTTGGTGGAAGAGTGTGGGTAACCTCTCACAGCAAGAACTGGCAAATCTGGTGCAATCCATGAGGAGGAGATGCACTGCAGTACTTATTGCAGCTGGTGGCCACACCAGATACTGACTGTTACTTTTGATTTAGACACATTATTCCATTTCTGTTAGTCACATGTCTGTGGAACCTGTTGTTGAATCTTATGTGTAAATATTTGTCTGAACATGTTAAGTTTGCTGAAAATAAACACATTTGAACATTGCGAGCACGTTTCTTTTTTTGCTGAGTTTATTTGCGCCTGCATAATTTGGGTCAGCACGACAGTGTGAACATGGTATCGGTCATAGCTACCAAAACAACAGCAAATGCAAGCTGTTATTTGAGCAATCAACTGACCTATGACCGTGTTGTTCACTTTTCCTTGTAGAGGGAATGGCAATGAGGAGGTGGGCAGCAGCTGCCTTGGCAGTGCTGGGTCTTGCTATGTGTTGGCCCTGCTCTACTGGGGACACTGGTCCAGAGTGCACTCGTGTCAACGGGGAGACTGGTAAAAGTGCCAGTGAGTTTCTGTCCACTATCGACACCCAGATGGCAGAACAGACCCAGCGGCAGCACCTGGAAGCTCTCTTCGACAGGTAAATCCTTCAAGTGGAGCTCCAGTCTCCTTTTTCACCTCATTTAACACCTGACTTAACTTAAGGCACATCTCAATAGGTAGTCCAGGTAAGTCATGACATCAAATACAATTTTTATTTGTCACATGTTTAGTCTACAGCGGTTGTTTACGAACAGTGAAATGCTTACTTACTGGCCCTTCCCAACAATGCAGTGAGAGAAAATATGAAAGTAATAAATACACAATCTGTAACGATTACTTGACTATATACACAGGGTACCTGCAGAGTCGCTGTGCAGTGGTACGAAGTAATTGAGGTAGATATGTACATATAACTAGTAATAAAGTGACTAGGCAACAAGATACACTACCGTTTATAATCTATGTGATGAGTCAAAGTTGGTGCAAAACGGGTCAATGCAGATAGTTATCCAAATAGCTTCCCGGACTATTTAGCAGTCTTAATGGCTTGGGGGTAGAAGCTGTTAAGGATCCTGTTGGTTCCAGACTTGGTGCATCGGTACCGCTTGCCGTGCGGTAGCAGAGAGAACAATCTATGACTTGGGTGGCTGGAGTAATTTTTTTTTAGATCCTTCCTCTGACACTGCCTGTTATAGAGGTCCTGGATGGCAGGGAGCCCAAACTCAGTGATGTACTGGGCTGTACACACTACCTTCTGTTGCGCCTTGAGGTAGGATGCGAAACAGTTGCCATACCAAGAGGTGATTCAGCCAGTCAAGATACTGTCAATGGTGCAGCTGTAGAATTATTTTGAGGATTTGTGGGCCCGTGCCAAAACTTGTCAGCGTCCTGAAGGGGAAGAGGCATTATCGTGCCCTCATCACGACTGTGTGTGTGTGTGGGGACTATGATAGATCCTTAGTGATGTGGATACAGAGGAACTTGAAGCTCTTGACCCGTCGTGCTCGGCCCTCCGTTTCCTGTAGTCCACAATCAGCTCCTTTGTCTTGCTGACGTTGAGGTAGAGGTTGTCGTCCTGGTACTACACTGACAGGTCTCTAACGACCTCGCTATAGGCGGTCTCATCGTCTTTGGTTTCCAGGCCTACCACCGTCGGGTCATCAGCAAACTTAATGACTGTGTTGGAGTCGTGCCTGGCGACGCAGTCGTGGGTGAACAGGGAGTACAGGAGGGGACTAAGCACCCAACCCACCAACCATGTTGAGGGGTCAGCGTGGCAGATGTGTTGTTGCCTACCTTCACTGCCTGGAGGTCGCCTGTCAGGAAGTCCAGGATCCACTTGCAAAGGGAGGTGTTCAGTCTAGAGGTCTTCCAAAATGTACCTGGGGCTTTCCCACCTGAACCCGGTATATAGCCGTTCTGTATAGACCTGGTTGGATCCAGACCCGGTCCAATCCAAGTGAGGGAAGCAGCAGAAAATATACAGTATATTTGTAAGCTACTTCATTAACCGGAGCTGATACGGAGGGAGAGGGGCCGTATTGTGACGCAGAGACGAGGGAGGGACGGCGAGAAGAGACCTCAACCAACCAAACCGACTTGCGCTATAGCCATGGCAGCTATTAGTCTCCTATGTTATTTATCATAAAATATGACTACGCAGTACCTGTCTTGATGGCATTAAACTAGGAGAAGCTAGTTAACATTAGCTAGCTAGGCTAATTCAAGCTTCAGTGCATGCACTTTCTTATCCTACAGTTACCAATAACAACCACTCTGTTCAGAATGTTAAGGAGCAAGCAATCTACCTGTTGGTTCTTGCAGCCTATCCTTCTCCTTTTAATCATGTCATTTTTCTTCCATTGATTAGGCCTATCTATCTCCTAAATTTGGCACACACGGAGGCTCTATGACTGTAGCCTGTTGCCGCTTTGATGACTTGATTTGCCAGCATCAACAACAAGGTACATGTGCCACGCTTTACTCGTGTGGAAAGCAAGAGCAGCAGCATACATTGTGCAATTTCTCTCTCTGCTGCAGAAGTCGCGTTCGGATCTGTACGGGCCCTTCCGGACAACTCAGTTAAAATTACACATTCCCAAAACCTGTTTTAGTCAGATCCGACCCAGAACTGTGACATTGTTTAGAATTCTGGATCCGGCTCGCATTTCAGATATTTGGGTACGGGTGGATTTGAGAAGACCTGTAGTTCAGTTCTTGGGCACAGGAACTGTGGTGATCTGCTTGGAACATGTAGGTATTACAGACTGGGTCAGGGAGGGGATGAAAAAATTCAGTGAAGACACTTGCCAAGCTGGTCAGTGCATTCTCTGAGTATGCGTCCTTGTAGTCTGTCTGGCCCTGCGGCCTTGTGAATGTTGACCTGTTTAAAGGTCTTACTCACATCGGCTACGGAGAGCGTGATCACACAGTCGTCCGGAACAGCTGGCGCTCTCATGCATGCTTCAGTGTTGCTTGCCTCTACCCTAGCATAGAAGGCGTTTAGCTCGTCTGGTTGGCTTGCGTCGCTGGGCAGCTCGCGGCTGGGGCTCCCTTTGTAATCCGTGATAGTTTGCGAGCCCTGTCGCATCCGACGAGCGTCAGAGCCGGCGAAGTAGGATTCGATCTTAGTCCTGTATCGAAGCTGTGCCTGTTTTGATGGTTCGTCGGATTAGTGTCCCGCTCCTTGAAAGCGGCAGCTCTAGCCTTTAAGTCAGTGTGCATGTTGCCTGTAATCCATGGCTTCTGGTTGGGATATGTACGTACGGTCACTGTGGGGATGACGTCATCAATGCTCTTAATGAAGCCGGTGATTGATGTGGTAAACTACTCAATGCCATTGTGTGGAGTAAAGGTGATCGAGAGTTTTGTCTCCTAGAGTTGCACAGGTGACATGCTGGTAGGAATTGGGTCAAACAGGTTTCAGTTTAAAATCACCGGCCACTATGAGCGCCGGCTCTGGATGAGCATTTTCTTGTTTGCTTATGGCCCTATGCAGCTCGTTGAGTGCAGTCTTAGTGCCAGCTTCGGTTTGTGGCGGTAATAGGCAGCTATGAAAAAATATAGAAAAATATCTTGGTGAACGTAATGGTCTACGGCTTATCATGAGGTATTCTAACTCAGGCTAGCAGAACCTTGAGTCTTTCTTAATATTAGAGATCGCGCACCAGCTGTTGCTAACAGACACACCCCTCCACGCTAACCTTACCCGATGCTGCTGTATGGTCTTGATGATGCAAAGAAAAACCAGCTACTTGTCATGTTTCAGCTACAACTCTTAGAAACATAGGATGTTACAATTCTTCAGGTTCTGTTGATAGGATAGTCTTGAACAGAGGTCATCCAGTTTGTTCTCAAGTGATTGTATGTTCGCCAATAGAACTGAGGGTAGAGGCGCATTATTTATTAGCTGACGTGGTTTTGGCCTCTCTTACACCGTCTTTTCCGAGTCTCTGGGATTAGGGCCTGAGCAGAATGTCCCGCGTTGCTGACTCGTTGTTAGTGATCACTGTTCTGATGTCCAGAAGCACTTTAAGTCATAGGAAACAATGGCGACTTCATTATGTCCAAAAAAAGTTACGATCAGCAACACAAGCCCGTAAAACAGCAGATATCCATCGCAGTGCCATTCTTTAGCTAGACACGGGCCTTTCTTCTACTGTTCCTTTAGGCAAGGGGGAGGTTGGCGAGATCATGGATTTCCACCAGATCGACTCCTTGAATGCCGTACTCCTTGAAGTTTGCAGTTGTAAAAAAACAAAAACCTTTTGCTCAAAACATTTTTCTGGTCTATATGCACACCTTGAGTGTGTTCAATAGGGTATAATATAGCAATTTTTAAAATTCACATTCTGAATGTGTGAACCTGTGTACAAAGGTGATGAGACTCAGCTGCATAACGCCTAAATTTACATTATTTGAAATTGTACAGGTACGGGGAGAATGGCACCATTTCGCTGGCAGGCCTGAAGCGGCTGCTGGAAAACGTGGGACTCGACCGAATACGAAAGGTCATGGTGCAACACCATGAGCGACCCGAGGACGACGGAGCGGAGGGGCATCGGCATGGACACCACAACCACCACCGTAACCACCAACACGAGGACGAGCACAATGGCACACACCGTCAAAAGCACTCCCACCGCCCCCCCATTGAGCCCAAAAAGGTTCCCGAGACCCCCAAGGTGCCCAAAGTAGATGACCCTGTCCTGGGGAAGAAAGTGGAGAATTCGGATGCCCACCATAACCTCTATGTGAAGAAAACCACCGCGGCGCAGGAGATTAGCACCACCACTGAGGCAGTGCGCAGTCGGCGGGAAGCCCCCACTGCTAGTCTGACCACTGTCATACTGGTCAGCAACTCTCTGGGGGCTGAGAACCAAACGCAGCCACCCATGGTCAGGCCGGAGGGCTCGGATAACCAGCACTTATACGACCATGACCACGATAATGACCATAATGATCACAACCATGATCATGAACACAGTCATGATGACCACAGCCATGGTCAGGACAGCCTCCACAACCAGAGCCAAGATCACATACAGGAGAAAGCAGAGGTATGATTTGGGCAGCAATGTGACGTTCGGGGGTGTTTGATATTCGAACCACGCAAACATTCTCATACTCATAATTCCGATTGCACATAGCACTCCGACATTTGTCATTGTACATGACAAATGTTTTTCCCATATTTAGGTATCTGATGTGCTTGAACTCAATTCCGTCTTCCAGTTATTTCATTGTCCCACATTTTTCTACTCGGGTTCTCTCTCTCATATCTTTGTCAAGACAAATCATCAAGCAGTCATACCGTATCTGCTTGCATCGTATTTATTTTGTGTATTTGGTCACATGCAATTTTTGGGTCCTAATTTGCATCGTCGTTGTGTGTTTTAGTGTTTGAATGCCTCCAGTATCCTGTCGTCCCACGGGATGGCCGAAGGGGCCCTGTCTCTCAGTGACTTCGGCTACCTGTGCCCTGCCCTTCTCAACCAGATCGATGCCAAGTCCTGCATACTGCACGGCAACCAACCACCCCAGCATGTCAACAAAGGTATGATTATGGCTCTTTCGCAATTGTCGGGGGGAAAAAAATCGGACCTCTTCTCTTCATTTCATTGAACTGATCTTAAAGAACTGACCAGGGCCCGGTTTCCCAAAAGCATCTCAAGGCTAAGTTCATGGTTAGACTCTTCATAGGGAGCATCGTTACATATCCAGGCTGTTTACCACAACCGTCGTTATTAATGTTGCACTTGAAAACGCTTGTAATTTTAGCGCCCAGCTCAGACCACTCATCGATCAGCTAAGTGCGTCTTAAGATGCTTTTTCTTTTGCCCCCCCCGCCTTACTTAATACACAAGAGCTCCGCTAAACAAAATCACATAGTTGATCCGTCTCTGTGACCACCAAAATTTTTTGTTCTGAAGTTAACCTACAAATATGAAGTTGACAATGTCTTTGCAATTGATACAGATAAGTGACGTATAAAACGATGCTTCAAATGGAAACCGAGATGACTGCATTAACATATAAACAGTAGGCTATAGGTGGTTTCAAATCGAGTTCTATTTTGCTACACGTAGGCTACTGTCTGTAATTTCTTTCAATATATTTCATGACGTGTGGCCTAACGTGTGCAATGATGTGCCAAATCTGATTTTTTTTTAGGGAATTTTTATTGGGTAAGCATTAGAATAAGCCGCCTCAATATTTGCAGCCGTAGGTGGTAATATCTCTGTTGAAGCTGATCCGTCGTCAGTATTGTGAAATAATTATATTCTTAAGGAACTATTTGAATGGAGAAAGCTGATACGGGAGCAGCGCTCCCTTTCGATCCCATCGGTATCGACGCACGACGCACTTAGTGGCCGTTCTCTCTGTGTGATGCTTTGGGAAACGCATGTTACATCTTCCGCTGTTGTAGGAATGATGCGTGGTTAAAACACTTGTAAGCCTAAGTACCATCGCTATTGGGGACCCGGGTCCAGGTCAAAGCCAGCCGTACTGTGCACTGTATTGATTTCACCTGTCAGGTCTTTTCCAATCAGTGCTGTTGAAGGGGAGGAGACGAGCAGAGGATGGATTTCGAAACAATCTCGACAGAGCCGGTATCCCCTCTTACAGAAAGTGTAGTCATCTTACACTGTCTAGCCAGAAAGTGATAACAAAAATGGGATACACTTGCTAATCTAGCGGGAGTCTCGGGTAGGTGCTTTGGAATATATGATACCTGTGCTCGCATAATGCAATAATTGTTTGAAGTGCCAATGTTTCAGTCAACCAATCTTTGTCAGAACAAAAGGGGAACTGTGTGAGCTAGCAGTGTGCAGGAATCTCTTCATTTTTTACAGTATCCTCGGTTTATTCAACTTGCAGACAACAATGACATGTAATGTAACGATAGCTGCTTTGATTGAATTCCATGGCAAGTCAGTTGAACACTCAAGTACCGATCAAGTGGCCGAGGTCTCTTGACTTTGACCTTGAGTTTCACGTGCGTTTTGGTACCTTTTTAGATAAATATTAACTGCGAGGTTGATAATAGTGCATACTGGAAATCTGCACAAGCTCCATTTTCTCGTCTGAAGAGTATGGTTCCTCGTGACTCTTTTGTGGCTTGCTTTCAAGGCACAATCTGTTCCTTTTTATATCCAGTCAAAGTTGCTTCTCCTGAACTTGTTAATGAAGTCCGGTTGTGCCTGGACAATAATGACATTTTTGAAGAAGATGTCACTCCACTACAGCATAATGTAAAGAAAATGATTCAAACTATTACGCACGTATTCATTTTAGCAATGCCTTATGATGTATTAATCACGTTTTTAATTTCTTTTAATTTTTTATCCCTTTCAGTTCACAAGCATAATGATCCCCATCACCATGGTCATCACAACCATGATCACACTCACGAGGACCATCAAGTGAATGAAAACAAGAAAGTAGGCTCAATTCAAGCGGGTAAGAACCGCCGCATTATTTCGGGGCAGTGTTTGTGTCCTCCTTTTGTATTCTGCCGCTCCAATTCTGTGGCAGATGGGATGAATCTATTAGTTGTCGTGAACTGTTTCTCACTGTGCTAATTTCATTCCGTTACACCAGTTTGTCTATTATACTTTGGGGGGCGGGGGCATTTTGCGTCAGCAATTAGCGGTGAGCTAAAATGTCACTGTTTCACTCGCATCGATGAACCTTTTAATCAAAACCGGAAAACCGGATCTGTTCTAGCGTGGGCCGGCGGCTTTGTCTCCATTACCATCATCAGCCTGCTGTCCTTGGCTGGCGTGGTGCTCATCCCGCTGATGAACCGCGTCTTCTTCAAGTTCCTGCTCAGCTTCCTGGTGGCGCTGGCTGTGGGCACGCTGAGCGGAGACGCCTTCCTGCACCTCATACCTCACGTGAGTCACACTAGATGACTGCTTTGGGGCACTACATATTAGGGCAGAACATGGGGGTAGTTCCTAAAAGCTAAACGTGAAGCTCGGTCAATGTGACTGGCCTGTTAATCGTGCTGAGCTGGACTTAAGTCAAGATGGCCATGAATCAGGGGGGGAAAAAGTCCCAATGATTGGTTACATTAGTTTTAGCTTGCCTTCACTTTAGGACCAATTTGAATGGTCTGTACAAAAACTGCCTGTCCGGTGCTCTGGCGAGCTAAAACAAATGCACCTATTGCTTCCTATCCTTCAGTCGCACTCACTCATACATTCCCATCTCCTCCTCTAACCCCACCAGTCTCAGGGGGGCCACCACCACTACCAGCACTCTGTGAACAGGACATCAGGGCACGGTCTCCACGGGGAGGAGGAAGAGGACCATAACCTGGACGGGGTGTGGAAGGGGTTGACTGCCCTGGGCGGAGTCTACTTCATGTTCCTCATCGAGCACTTCCTCACACTGGGCAAAATGTACAAGGACAAACAGAAGGTCAGGGGGTTTCTTCGAGGAGTGGCTTCTATTGTGTCGGATGTGGTTTTAGTCTTCATGTTTATATATTTGCTGAAATGTTTATTCATTTTTGATAATTCAGTATGGAAACATAGGTGTGAAAATTCATTTGTAATGCAAAAAATGAAAGATTAAAAAAAAATGATATTGTATAGTTACAGGGTATTTCCCCTATATTCATATAGCAGCGGTGTCTCACTGCTGCTAAATTGTAGTCACCGCTGCAAAAATAGTGTGTGTGTCTGAGAGACTGACTCACTGACACTGAGAGAGACTGACACTGAGAGAGACTGACACTGAGAGAGACTGACACTGAGAGAGACTGACACTGAGAGAGACTGGCACTGAGAGAGACTGGCACTGAGAGAGACTGGCACAGAGAGACTGATTGACTGACTGACACTGAGCGACTGACTGACTCACTGAGACTGACTGAGGGACTGACTGAGGCTGTGGCTGGCTGGCTGAGATTCTGACTGGCTGACGACAGAGAGACTAGACTGACTGGCTGAGATTCTGACTGACTGACAGATTCTGACTGACTGACAGATTCTGACTGACTGACAGATTCTGACTGACTGACAGATTCTGACTGACTGACAGATTCTGACTGACTGACAGATTCTGACTGACTGACAGATTCTGACTGACTGACAGATTCTGACTGACTGATTCTGACTGACAGATTCTGACTGACAGATTCTGACTGACAGATTCTGACTGACAGATTCTGACTGACAGATTCTGACTGACAGATTCTGACTGACTGACTGACTGATTCTGACTGACTGACTGACTGATTCTGACTGACTGATTCTGACTGACTGACTGACTGATTCTGGCTGATTCTGACTGACTGATTCTGGCTGACTGATTCTGACTGACTGACAGATTCTGACTGACTGACAGATTCTGACTGACTGACAGATTCTGACTGACTGACTGATTCTGACTGACAGATTCTGACTGACAGATTCTGACTGACAGATTCTGACTGACAGATTCTGACTGACAGATTCTGACTGACAGATTCTGACTGACTGACTGACTGATTCTGACTGACTGACTGACTGATTCTGACTGACTGATTCTGACTGACTGACTGACTGATTCTGGCTGATTCTGACTGACTGATTCTGGCTGACTGATTCTGACTGACTGATTCTGACTGACTGATTCTGACTGACTGACTGACTGATTCTGACTGACTGACTGATTCTGACTGACTGACTGATTCTGACTGACTGACTGATTCTGACTGACTGACTGATTCTGACTGACTGACTGATTCTGACTGACTGACTGATTCTGACTGACTGACTGATTCTGACTGACTGATTCTGACTGACTGATTCTGACTGACTGATTCTGACTGACTGATTCTGACTGACTGACTGATTCTGACTGACTGACTGATTCTGACTGACTGATTCTGACTGACTGATTCTGACTGACTGACTGAGACTGACTGACTGACTGAGACTGACTGACTGATTCTGACTGACTGATTCTGACTGATTCTGACCATGCTTCCGATTGTTATGAAAACTTGAAATCGGCCCCGATTTAATCGGTCGACCTCTAATTCTGGCCCATGTTGACTCCAATGCTTCCCACAGTTGTGTGAAGTTGGCTGGATGTCCTTTGGTTGGTGGACCATTCTTGATACTCACTGGAAACTGTTGAGTCTGACAAACCCAGCACCTTTGCAGTTCTTGACACAAACCGGTGCGCCTGGCACATACTACCATACCCCGCTCAAGGGCACTTAAATCTTTTGTCTTGCCCATTCACCCTCTGAATGGCACACATACACAATCCATGTCTCAAGGCTTAAATTATTCTTTAACCTGTCTCCTCCCCTTCATCTACACTGATTGAAATGGATTTAACAAGTGACATCAATAAGGGATCATAGCTTTCACCTGGTCAGTGTCATGGATAGAGCAGGTGTTCTTAATATTTGGTACACTCAGTCTGTGTGTGTGTGTTTAACTATACAGTTGAAGTCAGAAGTTTACATACACCTTAGCCAAATACATTTACACTCAGTTTTTCACAATTCCTGACATTTAATCAAAGTAAAAATCCCTGTCTTAGGTCAGTTAGGATCACCACTTTTATTTTAAGAATGTTGAAATGTCAGAATAATAGTAGAGATTGATTGATTTATTTCAGATTTGATTTCTTTCGTCACATTCCCAGTGGGTCAAAGTATACATACACTCAATTAGTATTTGGTAGCATTGCCTTTAAATTGTTTAATTTGGGTCAAATGTTTTGGGTAGCCTTCCACAATAAGTTGGGTGAATTTTGGCCCATTCCTCGTGACAGAGCTGGTGTAACTGAGTCAGGTTTTTAGGCCTCCTTGCTCGCACACGCTTCTTCAGTTCTGCCCACAAATGTTCTATAGGATTGAGGTCAGGGCTATAGAACATTTGACAATACCTTGACTTTGTTGTCCTTAAGCCATTTTGCCACAACTTTGGAAGTATTTTTCTACCTCATGATACCATCTATTTTGTGAAGTGCACCAGTCCCTCCTGCAGCAAAGCACCCCCACAAAATGATGCTGCCACCCCCGTGCTTCACGATTGGGATGGTGTTCTTCGGATTGCAAGCCTGCCCCTTTTTCCTCCAAACATAACGATGGTAATTATGGCAAACAGTTCTATTTTTGTTTCATCAGACCAGAGGACATTTCTCCAAAAAGTACGATCTTTGTCCCCATGTGCAGTTGCAAACCGTAGTCTGGCTTTTTTATGGCGGTTTTGGAGCAGTGTCTTCTTTCTTGCTGAGTGGCTTTTCAGGTTATGTGGATATAGATACTTTTGTACCTGTTTCCTCCAGCGTCTTCACAAGGTCCTTTGCTGTTGCTCTGGGATTGATTTGCACTTTCACACCAAGGTACGTTCATCTCTAGGAGACAGAACACGTCTCATTCCTGAGCGGTGTGACGGCTGCGTGGTCCCATGGTGTTTATACTTGCGTACTATTGTTTGTACAGATGAACGTGGTACCTTCAGGCGTTTGGAAATTGCTCCCGAGGATGAACCAGACTTGTGGTCTTCAATTGGTTTTCTGAGGTCTTGGCTGATTTCTTTTGATTTTCCCATGATGTCAAGCAGAGGCACTGAGTTTGAAGGTAGGCCTTGAAATACATCCACAGATACACCTCCAATTGACTCAAATTAGGTCAATTATCCTATCAGAAGCTTCTATAGCCATGACATAATTTTATGGAATTTTCCAAGCGGTTTAAAGGCACAGTCAACTTGGTGTATGGAAACTTCTGACCCACTGGAATTGTGATACTGTGAACTATAAATGAAATAATCTGTCTGTAAACAATTGTTGGAAAAATTACTTGTGTCATGCACAAAGTATATGTCCTAACCGACTTGCCAAAACTATAGTTTGTTTAACAATACATTTGTGGAGTGGTTGAAAATTAGTTTTAATGACTCCAACCGAAGTATATGTGATCTTCCGACTTCAACTGTTGGTGAAAGCAATGATTGATTACTGATGTGTCTTATTAAATGCACTTGAATCAGTGTAGATCAGATATTCCCAAACTGGGGTACGCAATGCCGTTCGGGGTACCCCAAATAAAAATGCGATTCTCGCGAATTCCACAAATGGTCCGTATGTAGCCAACTGTAGCTGCTGCTCATGTTGGTATCCGTATTGATGGCGCAACAGCCATGACATGGAGACAGTGGAGGGATAATGCGCATGGATGCATTTGCTCCCGACGCAACTTGGGTACACTGCAGCATCCACGAGAGGCTCTTGCTGCCAAAGGAATGCCTGACAGCTTGAAATACGTTTTGGACACTGTGAAAAATGGTTAACTTTAATAAAGCAAGGTCCCTGAACTGTATTTTCTGCTCTTTGCAAAAGGATATGGGCATGGACCATGTAACACTTTTACAACATACAGAAGTGCGCTGGTTATCAAGGGGCAAAGTATTGCCACATTTTTTTTTATTATTGAGAAACGAGCTTAAAGTTTCCTTTACTGACCATAACTTTCACTTGTCTGACCGCTTGCATGATGACCAGTTTCTCACATGACTGGCCTATCTGGGTGACGTTTTTTCTCGCCTGAATGAGCTGAATCTAGGATTACAGGGACTCCAGAACTACACTGCTCAAAAAAATAAAGGGAACACTTAAACAACACAATGTAACTCCAAGTCAATCACACTTCTGTGAAATCAAACTGTCCACTTAGGAAGCAACACTGATTGACAATAAATTTCACATGCTGTTGTGCAAATGGAATAGACAAAAGGTGGAAATTATAGGCAATTAGCAAGACCCCCCCCAAAACAGAAGTGATTCTACAGGTGGTGACCACAGACCACTTCTCAGTTCCTATGCTTCCTGGCTGATGTTTTGGTCACTTTTGAATGCTGGCGGTGCTCTCACTCTAGTGGTAGCATGAGACGGAGTCTACAACCCACACAAGTGGCTCAGGTAATGCAGTTCATCCAGGATGGCACATCAATGAGAACTGTGGCAAAAAGGTTTGCTGTGTCTGTCAGTGTAGTGTCCAGAGCATGCTACCACTAGAGTGAGAGCACCGCCAGCATTCAAAAGTGACCAAAACATCAGCCAGGAAGCATAGGAACTGAGAAGTGGTCTGTGGTCACCACCTGCAGAATCACTCCTGTTTTTGGGGGTGTCTTGCTAATTGGCTATAATTTCCACCTTTTGTCTATTCCATTTGCACAACAGCATGTGAAATTTATTGTCAATCAGTGTTGCTTCCTAAGTGGACAGTTTGATTTCACAGAAATGTGTTTGCATTAACAAGGACAACACACAGGTCTTTCCATCATTGTATGATACTTTTGTGTGCAAATTAACTCTTACGCTTACGGACAATGTTAAATGTGATATATAGCGAAGCACTGAGTGAGTTGAGTACGCAATTACGCAGGTACTTTTTCGAAACATGACACAAACAGCTGGATTCGTTATCCCTTTTATGCCTTGCCTTCAGTCCACTTACCGATATCTGAACAAGAGCGCCTCATCAAAATTGTAACAAGTGGTTCTGTGAAAATGTTATTTAATCAGAAGCTACTGCCAGATTTCTGGATAGGGATGCGCTCAGAGTATCCTGCCTTGGCAAATTGTGCTGTTAAGACACTGATGCTCTTTGCAACCACTTACCTGTGTGAGTGGATTCTCGGCCCTCACTAGCATTAACTAAATACAGGCACAGACTGTGTGGAAAATGATTTAAGACTGAGACTCTCTCAAACTCTGCAATGTTGGGTTGTAATGTGCATCCTTTCAAGCACACCCTTCTCATTGACCTGTGGTGAGTTATTTTTGAATAATTATTAAGGTTTTGTATGTAAGATGGTTAAATAAAGAGCTACATTATTATTATATTGTTATTTGTGCCCTGGTCCTGTAAGAGCTCTTTGTCACACCCTGGCTCATGGGAAGTGACAAACTCATGTATTGTAAAGTGTGGGTGTGTGTGTGTGTGTGTGTGGCAGGCTTACAATGATGACATAAAACAACATTTGAGAGTGCGCTGACCCTGGTGCTAGAGGGGAGGCGGTACGCAGTTGGAGGTTGAATGTTTGAAGGGGCACGGGACTATAAAAAGTTTGGGAAGCACTGGTGTAGATGAAGGGGAGGAGATGGGTTAAAGAAGGATTGTTAAGCCTTTAGACAATTGAGACATGGATTGTCTATTTGTGCCTTTCAGAGGGTAAATGGGCAAGACAAAAGATTGAAGTGCCCTTTAAACGGGCTATTGTAGAGGCTGTTCTAAGGGCAAAAGGGGGGAGGTGGTGCAACTCAATATTAGGAAGGCGTTGTTAATGTTTGTACGTGTGTGTGTGTGTTTAACTATACTTGTGGTACTATACTTGTTTTACAAACTGGGGAACTTTTCTTAGTCTCCACACTGTGAAATGCTATTTCTAGGGGGTTAAGGTTAGTTTTAGGGTTGGGGTTAGGTAAAATAGGATTTTGAATGGGACTGAATTGTGTATCCCCACAAGGTTAGTTACACAAGACGTGTGTGTACAGTATTTCTGCCGAGACACGCTTTTAAATGGATAGTCAATTCGATGAATGGGAACAGCTAGCGTCTCGTTGTACTTATACTAGTAGCAATGCCCCCTCACCCTTTTCACCACCGCTGAAAACAATCCTAGGGGAAATCCCGTTACGACTGCATGGTTCCATCATTCAGCATCTTGTATTTGTATTTCTGCCTTTTGATTTCATGTATGTTGCGATCTGCAGAATTGGTTTACGGATAGCAATGATCATTTACATAAATGTGATGATTGTCTTTGTTCTTACCACTATTCATCTCCTATTAACCAAACAGGTGAAGAAATATGACCAGAACGATGACAAGGTGGATCCTGAGAAACTACCGGGACTGGAGGAGAACGACCTAAAGCCAATTGAAGGTCAATCTGAAAGAGATCGTTGTGGAGACGTTTAACAAACGATGTGACAACATTCACTCTGTCTCAGTGCGTTAAAACACAGATGCAGAGACCAATAGTTTGACTTCCGAGTTTTATAATCCTAACATTTATTGACAATGCATGCAACCAACCTTTTTACTTACTTTATTTTTATGACGTCTATTTGACAGGGATAATTCACTTTTAATCAGCATTTATGTAACGCATGTGCCAGATTTAGCTCAAAGGCTAATTTTCACCAGTAAGACATTGTCCTTGCGTCAGAACCCAGACAAAAAGACCAAAGGATTAACATTTAAACGACCATGTGTTGTTGGTTAGCGATTACCTTCGGCGCACATTGATGCTAGTGTTTGTGAGTTCGAATCCGACCCATGCCATTTCTAACACACACTGTCCGCCTAACTTTGCTTCTCTCACTGTCTCTTTCCAATAAACATGAAAAATACAGAAATGAGTGAGAATTCCCACTCAAAAAACCCCCCCACACAAAACAATTAACCCTGCCTTCTGTCGTGTCCCTATCCCCCAAAGATGTGAATATTAACGGAGGTGGCAACTTCGGCGACCACCACAGCGATGGACTCCACCGGGGCAGCGAGGAGGAGGAGGTAATGCTGGCGCCCGCCACCTCACCCGAGGGCTACGCCTCCGTGTCGGGCTCGGCGGCTGCTGCCACCTACACAGCAGGGGACTGTGAGAACAAGTGCCACTCCCACTTCCACGACACGGTGGGCGAGGCAGACAACCTGCACCACCACCACCACGAATACCATCACATCCTGCACCACCACCACTCTCAGAACCACCATCCACACAGCCACTCGCATTCGTATTCGGAACAACACTTCCAGCAGGCTGGTGTGGCCACGCTGGCCTGGATGGTTATCATGGGCGACGGGCTGCACAACTTCAGTGACGGCCTGGCCATCGGTGGGTTGACGTTTTAACTTGACCTCAATACAAGGGGAAAGCGTCAGTTTGATAATAGTGTGATAATGCTGTTTTAATGTTTGTTTTTCTTTTCAGCTATTTGAGGATGATATAAATAAGTTGACGAAGAGAGAAATGAGTTTGCGCTATCATAGAATCAATCAATCAAATGTATTTATATAGCCCTTCTTCCATCGGCTGATCTCTCAAAGTGCTGTGCAGAAACATTATTTCTTTAACATTTTTGTAAAGGGAAAGGTAATACCTAGTCAGTTGCACAACTGAATGCATTCAACCTAAATGTCTTCCACATTTAACCCAATCCCTCTGTGTCAGAGGGGGGGGGGGGGGGGGGGGGCTGCCTTCATCAAAGTCCACATCATTGGATCCCAGGGAGCAGTTGTTGTTTTTGGGTTAACTGTCTTGCTCAAGGGCACAACGGCAGATTTTCTTTCCTCCCACCTTTGGATTCGAACCAGCGACTTTTCGGTTACTGGCCAAATGCTCTTAACCGCCAGTAGTACTAGTCATGACTATACATGAGGATTTAGGAGAAATGTAATTTGAACCTACATATTCTTCGGTTTAACATACTCTTAGGTTTGAACACTTTATACCCATGGCTTAAGAGGGAGAAACTTCACTCTTTTTGTATCTGCTGTTTTTGTCAAGATCTGATATTTAAAAGTATTATGTCTAGTTCATCGCTGTTGAACAGCCATCACTAGCCGTCTACCAGGTGACGCACTCCCACACGACACACACAAGCTATCACACACACACACCACATACTCACACACGCTCGCGTACATGCTCCCACAGCCAAGGCTGCTGTCCCACGCTATAGACATTTAACCGTTGATCACTTCCCGTTTCGCACTATTGAAATACTGTATGTCTGACAGCTCATCGTAGTATTTCTACCACTGTACATTGTATTTTAGTTACTGTTTATACACACTGCATATTTATTTATACACTGGATTCTTTACATGGCTTACTCTATCTTTTGTAGCTGCGTATAGATTGCATTTGATTACTGCTACAGTAATCACCCTGCTGTATTTTTTAAATTCTTATTTTAATTGTTAGGCGCTAGTAACATAAGCATTTCGCTGCACCCGATATAACAACTGCTAAACTGTGTACGCGACCAATAAACATTGATTTTGTTTACATTATTCAACTCAATCTTTATGACCCATAATGAAGGGTTTTACGGTTATTTAATGTTTCTTAATGACTTATGACAGGGGCGGCGTTCACGGAAGGGCTGTCCAGTGGCCTCAGTACGTCGGTGGCCGTGTTCTGCCATGAACTGCCTCACGAGCTGGGTAAGACGAAACGGCCTAGCCAATACTTACAGCTGTCATTTTAACTTGAGGTTGGACACTTTTGATGTTGAATGAACACCCCCTCTTATTTTATTTTAACAGTAGCCGTCAACACTGCTTTCAAAGGTGTGGTTTTCCCCAATTGCATCAAAATGTTGTGCAATGACTGGGCTTTTGCATGTTTCTCTCCCTCTGGCAGTAGCACTTGCAATTTGAAAGCACTTCGAGGAATGTTTTTCTCTCTCATAGAACGCACAACGACAAGCTGACCAATAGAAAAGCTTACTACTATGGGATTGTCTTCGTGGACAGCTTTAGCATCTTGAAAGTGCGCCTATTCAGAAATATTTTTTCATGTTCCATGTTTTGGGGGTTTGGCAACAATTTAACATTGGTGCAGTGCCGCTGCTAAAGGAATTTAGAAAAAAATCGCTGCCTCGGCCCTGCCCCAGTGCACTGCTCAGATTGAATTGCTGCATCTTTTTCTCCGGCCCATGTGTCCTAAAGCCTTGCATCCTTCCTCCCCCTTAGGTGACTTCGCTGTGCTGTTGAAGGCTGGCATGACAGTGCGACAGGCCATTCTCTACAACATGCTGTCTGCCATGATGGCGTACCTGGGCATGATCACGGGCATCCTCATTGGGCACTACGCTGACAACATCTGCATGTGGATCTTCGCCCTCACCGCCGGGCTCTTCATGTATGTTGCCCTGGTGGACATGGTAAGTCCCACGGTTTGAACATTATTAACATGCATGTCTGTGTACTCGCAGGTTCTTGAAAGGACATTGTAATGAAGATGGTGTAGCTTTGTAAATGATAGCGTTATTGGACATACTTTAATAAATGTTTTGCGCAAGCCATAGTCATATTCAGTAGGGGTGTAACGGTACACATATTCGTACCCGAACTGTTCATACAGGGACCTCTGTACATACATTTTTTTTAAATAAAAACTTTAGGCCTATAGGCTATGCCTATGCTCACGTTGTGATCAAAATTTGCATCTTAATTGCTGCGTTTCAAACTTTCTTTTTTGTGAGGCGCAGCCGGGAACTAGTTACAGTGGTGGAAAAAGTACCTAACTGTAATACTTGAGTAAAAGTAAAGATACCTTTTAATAGAAAATGACTCAAGTGAAAGTCACCCATTGAAATACTCCTTGAGTAAAAGTATTTGGTTTTAAATATAAAAAAACACCAATAGAAAGGTAAATGTAATTGCAAAAATATACTTAAATATCAAGATAAAAGGTAAGAATCGTTTCAAATTCCTTAAATTAAGCAGACTAGACGGCACAATTATCTTTAGTTTTTTACATTTACATTTACATTTAAGTCATTTAGCAGACGCTCTTATCCAGAGCGACTTACAAATTGGTGCATTCACCTAATGACATCCAGTGGAACAACCACTTTACAATAGTGCATCTAAATCTTTTAAGGGGGGGGGGGGGGGCAGAAGGATTGCTTTATCCTATCCTAGGTATTCCTTGAAGAGGTGGGGTTTCAGGTGTCTCCGGAAGGTGGTGATTGACTCCGCTGTCCTGGCGTCGTGAGGGAGTTTGTTCCACCATTGGGGTGCCAGAGCAGCGAACAGTTTTGACTGGGCTGAGCGGGAACTGTACTTCCTCAGTGGTAGGGAGGCGAGCAGGCCAGAGGTGGATGAACGCAGTGCCCTTGTTTGGGTGTAGGGCCTGATCAGAGCCTGAAGGTACTGAGGTGCCGTTCCCCTCACAGCTCCGTAGGCAAGCACCATGGTCTTGTAGCGGATGCGAGCTTCAACTGGAAGCCAGTGGAGAGAGCGGAGGAGCGGGGTGACGTGAGAGAACTTGGGAAGGTTGAACACCAGACGGGCTGCGGCGTTCTGGATGAGTTGTAGGGGTTTGATGGCACAGGCAGGGAGCCCAGCCAACAGCGAGTTGCAGTAATCCAGACGGGAGATGACAAGTGCCTGGATTAGGACCTGCGCCGCTTCCTGTGTGAGGCAGGGTCGTACTCTGCGGATGTTGTAGAGCATGAACCTACAGGAACGGGCCACCGCCTTGATGTTAGTTGAGAACGACAGGGTGTTGTCCAGGATCACGCCAAGGTTCTTAGCGCTCTGGGAGGAGGACACAATGGAGTTGTCAACCGTGATGGCGAGATCATGGAACGGGCAGTCCTTCCCCGGGAGGAAGAGCAGCTCCGTCTTGCCGAGGTTCAGCTTGAGGTGGTGATCCGTCATCCACACTGATATGTCTGCCAGACATGCAGAGATGCGATTCGCCACCTGGTCATCAGAAGGGGGAAAGGAGAAGATTAGTTGTGTGTCGTCTGCATAGCAATGATAGGAGAGACCATGTGAGGTTATGACAGAGCCAAGTGACTTGGTGTATAGCGAGAATAGGAGAGGGCCTAGAACAGAGCCCTGGGGGACACCAGTGGTGAGAGCGCGTGGTGAGGAGACAGATTCTCGCCACGCCACCTGGTAGGAGCGACCTGTCAGGTAGGACGCAATCCAAGCGTGGGCCGCGCCGGAGATGCCCAACTCGGAGAGGGTGGAGAGGAGGATCTGATGGTTCACAGTATCGAAGGCAGCCGATAGGTCTAGAAGGATGAGAGCAGAGGAAAGAGAGTTAGCTTTAGCAGTGCGGAGCGCCTCCGTGATACAGAGAAGAGCAGTCTCAGTTGAGTGACTAGTCTTGAAACCTGACTGATTTGGATCAAGAAGGTCATTCTGAGAGAGATAGCAGGAGAGCTGGCCAAGGACGGCACGTTCAAGAGTTTTGGAGAGAAAAGAAAGAAGGGATACTGGTCTGTAGTTGTTGACATCGGAGGGATCGAGTGTAGGTTTTTTCAGAAGGGGTGCAACTCTCGCTCTCTTGAAGACGGAAGGGACGTAGCCAGCGGTCAGGGATGAGTTGATGAGCGAGGTGAGGTAAGGGAGAAGGTCTCCGGAAATGGTCTGGAGAAGAGAGGAGGGGATAGGGTCAAGCGGGCAGGTTGTTGGGCGGCCGGCCGTCACAAGACGCGAGATTTCATCTGGAGAGAGAGGAGAGAAAGAGGTCAAAGCACAGGGTAGGGCAGTGTGAGCAGAACCAGCGGTGTCGTTTGACTTAGCAAACGAGGATCGGATGTCGTCGACCTTCTTTTCAAAATGGTTGACGAAGTCGTCTGCAGAGAGGGAGGAGGGGGGGGGGAGGGGGAGGAGGATTCAGGAGGGAGGAGAAGGTGGCAAAGAGCTTCCTAGGGTTAGAGGCAGATGCTTGGAATTTAGAGTGGTAGAAAGTGGCTTTAGCAGCAGAGACAGAAGAGGAAAATGTAGAGAGGAGGGAGTGAAAGGATGCCAGGTCCGCAGGGAGGCGAGTTTTCCTCCATTTCCGCTCGGCTGCCCGGAGCCCTGTTCTGTGAGCTCGCAATGAGTCGTCGAGCCACGGAGCGGGAGGGGAGGACCGAGCCGGCCTGGAGGATAGGGGACATAGAGAGTCAAAGGATGCAGAAAGGGAGGAGAGGAGGGTTGAGGAGGCAGAATCAGGAGATAGGTTGGAGAAGGTTTGGGCAGAGGGAAGAGATGATAGGATGGAAGAGGAGAGAGTAGCGGGGGAGAGAGAGCGAAGGTTGGGACGGCGCGATACCATCCGAGTAGGGGCAGTGTGGGAAGTGTTGGATGAGAGCGAGAGGGAAAAGGATACAAGGTAGTGGTCGGAGACTTGGAGGGGAGTTGCAATGAGGTTAGTGGAAGAACAGCATCTAGTAAAGATGAGGTCAAGCGTATTGCCTGCCTTGTGAGTAGGGGGGGAAGGTGAGAGGGTGAGGTCAAAAGAGGAGAGGAGTGGAAAGAAGGAGGCGGAGAGGAATGAGTCAAAGGTAGACATGGGGAGGTTAAAGTCACCCAGAACTGTGAGAGGTGAGCCGTCCTCAGGAAAGGAGCTTATCAAGGCATCAAGCTCATTGATGAACTCTCCAAGGGAACCTGGAGGGCGATAAATGATAAGGATGTTAAGCTTGAAAGGGCTGGTAACTGTGACAGCATGGAATTCAAAGGAGGCGATAGACAGATGGGTAAGGGGAGAAAGAGAGAATGACCACTTGGGAGAGATGAGGATATTTACGGATAGCCAGGGGTACACTCAGACAAACTAAGCATTTGTGTTTGAGTCCGCCAGATCAGAGGCAGTAGGGGGATGACCAGGGATGTTATCTTGAGAAGTGTGTGAATTGGACCATTTTCTGTCCTGCTAAGCATTAAAAATGTAATGAGTACTTTTTGGTGTCAGAGAAAATGTTTGGAGTAAAAAGTACATTATTTTCTGTAGGATTGTAGGGAAGTAAAAGCAAAAGTTGTCCAAAATATAAATAATAAAGTACAGATATATTGGGGCAGCAGGGAGCCTAGTGGTTAGAGTGTTGGGCCAGTAACCGAAAGGATGCTGGATAGAATCCCTGAGCTGACAACTTTTGCTTTTACTTCCCTATAATCCTAGAGAAAATAATGTACTTTTTACTCCAAACATTTTCTCTGACACCCAAAAGTACTCGTTACTTTTTTTTAAATTTACTTAACTAGGCAAGTCAGTTAAGAACAAATTCTTATTTACAATGACGGCCTACTGGTGAACACTGGGTTAACTGCCTTGTTCAGGGGCAGAACGACACATTTTTACATGTAAAGGATCTGCAGAGAGGATCTGCAGAGAAAAATGGAAGAAACTCCCCAAATGCAGGTGTGCCAAGCTTGTAGCGTGATACCCAAGAAGACTTTCTGAAGGCACTGTGATATCACATTATACCGGAGTGGGAAATGAGAAGTACTGTGCTACACACCCTTTATGAAAGTCACACAAGTGCACATATTTCTTTCTGTTTGTAAGAAAACATTTTAGCCTAGACCTATACAATGTCTAAGCCATGTTTACATATTGATTTCACACGCATATTGCACTTTATTTTAGTGATGAGTAATAGTGTGTTTTTTAATTTAAGAAAATACAAAGTGTTGGTGTTCCTGATTTTTGTTCTCTCATCAGTCATTATGTCTCGTGATAATGTATGGAATCAGGAATACCAACACTTTGCATTTACTTACTTACTGTACAACATTTTTGTTCATTTAACTGTTGACGTTTCATTTTCCTGCTAAACGGAAACCATGACCCCAAAACGGCAATACGTACCGAACCGTGGGGTTGGTGAACTGTTACACCCCTCATTTTCAGGCCATACAGTGTTTTTAGCAGTAGTCAGTTGTCCTCCCACCAACAGAGCAACATTGAGTTTTTTTTTTACCAACAGTCATTGCCATCTGTTATGCTGGTTCAGCAGGACTTGTCAAAAATACCCATCCCACCAAGGCAAACAGCATTGTACTGTTGCTTAGCCTTTTGCTTAGCTTGCTGATAAGTGGCCCTCTGAACCATATGGCCTCTTCACACACACACACACACACACACACACACACACACACACACACACACACACACACACACACACACACACACACACACACACACACACACACACACACGTACACGTACACACACACGCACGTACGTGAGAGAAGCAGTTACACACACGTACGTGAGAGAAGCAGTTACACACACGTACGTGAGAGAATCAGGTAGGGACTGACTGGGCTGTCACAGGCAGCTGACTGTTGTACAGCCCAGCTAATTCCTCTCAAGTCTGACCTCTTGTGGCCATGTTGAATGCATGCGATGTCTTCCAAAGCTGCATAAGAGCAATTTCTCGACCAGGAATACAATTTAATGTGCGTCTGTGATTGGAGGCTTCTGTTACCACAAATGTACATTACAAGCGGCTCAGTGGCATTTCAAAATATAGTAGAAATATGGATCTCTTGTGATATGGATATTGCACATGTCAGCCCCTACCATCATGCATTTAAAAGCAAAGGGTTGGTGTAATTATTGGTTGGAGAGCGTTTCCACCATTGTTAAATTCTTTCAAGAAAGTGTAAAATTGCGTACTTAGCGGAAGGGTGGAGAATGGGGATGTTTACTTGTTTACTTGATTCTATGCCTCGAATTAGAAGCTGCTTTACCAGATAAGTTCCATTCAGCACAAACCAATGTTTGACGTTTCACAGGTCCCGGAGATGCTCCACAACGATGCTGGGGACCACGGCTTCAGCCACTGCGGCTTCTTCCTGCTCCAGAACGCAGGCATCCTGTTGGGCTTCTGCATCATGCTGCTCATCGCAATCTTTGAACATAAAATCCAGCTGGAAATAGACCTCTAAACTGATGGATCTCAAACCTGGTCTCCAAGGACCCCTGTGTTTGCAGGTTTGATTCCAAACCGAACCTGGTACTGGGAGAAGGAATAGATGAATTGAACATGGTTAGTTGATTAGAACAGAATGTAGCCTTAAGTTTGATTGTAAGCCCACATGCACAGGCATCCTTGGAACACCAGCAGTGTTGAGAAACACTCCTCAAACTGACAGGACCAAGCGCCGTGTGTCTCACCTGCCAAGTGGCCACATCACGAGTCAGCCATTACGGTGTTTTTCCCCTCTCATCTCCTCTCCTCCAAGAAGTGAAAAAGAAATGATTAGTGTGAACATTTTATTTTTGGTCAAGGTTCAACTGTTGCAAAAATGTCAATTGGCATGTGTTCTGTATGTGTTTTTTTATGTCTGTCGAACCTTTTGGTGTCGCGTAGCTGTCTGTCTTCCCTCAGTGTGCTTCATGTTTTATTTCTGGTCAAGATTTACAGCAAAAAAAAACAAAATGGAGGATCGTGTTTTGTTGACGGGATGTTTGGAAAGGACAAGCTTTGTTTGTGGGCGTCAGAACAAGGGCCAATCCTTTTAATGTTGTGTTTATTTCAAATCCACAAGGGTCAAGTGAAAGCTCATTGATTGGGCAAGGAGGCTTCATGCCCAATTTCGGGGCCACTGTACCACAGGTTGTGACTTTAAACATTGTAAGTGCCAGTCGGCTTGAGCCTGTTTTAATCCCAACCTAACCCACCTCCTTGGTAACAGTGCACCAAGTCTTTAAATGCCCGATCAAAACGAATCAAGCCAATTTAAGGGCAGTTAATATCACTATGCCTCGGGAATTGTGTGCATAGTGCTATACTCGGTGGGGGGGGGGGGGGGGGGACTTAGATCAGTCTTTTAAGTCTGTTACATTGTCCTCACAGAGGAACGTTGGTTGTAAATGTGTTTGAAATAGCTCTGCAAATCAAGGCTAATTTACGAGGTACAGTATCTCACAAGTAACACTGTGTTGAGCATTTTCTCCCCATGAAAGTAGTCTATTAGACATCTCTATCCCTAAGTTTGTTAATTTAGCCAGTGTCAATAGGATATCCAGTCATGGGACTAGATAGATATCGATCGATCTGATACATGAGTACATTTTCTCTTCACTAAGTGATTATAGTGGTAACTTCTTTCAAAGGTCCTATGATGAATGTGTGATCTATGTCTGTTCAGAATGAAGCCACTCGAAGTGGAATTATGTTTTTAAGTTATCGTGCCAATATCTCATCTCGCCGTGTTTTGAAAAGACAACCACACCTTTGGTCAGGAAAAAAATGTATGTTTTCATCTGTTTCACACACTGTTTAAGGAAGAGGTACATCATGAAGAGAACTATTTTGTGTGCCATTTATTTTACTGTTGTGTACGTCAGGCAGCTTTGGATGTAATATGTGTTACTTTACATTCCAGAAGAAAATAAAAGTTATTGCCTACCACCACCTCTTTGGCCTCGCTGGATAAGTAGAGTATGACTGCACCCACAAGAATGTAACGGGAACATTGAAAAGACTTTCGATCTGGAACTTGAAAGTAGCTATGCTGCTCGGGCAGGTCCTCTGACATTGAACTCGATTGACAGAGTGCAACTGAATAGGGCTGGGCAGTATTCAGGTTTTTATACTGTTCACTTCTGTATTGCTGGAAGTGCACACAAGGGGCGCTATTATAACTTGGAGGGGGGGGGGGCACAAAACAATTTGAATGTCTGCTGTAACCAAGAAGCTTGATCTTGACACTTAGCTAAACTCAAAAACATTACTTCCATAAGAAATGTGTTAAAGTTAGCATGACAAATGCATTAGCTGGATATCATTTATTTGACACATCTTAGATGTCTTATTATACTTTTAATCATACCGTCAGTATTTGGAATACCCTGGTATACGGTATATCGCCCTAGCCTTCCACTGAAAATTGCTTCCAGAGAAAATGTGAGTTTAGTCATTTGACCTCTTGGTGACCACTGGATGGCAGTCTAAATCCATTTGCCGGTAGCAGGGACTGTGTGTTTATGTACAGTGTGGGGGGGAAGTATTGTCAGCCACCAATTGTGCAAGTTCTCCCACTTAAAAAGATGAGAGAGGCCTGTAATTTTCATCATAGGTACACTTCAACTATGACAGGCAAAATGAGGGGGAAAAATCCAGAAAATCACATTGTAGGATTTTTAATGAATTTATTTGCAAATTGTGGTGGAAAATAAGTATTTGGTCAGCTACAAACAAGCAAGATTTCTGGCTCTCACAGACCTGTAACTTCTTCTTTTAAGAGGCTCCTCTGTCCTCCACTCGTTATCAGTATTAATGGCACCTGTTTGAACTTGTTATCAGTATAAAAGACACCTGTCCACAACCTCAAACAGTCACAATCCAAACTCCACTATGGCCAAGACCAAAGAGCTGTCAAAGGACACCAGAAACAAAATTGTAGACCTGCACCAGGCTGGGAAGACTGAATCTGCAATAGGTAAGCAGCTTGGTTTGAAGAAGTCAACTGTGGGAGCAATTATTAGGAAATGGAAGACATACAAGACCACTGATAATCTCCCTCGATCTGGGGCTCCATGCAAGATCTCACCCCGTGGGGTCAAAATGATCACAAGAACGGTGAGCAAAAATCCCAGAACCACATGGGGGGACCTAGTGAATGACCTGCAGAGAGCTGGGACCAAAGTAACAAAGCCTACCATCAGCAAGGGCATTGAAGATGAAACGTGGCTGGGTCTTTCAGCATGACAATGATCCCAAACAGCCCGCCCGGGCAACAAAGGAGTAGCTTCGTAAGAAGCATTTCAAGGTCCTGGAGTGGCCTAGCCAGTCTCCAGATCTCAACCCCATAGAAAATCTTTGGAGGGAGTTGAAAGTCTGTGTTGCCCAGCAACAGCCCCAAAACATCACTGCTCTAGAGATCTGCATGGAGGAATGGGCCAAAATACCAGCAACAGTGTGTGAAAACCTTGTGAAGACTTACAGAAAACGTTTGACCTCTGTCATTGCCAACAAAGGGTATATAACAAAGTATTGAGATAAACTTTTGTTATTGACCAAATACTTATTTTCCACCATAATTTGCAAATAAATTCATTAAAAATCCTACAATGTGATTTTCTGGATTTTATTTTTCTCATTTTGTCTGTCATAGTTGAAGTGTACCTATGATGAAAAGGCCTCTCTCATCTTTTTAAGTGGGAGAACTTGGACAATTGGTGGCTGACTACATACTTTTTTGCCCCACTGTATTTGTGTATAGGTAATATAATCACTACCTTATCAAGTCATTGGTCATTGTACCATGTTGAAATATAACATGAGCTACTTGAATTGTGGGTGCTACTTCATACAACTGTGATACGTTGAACAAGCATTTTAACATTTTATATAATTGTTTAACTTTAGTTTAACATATCACATCTAATTTCCTCGTAGGTCGGGTTACGTATTTTGTTTGTTACCCTTTTCCTATTCATCATTCATGTTCAGCCTTCAAGCAAAGGCTCTACAGACCGGAAAAAAACATTGGACCTCCTTGACATAGAATAACTCTTTCTTGATCACCTGGGCTGACGTGACGATTCATGGATACAAGTTAATGCACCCAAGCGGGATACTGTATGTGGTGACTCAAAACAGTCAGGTGTTTACATCATATTTTAGACCCCCATGGAGTGCACGTTTGGTCGGAAGTCTCTGGGACCGAGATTAGCTAGCTAGCTTGCTAACGTTACATTACCTTCACATCCAAGAAGAGGACATGGAGGAACATTTAAGAGTAAGAATCGTTTTTGTCTTGTAATTTCACATTTTTGAAGGTGCATTGAAACAATTAGCTAACATGATTATATCATTTCTAGCATAGCCAACAAGCTAGCTTGCAAGCTATATGAATGATACAATAAAATAAGCTACTCTCGAGGGGATCGCTACGGCCAAGTAATGTAAACTCACGTAAACTCGTACATGTGCTTCTACACCTGTATTCTAGCAGTTTGGGGTTTTAGGCTGGGTCTCTGTACAGCACTTTGAGACATTAGCTGATGTACGAAGGGCTATATAAAATAAACTTGATTGATTGATTGATTGATCGCCTTGGTCCGTACAATTGCCCTTATTTTAGCGCCCCGAAAACGTAATACTTCCAGATCAACTGTAATGTCAATACCATTTGTAAAGCACAATTTCTCCCCTTTCCAACAAAATAAATTACATGACCTAAACACTGCCCGTTTCTGCATAATTCAAGGAGGCAATGAGCCCCGTCGGGTAAAAAAAAAATGGCGGGTGGGGAAGCGAAACTAATGCGTGATAGTGAGAAGAACAGATGTCGTGAGAAGAACAGATGTTGTGTGGGAAAATGGCTTTTTTCACTCAATCTGTCCAACTTATCACCTTATCGCCTCTAAAATAGCGGCTTTGAGAATGATGATCGCATGCAATGATGACGAAAAAAATGACTAGGTATCCCCCCCCTTACCCCCGTCACTGTCCATTTCTTGTTTTTAAATGATGAGAGAAGTGCTACACCTGGTGGAGAGAGATTGTAAGACAGAAATAGTTGCTTTATGCATGCTGTACGTTACGACATGACACGTCAAGATGTAACGTTTTTTTTTCAACTTTTCTCCAATACTATAGAGCCATTACCATGTCGATCAACGCTTGAATAGAAACCTAGTTCACACCCCCGATTTTGAAGTCAACACAGTCGCTACAGTCCCATTAGTTTTCTTTGTAGCCTCGTTTGAATGTTGCGGTTACGCACATTTGTACGGAATGGGGTGAGTTTACGTTAACTTTAAGACCCTGTCTGGGTAGCATATACCCAACTGCTTGAGCATTCTACTCAATACATTGTCAATGAGCCCTGATTTACTCAAAATTGGCTTGGACATACAATGAAATTGCAAAAGGAGGCAAATAATTAGTATAAACTTTTGTCATTTTGAAGATGCCATATTGATTTTAGCAGTATAACATTAACTGTTATCTAGGATAATTAAGATTTTATTTTATTTCACCTTTATTTAACCATGTAGGCAAGTTGAGAACAAGTTCTCATTTACAATTGCGACCTGGCCAAGATAGTGCAAAGCAGTTCGACACATACAACAACACAGAGTTACACATGGAATAAAACAAACATACAGTCAATAATACAGTAGAAAAATAAGTCTATATACAATGTGAGCAAATGAGGTGAGATAAGGGAGGTAAAGAAAAAAAGGCCATGGTGCCGAATATAGCAAGTAAAACACTGGAATGGTAGATTTGCAGTGGAAGAATGTGCAAAATAGAAATAATGGGGTGCAAAGGAGCTAAATAAATACAATAGGGGAAGAGGGAGTTGTTTGGGATAAATTATAGATGGGCTATGTACAAGTGCAGTAATCTGTGAGCTGCTCTGACAGCTGGTGCTTAAAGCTAGTGAGGGAGATAAGTGTTTCCAGTTTGAGATTTTTGTAGTTCGTTCCAGTCATTGGCAGCAGAGAACTGGAAGGAGAGGCGGCCAAAGGAGGAATTGGCTTTGTGGGTGACTAGAGAGATATACCTGCTGGAGCGCGTGCTACAGGTGGGTGCCGCGTATGGTGACCAGCGAGCTGAGATAAGGGGGGACTTTACCTTGCAGGGTCTTGTAGATGACCTGGAGCCAGTGGGTTTGGCGACGAGTATGAAGCGAGGGCCAGCCAACGAGAGCGTACAGGTCGCAGTGGTGGGTAGTATATGGGGCTTTGGTGACAAAACGGATGGCACTGTGATAGATATGCATCCAATTTATTGAGTAGGGTATTGCAGGCTATTTTGTAAATGACATCGCCAAAGTCGAGGATCGGTAGGATGGTCAGTTTTACGAGGGTATGTTTGGCAGCATGAGTGAAGGATGCTTTGTTGCGAAATAGGAAGCAAATTCTAGATTTAACTTTGGATTGGAGATGTTTGATGTGAGTCTGGAAGGAGAGTTTACAGTCTAACCAGACACCTAGGTATTTGTAGTTGTCCACATATTCTAAGTCAGAACCGTCCAGAGTAGTGATGCTGGGCAGGCGGGCAGGTGCAGGCAGCGATCGGTTGAAGAGCATGTATTTAGTTTTACTTGTATTTAAGAGCAGTTGGAGGCCACGGAAGGAGAGTTGTATGGCATTGAAGCTCTTCTGGAGGGTTGTTAACAGTGTCCATAGAAGGGCCAGAAGAGTAGAGGTGGATCAGAGACTCACCAGCAGCAAGAGCGACATCATTGATGTATACAGAGAAGAGAGTCGGCCCAAGAATTGAACCCTGTGGCACCCCCATAGATACTGCCAGAGGCCCGGACAACAGGCCCTCCGATTTGACACACTGAACTCTATCAGAGAAGTAGTTGGTGAACCAGGCGAGGCAATCATTTGAGAAACCAAGGCTATCGAGTCTGCCGATGAGGATGTGGTGATTGACAGAGTCGAAAGCCTTGACCAGGTCAATGAATACGGCTGCACAGTATTGTTTCTTATCGATGGCGGTTAAGATATCGTTTAGGACCTTGAGCGTGGCTAAGGTGCACCCATGACCAGCTCTGAAACCAGATTGCATAGCGAAGAAGGTGCGGTGGGATTCGAAATGGTCGGTAATTTGTCGACTTGTCTTTCGAAGACCTTAGAAAGGCAGGGTAGGATAGATATAGGTCTGTTGCAGTTTGGGTCAAGAGTGTCCCCCCCTTTGAAGAGGGGGATGACCGCAGCTGCTTTCCAATCTTTGGAAATCTCAGACGACACGAAAGAGAGGTTGATCAGGCTAGTAATAGGGGTTGCAACAATTTCGGCAGATCATTTTAGAAAGAAAGGTTCCAGATTGTCTAGCCCGGCTGATTTGTAGGGGTCCAGATTTTGCAGCTCTTTCAGAACATCAGCTGACTGGATTTGGGAGAAGTAGAAATGGGGAAGGCTTGGGCGAGTTGCTGTGGGGGGTGCAGTGCTGTTGACCGGGGTAGGATTGAGGGGAGACCACAGGATTTTAACAGTTAACGTTAGTATTGCTAGCTAGCTAATTTTGATGAAATGTTGGATGCAAAATGATCTACCATCCATTTGACGACATGATAGTAATGGCTAAGTTGTTTCCTACTAAACATTTGCCACTTTAGCAATGGCATCATATTTCCAGGCCACTATAGTGTTATTTAGACAAAACAGTCGCCAGCCTCCATCTATCACGACTTCTTGGCCCCACCATGGCGCTGCCGGCAGAGTGCTGCTTGAGAACGCATGACGCCACCCAGTGCCGGATGTGCAACCTATGAATAACATTTGTTTTACATTAGTCTATTTTGCCGAGCTCTCTGACTGTGTGTATGCGTCTGTCTGTATGCCTGCCAGCCAGCCTGTCTGTCTTGGAGATTCCGATGTGGCTGGAGGAGTGGTGGTGGCCATTGGAGGGCAAATTTAATACTGGAGCCCGTGTATAAGCTCTTTGTCATGAAGTTAATGTATAACAGCTGATACAAGTATCCTGTTTTTGCTACTACTACAGCGCTAGGTAGCCAGTTCATGTTCATATGGATTTAGAGTGCTATTTCATTCATGTACAGGGTCCACTTTGACCTAAGACAACAATCCAGACTAAGCATTTGCAAAATATAAGAATGAATACTAGTCTTATATGGAGAGTGGCCTGATCCTAGATCAGCACTCCTACTCTGATGGAGAATTCGCTCTCCCTCATCCTGTCTATAACTTCAGACTGACCTCCTGGTTTATAGATTAGTAGATGTGGGTGAGTGGACATACAGATCTGGGACTAGTTTAGCAACATCAGCTCTTCTCAACTAGTGGCAAGGATTTATTTTTCATTCAATCACCATTCTGCATTCAACACTTTTATTGCAGGAGAGGTGATCAATTATCAGATCCCCCTGCTGTCGTTCACCTCTTGGTGCAGTCTGCTGACCATCGCTGCAGCCAATTCTCCATTCTGGCCAATGATTATACCACGATTCTAATCCAACCATAAATTCATCCATCCTCTCAGGCCAGGGGCTCAATGTAAGTCCAGCGTCGAGAAGATCTTTGTACCTTCCAGGACATCCAGGCATACTTCAATCTTAGGGAAAGAATTGAAGAGTGAAATCGTTGATCCCTCTATAGTCAACACACCAACGTACACCTCCATCCTTCTTCCTGACGAGGATGACTGGTGAGGCCCACTCAGAGCTGGATGGCCCCACAACTCCTGTATTCAGTATTGTCTGCAGGTGTTATTTTTCTTAACTTTGTAAACCCGAGGGTGTGCGTCTTACAGGTTGGCAAATGGGTCTTGCTGCTCCTGTATCGATCTGTTGGGTGACAGCTGAGAATTTTCCAAAGTCTGGGTTGCTGGGCAGAGAACACAGACTTGTGCACTATCAGCAGACTGATCAGCTTCTTTTGTTGGTCCACCGTTAAAGCGTCAGTGGACTTGGCATACAAGGACTGTAGATGCTCTGAAAGATCCAGCAGGCTAACGGCGCTGACTCTTATCTCTGGAGCTGGTAGTGTTGTGTCTTCTTGTGACTAAACTAGAGGGGTCCTCTGGTGACGTCCCCTTCTCAGTTGGCGCAGAGATGGGATAGCCTCCACACCAAGAAGCTGAGGCAGAAGCCCTTTGCGAGAGACTTGTTTGTAGGAGACCAATTGCACAATCTGACTGGGACCCTCAGCTGCATTTCAGTCAGTGAGCTTCCTTTCTACACTCCATCAGCAAGGATTGTAGGTTTCTTGAACAGCATGCAGGTCAGGTTTAGGATCGTGGACTTCACCCCACACCAGCTATTCGCTCCCCAGAGGTATAGTGGTGTCTTTCTCCAAGGTCACTCTGGAGATTGAGTAGTCAAAACTGCTCTGTTCGCTGACGAATGTAGGAACAGCTTCTGTCCTGACAGACTTTTCCTGTATTGTTATGTTTGCATCAGATCCAGCCCAAGCAGAAGGGGGTCCTGGATTGGCGCCACTCAGATTTTCCATGGCAGGGAGTTGGCTTTGATTCTTCCCTTTGCATTTATTTCCTTGCCAGACTGCATTCTTGAGATGCACTGTTCTCTCGTTAGGTTGTTCTCTTCGTGACAGCAGCTTGAACATCTCGGACATTATAGCAGCTTTGGCGCCTGTTTCCACCACCGCAGGGATGGGCATGTCTTCGACAGAGGGAGCAACGCGTGGGCTAGGATCATGGTTTAGTGCTCTCTTGGACCTGTATGATCTCTGACCTGTCTTTATCCTGTCCACTCCAGTTGTAATCTTGCTTACGGTTGGCTTGTTAGATTGTTGCTCTGTGAGAGGGGCTTGGTGAGCACGAGCAATTTCTCTTGTAGTGCCCCTCCTCTCCGAAGAGAAAGTATGCACTGATAGGGGTGTTGAGGCTGGGGACCTGAAGCGACCCTGACTTTCTGATATTGTTGATCCCTGTCTTCCTGGGGAGGGTGAGATGTGTGTTCTTGGCTCAGTGGGGCATGTGTTGGCGGACCCAGCCTGGCCGCCTCAGAAAGAATTTCAATGTTTATGTGTAGCTTATCCACCTTTTCAACAAGCGTTTGGCTGGATTCCAGCTGTAGGCATGTGGAGCTGGCCTCCTCCAGGTCTGAGGGGTCATCCTGTTGGCCTGTCCAGGCCCCGCGTCTTTCTCTTGATTTGTCGGAATCCCTGCCAATGGTGGCTTTGAAGTTCAGCTCGTAGGTGGAGATGAACTGCAGCAGAGTAGGGGGTTCAGGGTGCATGATGTCGTAAGCCAGCTGTTTGATCACGTAGGCCCTTTAGGAAGGCATCAGATGTTAGAGCAGCCGCTGTTCCATCCCCGGGTAGGCTATGGCAGCGAGGTGCCGTACCTCCTCCACAAACTCCATCGAGGTTGCTTGGTCTTTCTGTCCAAACCTGGCAGCCATGTTACTAGTTAGGCTCTGGTAGGACTCCCGGATATGTTCTGGTAGTGCTCACACAAACTTGGTAGTGCCGCTGAGACAGAAGTGCAGCCTGTGTACTTTGTCTGCCTCTGCCTTGATGCATTAGGGTGGCAAGTAGCTGAGAGGCCATCAGTCTGACCATGTCCATTGTTCACATGGTCTGTGAGGTAACGGGGCTCATAGTGTTTGGCCGTTGCATTAGGCAGAGAGTAGCCATTCTCAGCTATGATGAATGGTGGGCATTGAGGCTATGTAGCTGATGTGTGGCTTTGTTGCTGATCATGTTCTTACGTGGAAACAGGCCAGCCAGAGTAGACATCAGCCTGGTAACCCTGGTGTCATGTATAGCCTGGGTCCAGAGGGTTGACCGGCTGGGTATATGGGTCCAGAGCCACTGCATAGTGCCTTGGACGAGCCCCAGCGAGAAGGTAGTGTGGTTTCGTGGGGCTGAGGCCATGTTGACGGTCACTGTTACCGCTGCCGGCACCTGAGTGGAGGTGGCCACCACATCAACTGTCTGCGAGTTGTACATATCGATGACATTGTTGACATTGTCAAATCCTGGTGATATTCCTGGGCGGTTGGTTCTCAGGTTGCTCTCCAAGGCTTGGGGCTGGCTGAAGGTGTCTGCTGGATATGTGGGATGAGGGCCTGGCTGGCTGCGGCAGTGGCATGTTGAATGGCTGTGGCATCAGTGATGGTCTCATTCCACCCATGTAGAAAGGCGGGTATGGGCCGGCCCCCCTCCCGGATCTCTCTACCGTCATCAACCTCACCAAGATGTTTGTTCTGTTGCTCATCCCATTCATCTAGGTGCTTCTTCACAGTCTGAAGTCGCTGCTTTATATCCTAGATGTGATTTAGAAGGAGCTGGGTCTCTTCAGAAAGCTTCAGTGTTTGAGCCTCCTCCTTGCCAGGCATCTTGGCTTTACAGTGCTTCAACAGTCCTCAGTTGAGTAGATCAGCCTATTTTCCTTAGTTATAATGGGTTGCGTTCTTTAGTCTCTTGAAATGTGTATTTTATTTATTTATAATAAAAAAATACAGCAGGTTGGTGCAATCCACCTAGCTTCACTTGAGAGAAGAAAGCATAAAATGGGTGAAAAAACAAAACACCACAAGAAACAGAGGTACAAAGAAAGGCTGCAGGTATGCTATTCACAATGTTGCACTCCACTGATACAATGTGCTGTAGCTGATTCTGTCCAGGTGAGTTAGATTGGCAATTATGTATCTATTTTATCGATACTGCACGGTACTGTCTTTCCAAGCCAGTCAGAATACTTCCAGTTTGGAGTTCCAATTTTCTGGAAGCTTGTGTATTTTCTGTATACCAGGGAGCTAGTTTCTTATGGCAAATGTTTTTTGTTTTTTTGGGGTGCGACTGCAAATGTTTTTTGTTTTTTTGGGGTGCGACTGCAAATGTTTTTTGTTTTTTTGGGGTGCGACTGCAAATGTTTTTTGTTTTTTTGGGGTGCGACTGCAAATGTTTTTTGTTTTTTTGGGGTGCGACTGCAAATGTTTTTTGTTTTTTTGGGGTGCGACTGCAAATGTTTTTTGTTTTTTTGGGGTGCGACTGCAAATGTTTTTTGTTTTTTTGGGGTGCGACTGCAAATGTTTTTTGCTGCGCACTGCTGCGCGATCATCCAATTTTTCCAACTTAATTGAGGAGGATAAAAACAATTAAAAAATGTATTTTTTATACTGTCTCAAAACTAACTAAAAAGCAGCATTCCCCAAGAGAGGATGGCTTTCACTTCAGCAGTGATAAATTCATGAACTTCTTTGGCGAAAAGATCATGATCATTAAAAAGCTAATTACGGACTCCTCTTTAAATCCGCGTAATTCTCCAAAGCTCAGTTGTCCTGAGTCTGCACAACTCTGCCAGGACCTATGATCAAGTGAGACACTCAAGTTTTTAATACTATATCTCTTGACACATTCATGAAAATAGTCATGGCCACTAAACCTTCAAGCGACATACTAGACCCGATTCCAACTGAACCACTGAAATAGTTGCTTCCTGTGCTTGGCCCTCCTATGTTGAACATAATAAACAGCTCCCTATCCATCGGATGTGTACCTCACTAAACTCACTAAAAGTGGCAGTAATAAAGCCTCTCTTGAAAAAGCCCAGAAAATATAAAAAACTATCGGCCTATATCGATTCTCCCATTCCTCTCAAACATTTTTGAAAAAGCTGTTGCGCAGCAACTCACTGCCTTCCTGAAGACAACCAATGTATACGGAACGTTTCATTCTGGTTTCAGACCCCATCATAGCACTGAGACTGCACTCGTGAAGGTGGTCTGACGCCTTTTAATGGCGTCAGACCAAGGTTCTGCATCTGTCCTCGTCCCCCTAGACCTTAGTGCTGCTTTTGACACCATCGCTCACAACATTCTTTTGGGGAGATTGGAACCCCAAATTGGTCTACATGGCCAAGTTCTGGCCTGGTTTAGATCTTATCTGTCAGAAAAGTATCAGTTTGTCTCTGTGGATGGTTTGTCCTCTGACAAATCAACTGTACATTCTGGTGTTCATCAAGGTTCTGTTTTAGGACCACTATTGTTTTCACTATATATTTTACCTCTTGGTGATGTAATTCGGAAACATAATGTTAATTGTCACTGCTACGCAGTTGATACACAGCTGTTCATTTCAATGAAACATGGTGAAGCCCCAAAATTGTCCTCCCTGAAAGCCTGTGTTTCAGTAGTCTAGATTAGGCTACTGCAATGCTCTACCTTCCAGCTACCCGGATGAAGCACTAAATAAACTTCAGTTAGTGCTAAACACGGCTGCTAGAATCTTGACTAGAACCAAAAAATGTGATCATATGCGTATGAATATACTCCAGTGTTAGCCTCTCTACACTGGCTTCCTGTTAAGGCTAGGGCTGATTTCAAGGTTTTACTGCTGACCTACAAGGCATTACATAGGCTTGCTCCTACCTATCTTTCCGATTTGGTCCTGCCGTACATACCTACACGTACGCTACCGTCACAAGACGCAGGCCCCCTTATTGTTCCTATAATTTCTAAGCAAACAGCTGGAGGCAGGGCTTTCTCCTATAGAGCTCCATTTTTATGGAATGGTCTGCCTACCCATGTGAGAGACGCGGACTCGGTCTTGACCTTTGAGTCTTTATTGAAGACTCATCTCTTCAGTAGGTCCTATGATAGAGTGTAGTCTGGCCCAGAGGTGTGAAGGTGAACGGAAACGCACTGGAGCAACGAACTGCCCTTGCTGTCTCTGCCTGGGCGGTTCCCCTCTCTCCACTGGGATCCTCTGCCTCTAACCCTATTACGGGGTCTGAGTCACTGGCTTACTGGTTACTGCTCTTCCATGCTTACCCTATTACTGCTCTTCCATGCCGTCCCTAGGAGGGGAGCATCACTTGAGTGGGTTGAGTCACTGACGTGATATTCCTGTCCAGGTTGACGCCCCCCTTGGGTTTGTGCCGTTGGGGAGATCTTCATGGGCTATACTCGGCCTTGACTCAGGGTAGTAAGTTGTAGGTTGAAGTAATCCCTCTAGTGGTGTGGTGGCTGTGCTTTGGCAAAGTGGGTGGGGTTATATCCTGCCTGGTTGTCCTTGTCCTGGGGTATCGTTGGACGGGGCCACAGTGTCTCCCGACCCCTCCTGTCTCAGCCTCCAGTATTTATGCTGCAATAGTTTATGTGTCGGGGGGCTAGGGTCAGTATGTTATATCTGGAGTATTTCTCCTGTCTTATCCGGTGTCCTGTGTGAATTTAAGTATGCTCCCTCTAATTCTCTCTCTCCCCCTCTCCTCTCTCTCTCTCTCTCTCTCTCGGATGACCTGAGCCCTAGGACCATGCCTCAGGACTACCTGGCCTGATGACTCCTTGCTATCCCCAGTCCACCTGGTCGTGCTGCTACTCTAGTTTCAACTGTTCTGCCTGCCGGCTATGGAACCCTGCCCTGTTCACCGGACGTGCTACTTTGTCCTGGACCTGCTGTTTTCGACTCTCTCTCTCTACCGCACCTACTGTCTCTATCTCTGAATGATCGGCTATGAAAATCCAATTGACACTCACTCCTGAGGTGCTGACCTGTTGCACTCTCTACAACCACTGTGGTTATTATTATTTGACACTGCTGGTCATCTATGAACGCTTGAATATCTTGGCCATGTACTGTTAAAATCTCCACCCGGCACAGCCAGAAGAGGACTGGCCACCCCTCAGAGCCTGGTTCCTCTCTAGGTTTCTTCCTATGTTCCTGCCTTTCTACAGAGTTTTTCCTAGCCACCGTGCTTCTACATTTGCATTGCTTGCTGTTTAGGGTTTTAGGCTGGGTTTCTGTATAGCACATCGGCTGATGTAAAAAGGGCTTTATAAGTACATTTGATTGATTGATTGATTGATATGGTGTTGAATGCTAAGCTGCAGTCAATTAACAGCATTCTTACATATATATTCCTTCTGTCCAGGTAGGTCAGGGCAGTGTGGAGTGCAATAGAGATTGTGTCATCTGTGGATATGTTGGGGCGGTAAGCACATTTTTTATTTATTTTTCACCTTTATTTAACCAGGTAGGCTAGTTGAGAACAAGTTCTCATTTGCAACTGCGACCTGGCCAAGATAATGCAAAGCAGTTCGACACATACAACAACACAGAGTTACACATGAAATAAACAAACATACAATCAATAACACAGTATAAAAATCTATATACAGCATGTGAAAATGAGGTAGGATAAGAGAGGTAAGGCAATACATAGGCCATGGTGGCGGAGAAATAACAATATAGCAATTAAACACTGGAATGGTCGAATGTGCAGAAGATGAATGTGCAAGTAGAGATACTGGGGTGCAAAGGAGCAAGATAAATAAATAAGTACAGTATGGGGATGAGGTAGATTGGATGGGCTATTTACAGATGAGCTATGTGCAGTGATCTGTGAGCTGCTCTGACAGCTGGTGCTTACAACTAGTGAGGGAGGTAAGAGTCTACAGCTTTAGTGATTGGAGTGGATTCAAGGTGTCTGGGAGGATGGTGTTGATGTCAGCCATGATCAGCCTTTCAAAGCATTTCATGGCTATAGATGTGAGTGCTACGGGGCAATAGTCATTTATGCATTTCGCCGCAGGAGTAAAATAATCCTGAATTTGTATACATTTTTATAAATATTAGAAATGTATAATCGCCGCAGGGGGCAGCTCGAAGAAATGTTTGTAGGCTATACAATGCAGCATAGGGGGCTATGTTTTAGGGAAGGCTCTGCAAACCAACCGACCTCATCACGAGCATCACGAGTTCGCGCCCAGTGCTGGGCAACCGTTTTGACAATTTATATGAATGGAAACTAATGTTGGTGTAGCATACTGTTATTATTTAACAATTCCAAAGGCTACTGCCTACCTGTCTCCAAAGGCACCTACTGTAGTAGGCAGCACTTTCCCAGTAGGTTACTGCCATTTGGGATGGGATTCGAATGCAGCATCCCATAATAACGTATTCACATTCCACCCCGAGCGTGAGATGTTTGTAGCCACATTGTTGCCACTGTAGCAATGTGAGCAACTAGTGCTAGCAATTCCGTGAGCAACTATCACAACATGGAAATATCTGACACAAGTAACAAGTAACATAATCGATCTTCTCAATACCTGTTAATGAATACATTTTTAACCGACCCCAAAAAATGATCCGTGAAATAAGACCTATTTCTTTAGCGTGACCGACAACTTCCGGTTTTCTGAAACGCGCGTTTTAGAGGTGCAATTGTCTTTTGTTATGCTGACGTTACGGATGAAAACTATCTCCGTCTCGAAGTTTGTTTGATACATGTGACCATATCATCGTAATGTATGTTTTTTCAATATAGTTTAATCAGATTATTTGAATTTTTTCGGGAGTTTTGCCGTGTTCCGTTCTGTGAGTTTTTTAACTTTGGACAGGGACCGTGCCAGTCGACCAGTACCCAGGCTAATTGAAGAGGGAAAGTTGCCATTGTGAATGGATTGAACGACTCATCAGGACTAAGGACACCTTGATCAACATTCTGATGAAAGATCAGCAATAGTAAGACCCAATTTACGATGTTATTTCATATATCTGTCGTGCATGTGAACTGGTCGGGCGCGCCCAGCTGGTTCTGGCTGGCGTGGTTATGCTAATTTAGCGCTACATTTTGTTTTCGCTATAAAACATTTAATAAATCTGAAATATTGTTTGGATTCACCAGATGTTGGGCTTTCAATATCTGTACGCTGTGTATTTTTTCTGAAATGTTTTAAGACAAGTAATTAGTTATATAACGTTGGTCTCTGTAATTGTTCTAGCTGCATCAGCACTATATCAGATTGCAGCTGCAATGTAGAACTGTGATTTATACCTGAAAAATGCACATTTAAAAAAAAAAAACTATGCTATACCATAAATATGTTATCAGACTGTCATCTTATGAATTTGTTTGTTGGTTAGTGGCTATCAATATCTTAGTTTAGCCGAATTGGTGATAGCACCTGATGGAGTAAGAAACTGTTGGAGTAAGAAAATGGTGTCTTTTGCTAACGCGTTTAGCTAATAGATTTACATATTGTGTCTTCCCTGTAAAACATTTAAAAAATCTGAAATGGTGGTTTTATTCACAAGATCTGTGTCTTTCATTGGGTGTCTTGGACTTGTGATTTAATGATATTTAGATGCTACTATTTAATTGTGACGCTATGCTAGCGATGCTAATCAGTGTGTGGGGGGGGGGGGGCGGTGCTCCCGGATCCGGGTTAGGTACTCTGTAGAGGTTAATGAATACATTTTTAACCGACCCCAAAAAATGATCCTACGACATGGAGTCCTCCTCTCGCATATTGCTTAGTCTGCTGCTCCATCGTTGTGGACATGACGATGGAGCAGCAGACGGATGAAGGATTAATAGCCAGAATAGTGGTGTTTCACTGTTAACCTAATATTGCATTAGAGCTGCCGCTTTCTACTAATGAGTAGGCTTGCATGTTGATTAATTCATACAACTATCACACCCCATGCATATTATTAAATTACACTGATGTTCAAGATGACATGGTTTTATATTTGTTGATAACTAATATTGAAAGGTGATAGGATGCAATCTACCCAGATTAGAAGGCCCAGGCTACTTCATCCTAACGTAAACTAAATACATTGGATATAAAACAAATACTGGCATGGGATAAAGGATAACATGTCCAATATACACTGAGTGTACAAAACATTAGGAACACATTATGTTGCCATTACAGCCCTACCAGGTGAATTCAGGTGAAAGCTATAATCCCTTATTGATGTCACTTGTTAAATCCACTTTGATCAGTGTAGATGAAGGGGAGGAGACGGGTTAAAGAAGGATTTTTAAGTCTTTAGATAATTGAGACATGGATTGTATATGTGTGCCATTCAGAGGGTGAATGGGGAAAACAAAATATTTAAGTGCCTTTGAATGGGGTATGGTACTAGGTGCCAGGCGCACCGGTTTGAGTGTGTCAAGAACTGCAGCACTGCTGGGTTTTTCATGCTCAACAGTTTCCCGTGTGTATCAAGAATGGTTGCCCCCCGCGGGACGGTTGAGCTAACGTAGGCTAATGTGAGTAGCATGAGGTTGTATATCTGACATGGACAGAAAGCTTACATTCTTGTTAATCTAACTGCACTGTCCAATTTACAGTAGCTATTACAGTAAAATAATACCATGCTATTGTCACGGCTCCTCCTCTGCAGTGCAGGGGGTGGTTCCTCTTGCAGGCAGAGGAGGGTCGTTAGTGATTGGAGCCACCTGGGCTCAGGGTATAAAACTGCTTACTAATCACATCTTTCTCTCTCTCTCTCTCTCTCTCTGCTCCTCCAGGTATGCTCATGATTTGTTTGTTCCTTTGTAGTTTTGCATAGTTTTCACTCAGTCATGTTTACACACACGTATTCACGCATCCATGCACTTTACATACACCTTACATCATGATACTTCCACACCTCATTCCTTTTTCTTAGTTTAAGTTAATAGTTTGTTTAATAATAAAGAACACTTTTGAATTGGCCTATACCTGTTGTTCGTGTCCCCTCATTTTTGTCACAGGCTATGAGCCGGCTTGTGACAAGTGGGGGCTCGTCCAGGATAGTAGTTCAAATTGCCAAATTTTTTTGTTTGAGGGGATGTTTTGGTTGGGCCAATTTTGTTGAAGAGAGCGTTGAGAGCCATGTGTTCTTTTGGTTCAGTTAGCTTGGTAGCTAAGCAATTCACTCTGTGTTTTTCTGGGTTTTGTTCAGGTGGGAGTCCTCTCCTGTTCAGGCTTATCAGCGAGTGTCAATAGGAGGCTTGTGGTGTTTTTGTTTTAGGTGGCAGTGAACGTGGGTAGAGCATCCCTTTCCCTTTTCCCCTACATCGGCTCGGGAGCACCTCCGTGGTTATGGGAGGGCCGCCAGTTTCTAGTTGTTTTTTCCACTCCACTGGTTTTGTGTGCATAAGACCCCACCACATGTGACTGCACGAAGACCAGGGCCAGTTAGTTAGTAGTTTTGGAGGATAGTGGGGTGTGGCTCCTGTCCTTGAACCCAGACTGACAGCAGGTGAGTTGTGTTTTTTTGAGCATTTGTAATAGTTGTATTGGTTGAGGAAAATGTCTTCCATTTTGAGTAGTTTTGTTCAAGCTCCTTCAGAGGTAGCCTTAGAGTTGTGTACTAAGGAGCAGTTAATTGAAATTGCTGAACATTATCAGATTGAGATTGTTGATAAAAAAATTAAAGAGACTGTTAAAACTAGCTTAAAGCAGGGTCTTAGGGAAATGGGTGTTTTTGGCGGTCAGTCTGCTAGTAGTGAGGGTGCAAGTTTTCAGTCTAGCCCTTCATTAACTTTTGAGCAGCAGAGGGAACTGTTGCAAATGCAATTAGAGATAGAGCGATTGAGAAATGCTAATAGACCGGAAAGACTATCACAGTTTGATGTTTCATAGAATCTTCGTTTGTTGCCTAAATTTGATGAGTCAGATCCAGACACATACTTTACTTTATTTGAGCGTATTGCGGAAGCTAGAGCTTGGTCAGATTTGGACATGACTATGTTGTTGCAATGTGTACTTACAGGTAAAGCACGTGAGGCTTTTGCAGCACTGAGTGTAGCTGACAGCAAAGTTTTTGCTAAAGTTAAATCAGCAGTTCTGAAGGTCTATGAGCTTGTGCCAGAGGCATATCGTCAACGTTTTCGTTACAGGAAAAAGTTAGATTCACAAACCTATTCTGAGTTTGTTTGTGATTTGACTTCTGCATTTAATCGTTGGTGTACAGCTTCTGAAGTTAGTACTTTTGAGGGTCTGTCTAATTTGATTGTGTTAGAACAGTTCAAAAATTCTGTTTCTGACCAGGTTGCTACATACATGAATGAACGTAAAGTTAAGTCTCCAAGTGATGCAGCAATCCTTGCAGATGAGTACAGGCTAACACATAAAAGCCATTTTGAGTCAAACAGTGACATGTACCATAAAAATAACTTTACTCCTAGGAAAAAAAAGTATGAATATATGTACTTGTAAGTCGCTCTGGATAAGAGCGTCTGCTAAATGATGTTAAATGTAAATGTAAATGGAATAGTAGGTCACCTTTTTTTGGAGATTCTTTCCAAAGGCCTCAGCAGAAGTTTGGGTCTGGAGGACTTAAAGCACCGGTTAATGCTAATACCTGTCGCTACTGTTTAGTTGAAGGACATTGGAAGAAAGATTGTCCTCGGCTTCATTGAAAACAGTCAGGTCAAGTTAAACCTGCTGTGATGGAAAGTCCTGTTACAGCCTCTGACCACCAGGGTGAGCTGTTTCAGCCACTAGTTGAGTTTGATTCTCAGTCTTCCCACTGTAATTTTTCAGCTTTTATTTCAGATGGTGTAGTGTCCCTGGTAGATGGCAACCAGAATGTTAAAATCAAGATCCTAAGAGACACTGGAGCTTTAGATTCTTTTATTCTGGAATCTGTTTTGCCGTTCTCTAAAGAGTCTGATACTGGCCGTTGTGTAATGGTATGTGGTATGGTTTAGTTCCATTCTCTTGTCCTTTACATGAAGTTACCCTAAAATGAGTCCACATGATTTTGGGGAATGACTTGGCAGGTAATAAGGTGTGGGCAGATGGCAAACTAAACATCTGTAAGAAGCAACCTTCAGTGTCCCCTGCAAGGGAATCTCCGGATCAGAACTGTGTGTCTCCTGAGGTATTTCCAGTTTGTGCGGTTACCCGCGCAGCCTCTCGTAAGGAGATTGAGAGTAAGCCAGAAAGTCTTGAGTTGCCAGTCAAACTCCAGACCGAACAGTTGACTAGTTCTAGAGATTCATTGATGGCTGAGCAAAAAGCCGATACTAATTTGGCTGATCTGTTTGATAAAGTGGTTCCTGATTCAGTGGTGAGGAATAGTGCTCAGTGTTATTTTCTTCTTGATGGGCTGTTGGTCAGGAAATGGGTTCCACACTATGATCAGGGTCTAGGAGAACCAGTCTTTCAAATAGTTGTACCAACTACCTTGCGAAATAAAGTGTTGCAAACTTCACATGGTGATGTGGCAGGTCATATGGGTGTTCGTAAAACTCATGATCGCATACTTCGTTATTTTTTCTGGCCACGTTTAAAGCGGGATGTAGCTCAGTTTATTAAAACTTGTCATACGTGTCAGCGCACAAGTAAGCCAAACCAGGTCTTACAAGACACTCCATCACAAACCCACTTAATTGAGCATGATATAGACATTGGAGATGCTAAGCCTATCAAACAGAGATTTCATCGTGTATCTGAGGAGAAGCGACTGCAATTGGAAACAGAGATGCAGTATATGTTGGACACAGGTATTGATTTGGCATAATGTGAGTTTGCCAAAGCTACAGTCACATACCTAGGCAAGGTTGTTGGTCAGGGATGTGTCTGTCCTGTGGAAGCCAAGGTTCAGGCTGTGAAGCAGTTCCCACAGCCCTCCACAAAGAAAGAACTGATGCGCTTCCTGGGAATGGCGGGGTACTACCGTGCTTTCTGTGTAAACTTTTCGGTAGTAGTGTCCCCACTGACCAACCTGTTGAAGGCCAGGGCTGAATTGATCTGGTCCACCCAGTGTCAAGAGGCATTTGATGCAGTTAAGGCTCTTTTGTGTTTGGCACCTGTGTTGACAGCACCACATTTTGGGAAACCTTTCAAATTGCAGGTAGACACCAGTCAAATCGGTGCTGGGGCTGTGCTTCTCCAGGAGAATGATGAGAATGTTGAGTGTGCAGTCAGTTTCTTCTCCCGGAAATTGAATAATTATCAGAAAAACGATTCTGTAATTGAAAAGGAGGCTTTAGGTCTCATTTGGGCTTTACAGCACTTCGAGGTTTATGTTGGTTCTGGTTTGACCCCTTTAACTGTGTTCACTGACCACAACCCACTTGTTTTTTCATTGCTGATGCTAATGCTCTGTCCCGTGCTCCTTTAACCTAGCTTGTATCTTTTCTCTGCAGACCCCTACGGGCTGTCTGCACCTCTTTTCTCTTAAATTGCTCCCCAGGTACCAGGGCTGCTGAGTTTGAGGGGCGGACAGTCAGCTGGGGGACACGGGGCTACTGCTAGGAGCCGGGATTGGTATTTTTTTTTTGTTTATTTGGTTTTTGGGGAAATTTGAATTATTTTGAATATGTTGGAGGAAGTTGGGTTGAGGGTGTTTGAGGAGAGTGCACAATTATGAACATCAAAATGTATTAGTAAACCAATTAGGCACATTTGGGCAATCTTGATACAACATTTTGAACAGATATGCAATGGTTCATTTGTTCAGTCTAAAACTTTGCACATACACTGCCGCCTAGTGGCCAATCTAAATTGCGCCTGGGCTGGAATAAGACATTATGGCCTTTCTCTCGCATTTCAAAGATGATGGTACAACAAAAAAAAATGCATGTTTTTTTCTTTGTATTATCTTTTACCAGATCTAATGTGTTATATTCTCCTACATTAATTTCACATATCCACAAACTTCAAAGTGTTTCCTTTCAAATGGTATCAAGAATATGCATATCCTTGCTTCAGGCCCTGAGCTACAGGCAGTTAGATTTGGGTATGTCATTTTAGGGTTAGGGTTTTTAAAAGGGTCCGATCCTTAAGAGGTCAATGTTTCCCTTTTACTGTGGTAATTGTGATTTAATCAACGCAATATTAGCCACTTTACAAAAACAAAACGAACCGTACAAGACTTAGTATGCTAAGTATGCAAGAGATTCTGCTGTAGGCAGAATGCATCGGAGTAGGATTCCATTCCATTGACAGCCCATACTCTACACAGACCGGTGTGGCATAACCAATTAGAGCTGCATTAGGCTTATATGCAAATATGTAGCCAAGTGTGAACGTTTGTTCATATCCTTTGCTACTTAGTGAGTTATTAGCCCAGTTATGAATACTTTTTAGTCAGCAATGGGGAGTGATTGCTTCCTGAGCTAAGTAGCTAATAGGCAGAGGGTAGAATTATTTATCTGATTCTCTGTAGTAATGTTATGGGATAATAATGTATTTCATTTTGTAAAGTGCTTTCTTGCATCAAACAACACAACATTTTCAGTCACCTCCTTGTCTGAAGGACAAGTGGATAACCTCCTTGTCTGAAGGACAAGTGGATAAGCAGGTTTATTATTATTATTATTTATTAAGCAGGTTTATTTTATTTGCCTTCACCTCCCTTATCTCACCTCACTTGCTCACATTGTATATAGACTTATTTTTCACTGTATTATTGACTGTATGTTTGTTCTACTCCATGTGTAACTATGTGTTGTTGTATGTGTCGAACTGCTTTGCTTTATCTTGGCCAGGTCGCAATTGTAAATGAGAACGTGTTCTCAATTTGCCTACCTGGTTAAATAAAGGTGAAATAAAAATAAATAAAAGGTTAATGTTAAGCCCTGCATGTTTTCTTTTCAAAAGTCTCATGGGATGTAAGCCTACATTGAACACCACACATTGGTTGCTACTGTAGGCTGAATGTTCGAACAGCTAATGTTAAAATGTTATGGGATGAATTTTCTCCATTGTTTTTGACGATAGGGCCACCCTGGTAGGCCGACATTATGATCAAATAGCCACAGTAGCCTACTTAACCACTGTCTGAAACTGTAACTTAAATCGGGTACAGCCTGTATTCACAGTAAACTGGAAGTTGCACAGGATTTTCACAACAAGTTTGCATTGGCAGACCTGAAATTTGCTCAGTGCCGAAAAAAATGAGCGGGAACATTGGCCAGCATCCCTGTGGAACACTTTCGACACCTTGTAGAGTCCTTGAATTGAGGCTGTTCTGAGGGCAAAAGGGGGTGCAATTCAATATTAGGAAGGTGTTCCTAATGTTTGAAACGCTCAGTGTATGTCCGTGTACGTATAGCTTCTCCCGGCTAACCATTTCCTTAATTTAAACAACATTGTTCCATAATGTTACAGTATTAAATAAACCTGCTCACTGTACCAGTATTATGCAAACATAGGGTGGCAGAGAAAGAAAGGAAAATGTTGTGATTCTGGTGAAATAGTCTGTGGTATTGAGTAGGCCAGTGGTTCCCAAACATTTTAGTCCCGTACCCCTTCAAACGTTCAACCTCCAGCTGCGTACCCCCTCTAGCACCAGGGTCAGCGCACTCTCAAATGTTGTTTTTTGCCATCATTGTAAGCCTGCCACACAATGATCAATACACGCACTGTACGATACATTTATTAAACATAAGAACGAGTGTGAGTTGTCGTCACAACCCAGCTCGTGGGAAGTGACAAAGAGCTCTTATAGGACCAGGTCACAAATAATAATAATCAATACTTTTGCTCTTTATGTATCCATCTTACATATAATACTTTAGTTGCTCATTAATTGTGAATATCTCACCACTGGTTAATGAGAACGGCGTGCTTGAAAGGATGCACATAACTATGTAATGTTGGGTTGTATTGGAGAGAGTCTCAGTCTTAAATCATTTTCCACACACAGTCTGTGCCTGTCTGTGCCTGTATTTAGTTTTCTTGCTAGTGAGGGCCGAGAATCCACTCTCACATAGGTACCTGGTTGCAAAGTGCAATTAGTGTCTTAACAGCGCGATTTACCAAGGCAGGATACTCTGAGCGCAGCCCAATCCAGAAATCTGGCAGTGGCATCTGATTAAATTCAATTTTCACAGAACCGCTTGTTGCAATTTCGATGAGGCTCTCTTGTCCATATAGCGGTAAGTGTACTGGAGGCAGGGCATGAAAGGGATAACGAATCCAGTTGTTTGTGTCCGTTTCGGGAGAGTACCTGCGTAATTGCGCACCCAACTCACTCAGGTGCTTCTCTAAATCACATTTGACATTGTCTGTAAGCTTGACTTCATTTGCACACAAAAAATCATACAATGATGGAAAAACCTGCATGTTGTCCCTGTTAATGCAGACAGAGAAGAGCTCCAACTTCTTAATCATAGCCTCAATTTTGTCCCGCACATTGAATATAGTTTCAGAGAGTCACTGTAATCCTATATTCAGATCATTCAGGCGAGAAAAAACATCACCCTGAAAGGCCAGTCGTGTGAGAAACTCGTAAACATGCAAGCAGTCAGACAAGTAAAAATGTGCCTGTATTTAGCTTGTCTCTCAATTTTAAAAAGCGTGTCCATACTTTGCCCCTTGATAACCAGCGCACTTCTGTATGTTGTAAAAACGTTACATTGTCACTGCCCATGTCATTGCATAGTGCAGAAAATACACGAGAGTTCAGGGGCCTTGCTTTAACAAAGTTAACCATTTTCACTGTAGTGTCCAAAATGTCTTTCAAGCTGTCAGGCGTTCCCTTTGCAGCAAGAGCCTCTCGGTGGATACTGCAGTGTACCCAAGTGGCGTCAGGAGCAAATGCTTGCATGCGCGTTACCACTCCACTATGTCTCCCTGTCATGGCTTTTGCGCCGTCAGTCCACTACCCACATGGTGGTCCTCTGTAGCTCAGTTGGTAGAGCATGGTGCATGCTACTTTAAAATGGAGATAGCCTCAACGGCGGTGCCCGTTGAGGCTCTCTATGGTGTCTAGTGATGCACAGGTTGGCTTAAAACCCTCAGTCCCATGCGCTAGTGTGTAGCCTAAGCTTAGGGCCTAACTGTACACTCGTCAAATAAACACCAATTGCCTAATACTTGGGCAGAAAAGATTAAGGTCGATCCACTGAGGCAAAAAGGACAATGTTGGCATTTAATTCAATAAGAGAAAAGCTGCAAAATTGAGAATTTCAAATATATAGAAGGGAGGGCTGGGAAATATTTGGTGAAGTGGCAAAGAGGGTGAAAGTGTCGGCCGGCTATGTTATGTGTGATGATTGTGAGGCGCTATACAAATGACAGTCACAAGACGGGACTTCAAAATGGCACATCAAGGGAACTGTAGGCTACTGTTCAAATGGGTTCAATAGAAGTAACTGAAGTCTGGACACTGACTGTAGCCTAATATAATATTAACTCCTGCACAATGAAGCATTTCTTGCAGTAAAATTATACACCAAATGTACATTTTGCCTATGGAGTGAAGAAATATGATTGATTTATTTCAGTGTCTTGAGAGAATGAATGCACGCTTAGGTACCGTCTGTAAAGGTGCTATCTTTATCTTTATCAGCATCGTAAAAGCGGATAGTATTTCAACCACAAAATATGCATCCAAGCCAAACTGACATTTGATCAGAAACATGTTGGGTAGTTTTCACAGCTTTTAATTCCTGAAAACGGTCAAACGGATGTCATTTGAACATTTTCGCACAGACAATCTTACTTCATTTTCTCCCTGGTCCGTACACATCTTTGGGGACGTTTTGCGTGAGAGAAGAGACGAAAGAGAACTTCAGGTGAGCACGGGTTTATTTAGTATTCTAGGGCAACAAGTAATGACAGAAGAGAAGCTGCATGTATCTAAATATAGACAAGTTGACTCCCAAAATGCCTATAATTATAAGCAGAAACATAAGCCTATCTAAAAAGGTACATTTATCACAGTCTGCCGGTTGCAGAAGGGTTATTAGCGTTTGCGGGCAGGTGAACAAACAGCTGACCCACACATCACTAATGGTGTCAATTGTTTGGGTTGTGACCATTTCAGTTTGGACAATTTTGACTTATTTTGGCCTTTAATAAAGAATCCCCATAGTTAACATATGGAGGGCGATCTTTCATTTGGACAGATGTACATCCCAGCAAACATACTGTATATTTCTGTCCCAAAACCGTACTTTACATATTTGTTGATATATTAGATTAGGTAGTGACACTTCTTCAAAATACATGAAGATTTACCAACTTGCTCACTGATTTTCTCCAAAATCGTTGCAGACAGACTACTCGCCATGTGGCCACGTAGAGGGGTGCCATCCCATCACCTGGTGATATTTGTAGGGCTCAAGGCACATTCATTCTACAGGCTTTTAGTGTGTGCATTTCGGTAGTGAGATCAGTATCTTTCAATAAAACAAGTCGAGATGTTCAACTGAAATAAAAAATTACTAAAATCATTCATTGCTTTATTTTCAAAACATGGAGTTTAGGAGACATGGTTTGGAATAGCCACCCGTCAATAGAAATAGTGCATAAACGATGACTTTGTATTATATTAATTAACAATATGTTTGTTATTGCCTTAGATTGAATTAGAACATATCATGATGTAAATAAAGTTCCTAAGTTTGGAGACGTAACAGTTTTTTTGGGGGGTGGGACTGCAATTTGCACCACTTCTGTAGAATCACCCATATACATCTCGGACTTATCTAGAACACAAATACTAAATTGTACATTGTACATTGACGTTTGTCGTTTAGCAGACTTACAGAAGTGAGTGCATACACTTTTCATACTGGTCCCCCATGGGAATCGAACCCACAACCCTGGAGTTACAAGCGTCATTGCCCTAACCAACTGAGCCACACAGGACCCTTCTGTCTCCCTCTGAGCAACTGCCGGCCTCCTGGCTTCTCCAATCCAGACTCATCACTTCTGACCCTTCTTATTAACCTACAGTATCAATCAAACTTGATATGGTCTGTCTGTGCCTTCTGAACATATAGATTGTGTCCACTTATCCAATTGACTGGATGGCTCACTGCTGCTCAGTCCTCTTTGCTGCTCAGTTAAAAGGACGGTGTGGATTGGTTCACGAAGCTCATCTTGGGGATAGATCTTGACTCTTGTGAGCGGCCAATCAAGGAGCTACAGATACCAGGAACCGAGAAAAGAGAGAGATTGCAATTGTATTTTGGTCTCCTTTGAAAACATCAATGTTTACAATATGTCTACAGGCACTGGACTCATGCTCAACAGTGCCTTGCATGGGCAGAGAGAGAGAGCTAATGACCAATCATTGCAGGACTCACCAGTGCGGTGGGCTGTGGCTCCTTGCGGAAATAGGCGTAGCAGGCCTCTGGGCTACAGTGGGTTACTGACCAAGAGAGAAAAAACACCAGGCCGGCCAATATCACCACGATAACAGTCACCGTAGTGGGCTTCAGCCAGGTAGGTCCAGGACCTTTGAACACAGTGACAATATTTGTCTTACTGTTATTAAGGTGAAGTATACATCCTTAATGTAGCACGACAGTGCAATACAGTGCATTTGGAAAGAATTCAGGCCCCATGAATTTTTCCACATTTTGTTACGTTACAGCCTTATTCTAAAATGGATTAAAAACATTTTTTCCATCAATTTACACACAATACCCCATAATGACAAAGAAAAAACAGCTTTACAGAAATATTTGCAAAGTTATGGGGGGGGAAATCACATTTATATAAGTACCCTTTACTCAGTCCTTTGTTGAAGAACCTTTAGCAGCAATTACAGCCTCGAGTCTTCTTGGGTATGATGCTACAAGCTTGGCACACCTGTATTTGGGGAGTCTCCCATTTATTTTCTGCAGATCCTTTCAAGCTCTGTCAGGTTGGATGGGGAGTGTTGCTACACAGCTATGTTCAGGTCTCTCCAGAGACGTTAGATCGGGTTCAAGTCTGGGCTCTCGCTGGGCCACTCAGACATTCAGAGACTTGTCCAGAAGCCACTCATGTGTTGACTTGGCTGTGTGCTTAGGGTCATTGTCCTGATGGAAGGTGAACCTTAGCCCCAGTCTGAGGTCCTGAGCGCTCTGGAGCAGGTTTTCATCAAGGATCTCTTTGTACTTTGCTCCGTTCATCTTTCCCCCAATCCTGACTAGTCTCCCAGTCCCTCCCACAGCAGGATGCTGCCACCACAAGGTTTCCTCCAGATGTGATGCTTGGCATTCAGGCCCAAGAGTTCCATCTTGGTTTCATCAGACTGGAGAATTTTGTTTCTCATGGTCTGAGAGTCCTTTAGGTGCTTTTTGGAAAACTCCAAGTGGGCTATCATGTGCCTTTTACTGAGGAGTGGCTTCCGTCTGGCCACTATACCATAAAGGCCTGTGTGGTCGAGTGCTGCAGAGATGATTGTCCTTCTGGAAGGTTCTCCCATCTCCACAGAGGAACTCTGGAGCTCTGTCAGAGTGACCATCAGGTTCTTAGCCAAACTCTTCAGCTGAGTTTGGCCAGGCGGCCAGCTCTAGGAAGAGTCTTGGTGGTTCCAAACTTCTTCCATTTAAGAATGACGGTTGATGGATTTAAGAATGATGATGAAAGGCTGATAATGGCTCACATCAACACCATTATCCCAGAAACCCTAGACACCAATTTTCATACAGCCCAAACAAATCCACAGATGATGCAATCTCCATTGCACTCCACACTGCCCTTTCCCACCTGGACAAAAGGAACACCTATGTGAGAATGCAATTCATTGACTACAGCTCAGCGTTCAACACCATAGTACCCTCAAAGCTCATCACTAAGCTAAGGATCCTGGGACTAAACACCTCCCTCTGCAACTGGATCCTGGACTTCCTGACGGGCCGCCCCCAGGTGGTGAGGGTCGGTAGCAACACATCTGCCACACTGATCCTCAACACTGGAGCCCCCCAGGGTTGCGTGCTCAGTCCCCTCCTGTACTCCCTGTTCACCCACGACTGCATGGCCAGGCACGACTCCAACACCATCATTAAGTTTGCAGATGACGCAACAGTGGTAGGCCTGATCACCGATAACGACAAGACAGCCTATAGGGAGGACGTCAAAGACCTGGCCGGGTGGTGCCAGAATAACAGCCTATCCCTCAACGTAACCAAGACTAAGGAGATGATTGTGGACTACAGGAAAAGGAGGACCGAGCACGCCCCCATTCTCTTCGACGGGGCTGTAGTGGAGCCAGTTGAGAGCTTCAAGTTCCTTGGTGTCCACATCACCAACAGCTAGAATGGTCCAAACACACCAAGACGGTCATGAAGAGGGCATGACAAAGCCTATTCCCCCTCAGGAAACTAAAAAGATTTGGCATGGGTCCTCAAAAGGTTCTACAGTTGCAACGTCGAGAGAATCCTGACTGGTTGCATCACTGCCTGGTACGGCAATTGCTCGGCCTCCGACCGCAAGGCACTACCAGAGGGTAGTGCGTACGGCCCAGTACATCACTGGGGACAAGCTCCATGCCATCCAGGACCTCTACACCAGGCAGTGCCAGAGGAAGGCCCTAAAAATTGTCAAAGACCCCAGCCACAGTCATAGACTGTTCTCTCTACTACTGCATGGCAGGCAGTACCGGAGTGCCAAGTCTAGGACAAAAAGGCAGTTTACCCCAAAGCCATAAGACTCCTGAACAGGTATTCAAATGGCTACCCGGACTATTTGCATTGTGTGCCCCCCCAACCCATATTTTAAGCTGCTGCTACTCTGTTTATCATATATGCATAGTCACTTTAACTATACATTCATGTACATACTACCTCAATTGTCCCGACCAACCAGTGCCCCCGCACATTGGCTAACCGGACTATCTGCATTGTGTCCCGCCACCCACCACCACCTCTTTTACGCTACTGCTACTCTCTGTTTATCATATATGCATAGTCACTTTAACCATATCTACATGTACATACTACCTCAATCAGCTCGACTAACCGGTGCTTGTATGTAGCCTCCCTACTGTTAAAGCCTCGCTACTGTATATAGCCTCGCTACTGTTATTTTTCACTGTCTTTTTACTGTTGTTTTTATTTCTTTACTTACCTATTGTTCACCTAATACCTTTTTTGCACTATTGGTTAGAGCCTGTAAGTAAGCATTTCACTGTAAGGTCTACACCTGTTGTATTCGCACAGGCGCACATGACAAATAAACTTTAAACTGATTTGATTTGGAGCCTACTGTTCTTGGAAACCTTCAATGCTGCAGAAATGTTTTGGGTACCCTTCCCCTCAGAGCTCAGACAATTCCTTCAACCTCATGGCTTGTTTTTTGCTCTGGCATGCACTGTCAACTGTGGGACTTTATATAGACAGGTGTGTGCCTTTCCAAATCATGTCCAATCAATTGAATTGACCACAGGTGGACTCCAATCAAGTTGTAGAAACATCTCAAGGATGATCAATGGAAACAGGATGCACCTGAGCTCAATTTCGAGTCTCATAGCAAAGTAGTAGTAAATATGTTTTTTTCTCTCTTTTCTTTATTTTATTTTATATATATATATATATATATATATATATATATATATATATATTCTTTGTCATTATGGGGTATTGTGTGTAGATCAAATCAGGGGGAAAAACGATTTAATCAATTTTAGAATAAGGCTTTAAAAGGTAACAAAATGTGGTAAAAGTCAAGGCGTCTGTATCCATCGCAAGGTTATGTTTCCATGATTTGCAGATGTTCTATGCATTACTCTTCCAGCAGAAAGCTAGAACTGTTACAAAGTGCACAGAGACGATCGATGTGTGTGTGGTTGGTGTGCGTTTGAAATGTGTGCGCACGTGAACTAGATACAAGACGTTATGTTTCGGATCTCTTTCCATGGTACACATAATGGTAAAGTATACCATCGTCTGATCAGTGTGTGTGTTTTAAAAAAGGCCACATCTGTCTCGAACGACCAATTGCCAAAGGTCTATCTGGTTTGAAGGATCAATAAATGATCAATACATTGAACAGAATGTGTGAGCACCTGCAGATGTACTGTACGTGTGTGTCTATGAGTGTTTATTATAATTTGCAGCCCACCTGTGATGGAGACGCACTGTGTGTCAGTGCTGCTGCTTTTGCTGTGGGTGTCCAGATGGGCCTGGGCTTTGACGCAGTACACTGCTCCCTCCTGCAGGGCGTCGATGTAGAGCGGATTCTGTTGCACTGTGATCACACGCAAGGAGGCCTTGCCCTAGGAGACAGAGCACAGTGAGACGCTGCTGAAGAGAGAACTCAACCACTGCTTGAAGTGAGTTTTATAGGAGGAGGTCATTATCGTTCTACCTAGCGGGTCACCTTTAGGACCAATTCCAAACCAATCCCTTGCTCCAATCCCTAGGCATCTCCCACACAACAAGCTCCAATCTCTCCCAACACACAATACATGACAGGGTTGTCTAGGTCAGGTATTCCCAACCCAGGGGTATTCCCAACCCAGGGGTATGTGCAACGCCGTCAGGGGTACGCCAAATAAAAATGTAATTCACATGTGAAAAAATTAATTAAAAAAACACAGTCCATTTATAAGCCACAGGAGTTTTTTGAGCGAGAATAAAATGACTTTCGAGTAGTAAGACATGAATAAAAAAACAGATACCATTAATAAGAAGTGGCTAGAAGCATCATAAATGGTGAGCTACCGAGTGGCTAGGACAGGCAAGTCCCATACTAGTATGGAGGACTTAATTCTTCCTGCTGCCGCGGATATGGATGGGACAATGCTGGGGGAAAAGGCAAAAAAAAAATATACAGACAATGCCTTCATCAAACAACACTTTCACGACGCATCTGTGACATGGCAGGAGATGTTTTGAAACAATTACTGCTTCGCATATGTAGTAACCTGGTATATTTATGTTACCAATAGATGGCAGTATTGACTCAAGACGGGGGTTTGCTTCCCGCTATCCGTAGCTATTTCCTATGTCTGCCTATTTAACTATGTTCAAGAAAGCTTCAGGTAGTTTAAGCCAGGTGCATAAGAGAGTGTAATTCTAAATTACAATTAAATACTAAGCCGTACTTAAGTCTCATGAGTCGTAACTCTAAGAAGCCTTTAAGGATACTACAGCATACAAGCTAGGGAATTCTATGCGTTACAGCTGGATGAGTCAACAGATTTGGCAGGCCTGGCACAGCTCCTGGTATATGTCTGTTACTTTTATGGGGGGTCAATTAAGGAAGACCTCCTCTGCAAACCACTGGAAACCAGGACAACGGGAGATTATATTGTTAAAGTACTGGACAGTTTTGTGACATCAAATGGACTTTGGTGGTCAAAAGCCATGACAGGGAGACATAGTGGAGTGGTAACGTGAACGCGCGTGCAAGCAGTTGCTCCCGACGCTACTTGGGTACACTGCAGCATCCACCGAGAGGCTGTTGCTGCCAAGGGAATGCCTGACAGCTTGAAATACATTTTGGATACTACAGTGAAAATGGTTAACCTTGTTAAAGCAAGGCCCCTGAACTCTTGTGTATTTTCTGCACTATGCAATGATATGGGCAGTGACCATGTAACACTTTTACAACATACAGAAGTGCGCTCGTTATCAAGGGGCAAAGTATTGACATGTTTTTTTTAATTGAGAGACGAGCTTAAAGTTTCCTTTACTGACCATCATTTTCACTTGTCTGACCGCTTGCATGATGACGAGTTTCTCACATGACTGGCCTTTCAGGGTGATGTTTTTTCTTGCCTGAATGATCTGAATCTAGGATTACAGGGACTCTCCGGCAACTATATTCAATGTGCGGGACAAAATTGAGGCTATGATTAAGAAGTTGGAGCTCTTTTCTGTCTGCAATAGTCATACACCAGGTGAACCCAATATGCCCAATCAGGCTCACCTTTTATATGAAAGATGGTTAAATAAAGAGCAAAATTATTTATTATTACACTCATTCTTATGTTTAATAAATGTATCGTATAGTGTGTGTGGCAGGCTTACAATAATGGCAAAAAACAACATTTGAGAGTGCATTGGTGCTAGAGGAGGTACGCAGCGGGAGGTTGAATGTTTGAAGGGATACGCAGCTGGAGGTTGAATGTTTGAAGGGATACGCAGCTGGAGGTTGAATGTTTGAAGGGATACACAGCGGAGGTTGAATTTTTGAAGGGATATGGGACTATAAAAAGTTTGGGAACCACTGCTCTAGATGAAAAAGGGGCTTAGGTGTTGGGTGTGGCAGGGGGCGTGGCAATGGCCGCTGTTATCCCGTAGGGGCGGCTGAATTTTAGAGAAGTCTCCGTCTTGGCGGTGTAGATACATTTTAAAATGTTTATGCCAATTTCGTGCAACTCTACAAATTTGTCCATGGAGCTGAGAGAAGTTTTTTGTTTGTTTTAATGCACATTTCCTGCAATTCTACGCATTTTGCCATGGAGTTGAGAGAATATGGTGCAGTTTTAAATCTCATTTCCTGCAATACTACATATTCTGCCATGGAGAGCAGTTTTGTTGTTGTTGCTGTTTTAAAGCTTATTTCCTGCAATTCTATGCATTTTTCCATGGCTGACATTGTGTTCTTTTGCACAAACATAACAATAAAATCAAAACTGCTAAATTCATTGCTTTTTGAATTCTCCCTGACTGTCTAGCTTCTATTTTGGTAAGTATTTATATTTTTTTTGTATCTTATATGTATATTTTTACACTGTTTGAACATAGGTGACCCGAAAAAAAAACGCTTAGAGGCCCGCCCAAGGATTTCAATGGCAGAAAAATCCCTGCAAGACTATAATATACTGTACATGTAATATCCTCACCCTGACCAACTCGCCTCTCTTCCAGATAGACACAGTCACTCCCACGGTCAGGGGAAGGCTTTTGAAAGTCACCTGCAGGGCATCTCCCATGGTGGTCACAGTTATAGCTGGCACCGTCAGGATTGCTGTGTGGAAAATGAAAGTCATAGTAAGTTACAAACATAGGCTGTGTCTGAAATCGTTCTCGCCTACTACATACTGTGTGCTAACCACACTACCTATAACATACTGTTTAGTAAAAACGGAATAAATAGAAACATGGTCCGCTCATGCATACTGAGAAGGCTTCGTCTAATGTGCAATTAGGTTGTTCCCCGCCATTCGTTAATTTTGGTACAGCCTTATCTGATTATCAGCTGTTGTCAAACACATGTGGGTGTGAAAAGACAACTCTCTTCCTCAATAGTGTGCAGCAAATTCATCCTAGGTGAAAAGCCGAAATAAGCAACACACTATCACAAATTACTCATGTCACGGCCGCCGTAAGAAGTAGACCAAAGCGCAGCGTGGTGAGCGTACATATTCCTTTTATTTAGGATGACGCCAACAAAAACAATACAAAACACGGCCGTGAAGCTTAAGGCAATACTGCCACAAACAAAGACAACTTCCCACCTAGAAAGGAGGGAAAAGGGCTACCTAAGTATGGTTCCCAATCAGAGACAACGATAGACAGCTGTCCCTGATTGAGAACCATACCCGGCCAAAACATAGAAATACAAAATCATAGAAAAACAAAACATAGAATGCCCACCCCAAATCACACCCTGACCAAACCAAATAGAGACATAAAAAGTATCTCTAGGGTCAGGGCATGACAACTTATTTGAAATTCGTGACAGGCACATGAAAAAGTCCAACTTTTTCGTGTGTATTACAGGATTTTCATCACAACGCAATTTTCTTTCTTCATAAAGCATTTGTGTACATTACACCCATTTCCAATAAGCAATTTGTGTCTATTTCACAATCATTTGTGATACAGGGTTAAATAAGTATTATATCCTGGATTTAAAACATACAACATTTTTACATTTTCACATACTAATCGGACACTGCATTGTCACACCCAACACTGTATTACCAGAAGGCTGCTTGTTTAAATGTTTTGGCATTTTGTATGGCTGTTGTGCACTTGGGTAAGTGTTTTGTCTTCAGCCAATGTTAGTACAAATGGTGTATAGATTAATTCATGTTTATAATATCTCCAGTTTTTCTTATTTTCCTTGGATGGATGAAGGAATGATAAAAATGAATGTAACGATCAACTATTGCCATGGCATCAAAAAACAGTGTTTGGACGTAGATATCCCACAATGACTCACTCTCTCTCCTGTTGAATGGCCTCCCGAGCTCAGCCCACGGTGACACACGCCTTCCGCACTCTGCCCGCACGCGGATGTTGTAGTCTGAGTCAGAACCAAGGTCAAAGGTCAGGTCGCACTCCGTCTGCGTGACGCGCTGACAACCAACCGCGTCCTCCCAACTTCCATTCAAGATCCTCAGCTCAAATTCCCTACGGAACACATGGAAATACATTAGCCAGCTCATATTGACACATTATACCCAGAGCCAATGTTTATTGTCCTTTTGTTTGTCTGCGTGATACATTTTTTTGACATGAATGTTTCATATTTTCACACGCTTGTGGTTAACTACCCTTTACGTCTTCTCAGTTACCACGACCTTCGTAAACCAGACGCAATGTCCTCTAAAAAAGTAATAACAAATAGTGTCATGTCTCAATTTTTTTAAATGTATTTAAAAAAAACTTCTTTTTTTTTAAACATTTGACATTTTTGTCATTTAGAAGATGCTGTTATCCAGAGCTAGGTGAGATAACCACATTGCACAGTCATAGTAAGAAAGCTGCTTTATTGAGGAAAAGGTTTTCTTACTATGACTGTGATATGTGGTTGTCTCACCTAGCTACCTTAAACTGTAAGTCGCTCTGGATAAAAGTGTCTTGTAAATAAAAAAAAATACTTCAGCTCGCAATTAGCAAGTGTAACATTGCGCTGTTTACCTAATATTTGCATAATTGCCTCCTTCTCCTTGGCATTGATAAAACGGACGTTTTTGAGACATCACACGATTTATGACTTTTTTAGAGGACAATGCGCCTGGTTTAAGAAGTGACAAATGTCACAACTGGTGCTATTTAGCAACAGGGAGGGGGGGGGGGTAATTTAGAAGGGGGGGGTGTCTCATCTAATTAAATTGTTACAGGTTTTTAGCCCACTGCCTGGGCTGCATTCTCAGAGTGCAGTTCACCGCCAATCAGCGAGAGTAAAAGGATGAAAGTGGAAAAAGTCAGAGAAAGTCCATTTAGCAGTATTGGGAAGAGCAGTATTCTCGTCAATGTGTCTGAACATTCCTGTAATGTTTCAGAAGTGATTGACTCACCCCTGGAACTGCACAGAGTAGATGATAGAGCTGCATGGGGACTGTTGACGGTGCCACTTGAGCAAGTGCCTCATGTTTACAGACTCCATGGAAATTCTCCACGGCGATGGCAGCAGCCAGGCATCTGAAATTACACAGTAAATATAAAACGTTGGAATGTGATTCGGTGGTTGACAAACAGACATGCCTACAACATTGATCAAATCCACTATTAAAACATAGCCCCTTGCTAAAAACAAAGCTCTGCAATATTCCAAGCTGATTTAAGTGTCAAACTTTGGCTTGTGCAATCCGGAACAGCTCGTAGTAGCAGGAACCTATCTCCTGTTTCTGTAGCGTGAGGCAGCTGGATGTACAAGTGTACCCCCTGGACAGGACGGGAATGCTGCGTGCAAAGCAAAGACGCACCAGGTCCCATATTTACAGTCTTTGGTATGAGCGAGTGCTATGTGTCTATCTTTCCTTGATCAGTGCAAGTTTGACAGAATCCAGTCTTTAGATAAATACATGTTCTAAGCACACAGGAGCCCTGTTGTCTTGTTCACAAACACATGCTGTCGATTGAAGTGCACAAATGCTTTAGCACACACGTAAACACATTCACAGCATTCTAAACCCACTTGCAAGCGGTTTAGCCTCGGGTGAAAAAGTGTTAGATATCCTGTGACACACACACAGAGGAGTCTCAAGTTTCCAATTATATCAGCCAGGGCATTAACTGTATGCTGCACCCTCTCCCTCAGGCAAAATTCGTTTTTTCTCCTTCAGAACATGTTAATTGTCATCTACCTTTAATGGACGTGTTATACACTGCTCAAAAAAATAAAGGGAACACTAAAATAACACATCCTAGATCTGAATGAATGAACTATTCTTATTAAATACTTTTTTCTTTACATAGTTGAATGTGCTTACAACAAAATCACACAAAAATGATCAATGGAAATCAAATTTATCAACCCATGGAGGTCTGGATTTGTCACGACTTCTGCCGAAGTCGTTACCTCTCCTTGTCCGGGCGGTGTTCGGCGGTCGACTTCACCGGCCTTCTAGCCATCATCGATCCATTTTTCATTTTCCATTGGTTTTGTCTTGTCTTCCCACACACCTGTTGTCAATCCCATTCATTGCCTGTTGTGTATTTAACCCTCTGTTTCCCTTCATGTGTTTGTCAGAGATTGTTTTATGTCAAGTGTTGTTTTATTGGTGTATAGGTGCGCGACGGGTCCTCGTACCTATTCTTATTTGATGTATGTATATTTCTCGTGTTTGGAGCATGTCATGGACATTTATTAAAAGTCTCCATCTACACTTCGTTTACTCTCCTGCGCCTGACTTCCCTGCCACCTATACACACGACGTTGACAGGATTTGGAGTCACACTCAAAATGAAAGTGGAAAACCACACTACAGGCTGATCCAACTTTGATGTAATGTCCTTAAAACAAATCAAAATGAGGCTCAGTAGTGTGTGTGGCCTCCACGTGCCTGTATGACCTCCCTACAACACCTGGGCATGCTCCTGATGAGGTGGCGGATGGTCTCCTGAGGGATCTCCTCCCAGACCTGGACTAAAGCATCCGCCAACTCCTGGACGGTCTGTGGTGCAACAGTCTGTTGGTGGATGGAGCGAGACATGATGTCCCAGATGTGCTCAATTGGATTCAGGTCTGGGGAATGGGCGGGCCAGTCCATAGCATCAATGCCTTCCTCTTGCAGGAACTGCTGACACACTCCAGCCACATGAGGTCTAGCATTGTCTTGCATTAGGAGGAACCCAGGGCCAACCGCACCAGCATATGGTCTCACAAGGGGTCTGAGGATCTCATCTCGGTACCTAATGGCAGTCAGGCTACCTCTGGCGAGCCCATGGAGGGCTGTGCGGCCCCCCAAAGAAATGCCACCCCACACCATGACTGACTCACCGCCAAACCGGTCATGCTGGAGGATGTTGCAGGCAGCAGAACGTTCTCCACGGCGTCTCCAGACTGTCACGTCTGTCACATGTGCTCAGTGTGAACCTGCTTTCATCTGTGAAGAGCACAGGGCGCCAGTGGTGAATTTGCCAATCTTGGTGTTCTCTGGCAAATGCCAAACGTCCTGCACGGCCCGACGTCCCCCAACTGTGGACGTCGGGCCCTCATACCACCCTCATGGAGTCTGTTTCTGACCGTTTGAGCAGACACATGCACATTTGTGGCCTGCTGGAGGTCATTTTGCAGGGTTCTGGCAGTGCTCCTCCTTGCACAAAGGCGGAGGTAGCGGTCCTGCTGCTGGGTTGTTGCCCTCCTACGGCCTCCTCCACGTCTCCTGATTTACTGGCCTGTCTCCTGGTAGCGCCTCCATGCTCTGGACACTACGCTGACAGACACAGCAAACCTTCTTGCCACAGCTCGCATTGATGTGCCATCCTGGATGAGCTGCACTACCTGAGCCACATGTGTGGGTTGTAGACTCCATCTCATGCTACCACTAGAGTGAAAGCACCGCCAGCATTCAAAAGTGACCAAAACATCAGCCAGGAAGCATAGGAACTGAGAAGTGGTCTGTGGTCACCACCTGCAGAACCACTCCTTTTTTGGGGGTGTCTTGCTAATTGCCTATAATTTCCACCTTTTGTCTATTCCATTTGCACAACAGCATGTGAAATTTATTTTCAATCAGTGTTGCTTCCTAAGTGGACAGTTTGATTTCACAGAAGTGTGATTGACTTGGAGTTACATTGTGTTGTTTAACTGTTCCCTTTATTTTCTTGAGCAGTGTATATATATATATATATATCCACCACAGGAGGTTGGTGGCACCTTAATTAGTGAGGACATGGCTCGTGGTAATGACTGGAGCAGAATTAGTGGAATGGTATAAAATACATTAGACAGATGGTTTCCAGGTATTTGATGGCCTTCATTCACTCCATTCCAGCCATTTGCATGAGCTGTCCTCCCCTCAGCAGCCTCCACTGATATACCCTACAGCAGTTCTCACCTGTGTTTCTGGTTTCACTTATGCTAATGGGGGCGGCAGCGTAGCCTAGTGGTTAGAGCGTTGGACTAGTAACCAAAAGGTTGCGAGTTCGAATCCCCGAGCTGACAAGGTAAAAATATGTCGTTCTGCCCCTGAACAAGGCGATTAACCCAATGTTCCTTGGCCGTCATTGAAAATAAGAATTTGTTATAAACTGACTTGCCTCGTTAAAGAATGATTAAAATTTAAAAAAAATGAATCTGGCACATGAGAACATAAATGTATTCCCATGGTCATCGTCCGAAACCTTGGATGACACACCGATGTCAGGATACAAGCATACTTCACTTTTCTGCTTCTGCTGTCTGTTACTTTCTTTTCCATTGCTTCCGCGTACAGTATAACATTTAGAAATGAACATACTTTAAATAGGATAACTGTGATAAATAGGCTTGAGGTAGAATTTGCACCTAACTACAGATCTGGGATCAAACCACACTACCCCAATGCTAACCTTAACCATTGGGGGATGAAAATAATATCTGATCCTACATCAGCAGTTTGGGGCCACTTCTTCCTACGCTGTTAAACAGCAGGACAGTGTGTGTTGCTGCAGTACTTACAGTTTGTGACGATGTTGAGGACAAGTATTAACTGGCTGTCAAAAAAGCTCCTTCTCAGTCTCATAGCCCCTCTGTATGGAGAAGAGTAGGAGCACTGCTGTGATCAAGTGTGCAATCACTGTGTTGACCGTCTCTCACCACTAATTTGATGCAATACAAACAATCCCGGAATAGTGTGATCACTGCTTTTATGTTTGCAATATAGTCATCGTGTTGTCCATTGATCGTTCTTGTTGCGACTGTAACATGATCACTGCAGACTGTTATACCAACTGTAACTCAGACTTTCCTCGACCCGAGTGGGACCCGCTCCTATGACTGTGATCCTAGCACTCTTCTCGGTCCTTGTGATGGTTCCTCTGCCACACTCCCTTTGCTTCCCCACTGTGTCTCCTGTGAAAGGCTTGCAGTGTAATATGACCTCAGAATGTGTTTGCGAAAATACATCAATAGTGTTGTTATAAATGTGTGTTTTTATGCGAAAGCCATATCGATTGCATTTTATGGTGCGTCTGAGTAGTTACGTAGGTAAAGCTGTTTATAAAAGTGTGTGTGTGTGTTTGAGAGAGTAAGGGTGTGATGTGCTGATGGGAGTCTAAAAGAATGACTGGTATGGCTTGGCTGGATGCTGAGGGTGAAAATATGGTTAAGCCTGTCAGACTGGTTATGATCACTCCCTCCCATAACTGTATTGTGTGCGTGCGTGCGCGTAGGGCTATAAAGTGTGACCATATTGGTCGCATATGCTCCTAATTACTTTTTTGGTGCCACCTGAAATTCTGATTTGGGGGGGCCAGTGCACCTAGAAAGAAAATCACCCAGATAATGATTGTTGTAATGACAAAACGAACACAGATTCGTTAGCGTCAATGTTGCACCATTTCTAGAGGAAACAGCTATTTTATTTGTATTTTTTATTTCACCTTTATTTAACCATGTAGGCTAGTTGAGAACAAGTTCTCATTTACAACTGCTACCTGGCCAAGATAAAGCAAAGCAGTGAGAACAGACAACAACACAGAGTTACACATGGAGTAAACAATAAACAAGTCAATAACACAGTAGGATTTTTTTTTGTCTATATACATTGTGTGCAAAAGGCATGAGGAGGTAGGCAATAAATAGGCCATAGGAGCGAATAATTACAATTTAGCAGATTAACACTGGAGTGATAAATCATCAGATGATCAATGTGCAAGTAGAGATACTGGTGTGCAAAAGAGCAGAAAAGTAAATAAATAAAAACAGTAAGGGCATGAGGTAGGTAAATTGGGTGAGCTGTTTACAGATGGACTATGTACAGCTGCAGCGATCGGTTAGCTGCTCAGATAGCAGATGTTTAAAGTTGGTGAGGGAAATAAAAGTCTCCAACTTCAGCGATTTTTGCAATTCGTTCCAGTCACAGGCAGCAGAGAACTGGAAGGGCAGGATGGATATAGGTCTGTAACAGTTTGAGTCCAGGGTGTCTCTCCCTTTGAAGAGGGGGATGACCGCGGCAGCTTTCCAATCCTTGGGGATCTCAGACGATATGAAAGTGAGGTTGAACAGGCTGGTAATAGGGGTTGCGACAATGGCGGCGGATAGTTTCAGAAGTAGAGGGTCTAGATTGTCAAGCCCAGCTGATTTGTACGGGTCCAGGTTTTGCAGCTCTTTCAGAACATCTGCTATCTGGATTTGGGTAAAGGAGAAGCTGCGGACGCTTGGGCGAGTAGCTACGGGGGGGGGGGGGGGGGGGGGGTTGGCCGAGGTTGGAGTAGCCAGGTGGAAGGCATGGCCAGCCGTTGAGAAATGCTTGTTGAAGTTTTCGATTATCATGGATTTATCGGTGGTGACCGTGTTACCTAGCCTCAGTGCAGTGGGCAGCTGGGAGGAGGTGCTCTTGTTCTCCATGGACTTTACAGTGTCCCAGAACTTTTTGGAGCTAGAGCTACAGGATGCAAATTTATGCTTGAAAAAGCTAGCCTTTGCTTTCCTGACTGATTGCGTGTATTGGTTCCTGACTTCCCTGAACAGTTGCATATCGCGGGGACTATTCAATGCTATTGCAGTCCGCCACAGGATGTTTTTGTGCTGGTCGAGGGCAGTCAGGTCTGGAGTGAACCAAGGGCTATATCTGTTCTTAGTTCTGCATTTTTTGAACGGGGCATGCTTATCTAAGATGGTGAGAAAGTTAATTTTAAATCAATCAATCAATCAAGTTTATTTTATATAGCCCTTCGTACATCAGCTAATATCTCGAAGTGCTGTACAGAAGCCCAGCCTAAAACCCCAAACAGCGAGCAATGCAGGTGTAGAAGCACGGTGGCTAGGAAAAACTGCCCAGAAAGGCCAAAACCTAGGAAGAAACCTAGAGAGGAACCAGGCTATGAGGGGTGGCCAGTCCTCTTCTGGCTGTGCCGGGTGGAGATTATAACAGAACATGGCCAAGATGTTCAAAATGTTCATAAATGACAAGCATGGTCAAATAATAATCAGGAATAAATGTCAGTTGGCTTTTCATAGCCGATAATTAAGAGTTGGAAACAGCAGGTCTGGGACAGGTAGGGGTTCCATAACCGCAGGCAGACCAGTTGAAACTGGGACAGCAGCAAGGCCAGGTGGACTGGGGACAGCAAGGAGTCATCATGCCCGGTAGTCCTGACGTATGGTCCTAGGAAACAGTTCCTCCGAGAGAGAGAAAGAAAGAGAGAAGGAGAGAATTAGAGAGAGCCAAGATGTTCAAAATGTTCATAAATGACAAGCGTGGTCAAATAATAATCAGGAATAAATGTCAGTTGGCTTTTCATAGCCGATCATTAAGAGTTGAAAACAGCAGGTCTGGGACAGGTAGGGGTTCCATAACTGCAGGCAGAACAGTTGAAACTGGAACAGCAGCAAGGCCAGGTGGACTGGGGACAGCAAGGAGTCATCATGCCCGGTAGTCCTGACGTATGGTCCTAGGGCTCAGGTCCTTCGAGAGAGAGAAAGAAAGAGAGAAGAAGGGAATTAGAGAGAGCATACTTAAATTCACACAGGACACTGGATAAGACAGGAGAAGTACTCCAGATATAACCAACTGGCCCTAACCCCCCGACACAAACTACTGCAGCAGAAATACTGGAGAATGAGACAGGAGGGGTCAGGAGACACTGTGGCCTTGAAACAGTCTTGATATGTCTTGATATGTTCGTCAAAAGAGAGATCAGGGTCAAGAGTAACGCCGAGGTCCTTCACAGTTTTATTTGAGACGACTTTATAACCATCAAGATTAATTGTCAGATTTAACAGAAGATCTCTTTGTTTCTTGCCTGGTTCTTGGGAAGAACAAGCATCTCTGTTTTGTCCGAGTTTAAAAGTAGAAAGTTTTCAGCCATCCACTTCCTTATGTCTGAAACACAGGCTTCTAGCGAGGGCAATTTTGGGGCTTCACCATGTTTCATTGAAATGTACAGCTGTGTGTCATCCGCATAGCAGTGAAAGTTAACATTATGTTTTCGAATAACATACCCAAGAGGTAAAATATATAGTGAAAACAATAGTGGTCCTAAAACGGAACCTTGAGGAACACCAAAATGTACAGTTGATTTGTCAGAGGACAAACCATTCACAGAGACAAACTGATATCTTTCCGACAGATAAGATCTAAACCAGGCCAGAACTTGTCCGTGTAGACCAATTTGGGTTTCTAGTCTCTCCAAAAGAATGTGGTGATCGATGGTGTCAAAGGCAGCACTAAGGTCTAGTAGCACGAGGACAGATGCAGAGCCTCGGTCTGACGCCATTAAAAGGTCATTTACCACCTTCACAAGTGCTCAGTGCTATGATGGGGTCTAAAACCAGACTGAAGCATTTCGTATACATTGTTTGTCTTCAAGAAGGCAGTGAGTTGCTGTGCATCAGCTTTTTAATTTTTTTTTGAGAGGAATGGAAGATACGATATAGGCCGATAGTTTTTTATAGTTTCCGGGTCAAGGTTTGGCTTTTTCAAGAGAGGCTTTATTACTGCCACTTTTAGTGAGTTTGGTACACATCCGGTGGATAGAGAGCCGTTTATTATGTTCAACATAGGAGGGCCAAGCACAGGAAGCAGCTCTTTCAGTAGTTTAGTAGGAATATGATCCAGTATGCAGCTTGAAGGTTTAGAGGCCATGATTATTTTCATCATTGTGTCAAGAGATATAGTACTAAAACACTTAAGTGCCTCTCCCGATCCCAGGCCCTGGCAGAGCTGTACAGATCCAGGACAGCTAAGCCCTGGAGGAATACGCAGATTTAAAGAGGAGTCCGTAATTTGCTTTCTAATGATCATGATCTTTTCCTCAAAGAAGTTAATGAATTTATTACTGCTGAAGTGAAAGCCATCCTCTCTTGGGGAATGCTGCTTTTTGGTTAGCTTTGCAACAGTATCAAAAATAAATTTTGGATTGTTCTTATTTTCCTCAATTAAGTTGGAAAAGTAGGATGATCGAGCAGCAGTGAGGGCTCTTCGATACTGCACGGTACTGTCTTTCCAAGCTTGTCGGAAGACTTCCAGTTTGGTGTGGCGCCATTTCCGTTCCAATTTTCTGGAAGCTTGCTTCAGAGCTCGGGTATTTTCTGTATACCAGGGAGCTAGTTTCTTATGACAAATGTTTTTAGTTTTTAGGGGTGCAACTGCATCTAGGGTATTGCGCAAGGTTAAATTGAGTTCCTCAGTTAGGTGGTTAATTGATTTTTGTCCTCTGACATCCTTGGGTAGGCAGAAGGAGCCTGGAAGGGCATCAAGGAATTTTTGTGTTGTCTGAGAATTTATAGCACGACTTTTGATGCTCCTTGGTTGGAGTCTGAGCAGATTATTTGTTGCGATTTCAAACGTAATAAAATGGTGGTCCGATAGTCCAGGATTATGAGGAAAAACATTAAGATCCACAACATTTATTCCATGGGACAAAACTAGGTCCAGAGTATGACTGTGGCAGTGAGTAGGTCCAGAGACATGTTGGACAAAACCCACTGAGTCGATGATGGCTCCGAAAGCCTTTTGGAGTGGGTCTGTGGACTTCTCCATATGAATATTAAAATCACCAAAAATTTTAATATGATCTGCTATGACTACAAGGTCCGATAGGAATTCAGGGAACTCAGAGAGGAACGCTGTATATGGCCCATGAGGCCTGTAAACAGTAGCTATGAAAAGTGATTGAGTAGGCTGCATAGATTTCATGACTAGAAGCTCAAAAGACGAAAACGTTATTTTCTTTTTTGTAAATTGAAATTTGCTATCGTAAATGTTAGCAACACCTCTGCCTTTGCGGGATGCACGGGGGATATGGCCACTAGTGTAACCAGGAGGTGAGGCCTCATTTAACACAGTAAATTCATCAGGCTTAAGCCATGTTTCAGTCAGGCCAATCACATCAAGATTGTGATCAGTGATTAGTTCATTGACTATAACTGCCTTTGTAGTGAGGGATCTAACATTAAGTAACCCTATTTTGAGATGTGAGGTATCACGATCTCTTTCAATAATGGCAGGAATGGAGGAGGTCTTTATCCTAATGAGATTGCTAAGGCGAACACCGCCATGTTTAGTTTTGCCCAACCTAGGTTGAGGCACAGACACAGTCTCATTGGGGATGGCTGAGCTGACTACACTGGCTATGCTAGTGGCAGACTCCACTAAGCTGGCAGGCTGGCTAACAGCCTGCTGCCTGGCCTGCACCCTATTTCATTGTTGAGTTAGAGCCCTGTCTATGTTGGTAGATAAGATGAGAGCACCCCTCCAGCTAGGATGGAGTCCGTCACTCCTCAGCAGGTCAGGCTTGGTCATGTTTGTGGGTGAGTCCCAGAAAGAGGGCCAATTATCTACAAATTCTATCTTTTGTGAGGGGCAGAAAACAGTTTTCAACCAGCGATTGAGTTGTGAGACTCTGCTGTAGAGAAGAATGACCAGGCATCCTCAACTGACGGGATGAGGTCAATATCCTTCCAGGATACCCGGGCCAGGTCAATTAGAGAGGCCTGCTCGCAGAAATGTTGGTGGTCGTTTGACCGCGGACCCGTAGCGGATACAGGCAATGAGGCAGTGATCGCTGAGATCCTGATAGCCCTCCAAATACAGCAGAGGTGTATTTGGAGGGCAAGTTGGTCAGGATAATGTCTATAAAGGTGCCCATGTTTACAGATTTAGGGTTGTACCTGGTGGGTTCCTTGGTGATTTGTGTGAGATTGAGGGCATCTAGCTTAGATTGTAGGACTGCTGGGGCGTTAAGCATATCCCAGTTTAGGTCACGTAACAGAACAAACTCTGAAGCTAGATGGGGGGCGATCAATTCACAAATTGTGTCCAGGGCACAGCTGGGAGCTGAGAGGGGTCGTTAGCAGGCGGCAACAGTGAGAGACTTATTTCTGGAGAGATTAATTTTTAAAATTAGAAGTTCGAACTGTTTGGGTATGGACCTGGAAAGTATGACAGCACTTTGCAGGCTATCTCTGCAGTAGATTGCAACTCCTCCCCCTTTGGCAGTTCTATCTTGACGGAAAATGTTATAGTTGGGTATGGAAATCTCAGAATATTTGGTGGCCTTCCTAAGCCAGGATTCAGACATGGCAAGGACATCAGGGTTGGCAGAGTGTGCCAAAGCAGTGAGTAAAACAAACTTAGGGAGGAGGCTTCTGATGTTGACATGCATGAAACCAAGGCTTTTTCGATCACAGAAGTCAACAAATGAGGGTGCCTGGGGACATGCAGGGCCTGGGTTTACCTCCACATCACCCGAGGAACAGAGGAGGAGTAGGATGAGGGTGCGGCTAAAGGCTATCTAAACTGGTCGCCTAGAGCGTTGGGGACAAGGAATAAAAGGAGCAGATTTATGGGCGTGGTAGAATAGATTCAGGGCATAATGTGCAGACAGGGGTATGGTGGGGTGGGGGTACAGCGGAGGTAAGCCCAGGCACCAGGTGATGATAAGAGAGGTTGTATCTCTGGACATGCTGGTTATAATGGGTGAGGTCACCGCACGTGTGGGAGGTGGGACAAAGGAGGTGTCAGAGGTATGAAGAGTGGAACTAGGGGCTCCATTGTAAATTAAAACAATGATAACTAACCTGAACAACAGTATACAGGGCATATTGACATTTGAGAGAGACATACAGCGAGGCATAAAGTAATCGCAGGTATTGATTGGGAGAGCTAGCTAAGACAACAGGTGAGACAGCTAATCAGCTAACACAACAACAGCAGGTAAAATGGCGATGACTAGGCAGAGAGGGTCGGATTAACTACACCCAGAGCCTGAGTTCGCGGCTGGGGCCGACAGATAAAAAAATAAACAGAATGTAGTACCGTGAATTAATGGACAGTCCAGCAGGCATCAGCTATGTAGCCAAGTGATCATAGTGTCCAGGGGGCAGCAGTAGATGGAACAGGGAAGCCGCGGAGTTGTCGCTACTACGCTAGCACGCGGGCGACACAGCGTTTAAAGTTAGTAGCCCGGGGCTAGTATGAGCATCTGCTCCGACGGAGGCCGATTAAAGGCACAGCGGATGGAGTATTCGTCGGCAGACCAGTCGTGGTGGTGCGACGGGGCGCAGTGTCGACAGAGGATCCAAGCCAGATGGCAAAAGAGGTATTGTAGAATTTAGTTTGCTAGCCGGGAGATGCGCCTGGCTCACGGCTAACTGGTGCTAGCTTCGTGGCAGGGGCGTTAGCCACTAGCTAGCTGTGAAGATCAGAAGTGGTGGTCCAGGGATTACGGCAGGAATCCGGCGTTGTAGTGGAGAGATAGTCCAATACTGGTAGATTGGTGAGTATTATCCAGGCTAAAAACAGGGCTGGTATTTGTGCAGAAGGTAAAAGCCGCTAGCAGTGGCTAACAATGACTAAATAGCTTGTAGCTAATTAGCTTGTTAGCTTCTGGTGGTTCTTGAATGTGTTCTAAAATTAAAAATAATATCGATTCCATATCACATTGGGTGAGGCAGGTTACCGGAAGGTATAATCGAATTAAAATGGAATTAAAATGAAAATAAAATTGAAATGTACACAAAAAAGAAGAAAAATACAGAAGTACACGAGAGGACGAACAAAAACACGTCTTCACTGCACGTCTTCACTGCTAGTTTCTAGCCCAAACAGTTAAAAAGATATGTATGGAAGCCCATACTATCTAAAAATGTAAAAAACTTCAGAGATACTAAGTCGAAATTTCAAGATACTATCAAAACATTTTGATTTTGGGGTGGCAGGTAGCCTAGTGGTTAGAGCGTTGGACTAGTAACCGAAAGGTTGCAAGATCTAATCCCCGAGCTGACAATGTAAAAATCTTTCGTTCTGCTCGTGAACAAGGCTGAACAATGTTCCTAGGCTGTCATTGAAAATAAGAATTTGTTCTTAACTGACTTGCCTAGTTAAATAAATGTAATAAAAATATACTAATTTGGAGATACTATGTTGAAATTTCGAGACACTAACTCAACATTCTTAGACAGTAGAGCATACTTATAGGATACGTTTCTTAATTTGTAACATTGTGTGATTTCATTGGTGGCACTACAGGTCCAAGATGTGGTGAGGGAGAGGGTGGGTATTTCAATAACAGTAACGGATACATCATCTCACATTTCATAGTTTCCTGCAATATGTACAGACAGGGGGACTATTTCAGGGCTAAAACAAAATTGTGAAATGTCTGGGGGTCACGATGAGAGTTTTGAGAATCATTGGGCTAACCTAATCAGGCAAAACTGCGGACCCTAGTAGGAAGGTATGACATACTAATAAATCAGATGTAAAACGGTTTTATATGGGCTATGATGGGACCAATTTTTTTTCTAATCAAGTCAAGATGTCGCCGGAGCAGAAGGTAGATGTTTTACGTGCCCCCGATTGTGTTCTTTTGTTCGTTTATCTGCGTTGTTTGTAACTTGTTTTTTAAAAACTTTTTTTGTACATAATGTTGCCGCTACCATCTCTTATGACCGAAAATAACTTCTAGACATGAGGACTGTGATTACTCACCACGGACTAGCAGACTCCTTTTTCTTCTTTCACGACTCTGGCGAGCCTGAGGCGGAGGATATACAGCTCCCTCGGGAACAGGCCCCCAGACCGCAGTGATTTGCTTGTAGAGGAGGCAGAGAAAGCGAGGTCGGGGAGCGGGATGCCTTCTGAGAAGTCGGAGGCGATTGAATAAACCACCACTTCCCTCAATTCTGCTAGCAAGCATGCAATCTTTGGACAATAAAATGGATGAGTTACTGGGAAGATTAAACTACCAACGGGACATTAAAAACGTTAACATCTTATGCTTCATGGAGTCGTGGCTGAACGACAACAATATCAACATACAGCTGGCTGGTTATACGATGTACCAGCAGGACAGAACAGCAGCGTCTGGTAAGACAAGGGGCGGCGGTCTATGTATTTTTGTAAACAACAGCTGGACCACGATATCTAAGGAAGTCTCGAGCTATTGCTCGCCTGAGGTAAAGTTTCTCATGACAAGCTGCAGACCACACTACCGAGAGAGTTTTCATCGATATTCTTTGTAACTGTTTACATACCACCACAGTCAGAGGCTGGGACTAAGATAACCTGTTGGGGATGGGGGCGCTGTTTAGACTATTTATGCTAATTTGGCTAATTTTTGAAACGGCTTCCCACAAAATCCTTGATCGTACAATATGCATATTATTATTATTATTGGATAGAAAACAGTCTATAGTTTCTATAGGAGTTGAAATTTTGTCTCTAAGTGGAACAGAGCCCATTCTACAGCAATTTCCCTGACATGGAGTCAGATTTGAGAAATGTTGGCCACTCTTCTGAAGTCAGTTAAAAGGGCACTGTCGTTGCTATGACTATACGGACACTTCTTACGTCTTCCCCTGGATGCCTTTACGTGATGACGATTCCAATGGGGTCGATTGCGCGTTCACAGGCCCCACAAATGAAAAAACCCTGAAGCTAGTCATTCTTTTGGAGCTGCGTCATGCGCCTAGAGGACACCGGCCCGCACCTTTTCCAAGCATTAGTGAAGGGGGTAATATTACTCGGGTCATGTTTCTACTCGTTATGGGAGTTAAAAACATCATAAGGTAGTTAATTTAAAGCGTTTTATAGCAATTTATATCCGTTTAGTGCGATTTTGGGACATTTATTTTTGCAACGATGTGAAAAGTTGGGCATGCTTTTCAGTTCATCCCGAACGCAGTTGACATTTCCACATGGCAAGAGGACAGCTTTCCACCAAAAGACGATTTCTCCCAAGAAAGGATCCTTTGCCCAAGATACTGATGGAAGAACAGCTCAAGGTAGGACATTTTTATTATGATAAATCGTGTTTCTGTCGAAACATTTTAGTGGCTTAGGACGCCATGTTTTTTGACGTAGCTTCGCTTGGCGCAAACTGTATTGAAAAGTAAGGATAAATTAAAAAATGTAATAACGCAATTGTATTAAGAATTAAATTGTCTATCAATCCCTGTCCACCCTATATTTTTTAGTCACGTTTATGAGTATTTATGTATAAGAGTAGATCACTGTCTAAGTGGCGCAAGGACTTTTTCTTTACCAGCTTGTCTACATTTCACATTGTCTAACCATGATTTTGGTGGCTAAATATAAACATTTTCGATCAAACTGTATATGCATGTTGTAATGTGATGTTACAGGAGTGTCATCGGAAGAATTCTGAGAAGGTTAGTGAAAAAATTAATATCTTTTGGCGATGTTGACTTTTATCGCTCACTTTGGCTAGAATCAATGCTGGGCTGCTAATTGCTATGTGCTAAGCTAATATAACGATTTATTGTGTTTTCGCTGTAAGACACTTAGAAAATCTGAAATATTGTCTGTATTCACAGGATCTGTGTCTTTCGATTCGTGTATGCTGTGTATTTTTACGAAATGTTTGATGATTAGTAGTTAGGTAAACACGTTGCTCATTGTAATTATTCTAGTCCATTTGTGACGGTGGGTGCAATTGTAAACTATGCCATATACCTGAAATATGCACTTTTTTTCTAACAAAACCTATCCCATACCATAAATATGTTATCAGACTGTCATCTAATGAGTTTTTTTGTTGGTTAGGGGCTATAAATATCTTAGTTTAGCCGAATTGGTGATGGCTACTGGTGTTGGTGGACAAATAAAAGATGGTGGATTATGCTAATGTGTTTTTAGGTAATAGATGTACATCTTTACATATTGTGTCTTCCCTGTAAAACATTTTAAAAATCGGAAATGTTGACTGGATTCACAAGATCTGTGTCTTTCATTAGCTGTATTGGACTTTAATGTGTGAAAGTTAAATATTTTAAAAAAATATTTTTTTTGAATTTCGCTGGCACTGGTTTTTCAGTGGGGGGGGGGGGGGTGTGCCGCTAGCGCCACGCTGATCCTAGACAGGTTAACATTGAATGAGTTGTATTCTGCCATAAGCAAACAAGAAAACGCTTACCCAGAGGTGGCGCTCCTAGTAGCCGAGAATTTAAATCCGTTTTACCAAATTTCTATCAGCATGTTAAATGTGTGTAACGGCTTTCTTCCTGGGATGAAGGAGAGGACCAAAATGCAGCGCGGTTATTGTTTAACATGTTTAATAAGACGATAAACGATGAACATTAACAAATAACAAAATAACAAACGTGAAAGCCGAGACAGTCCTATCTGGTGCAGAACACAAACACAGACACAGGAAACAACAGACACAGACTAACTAGACACACAACATAGAATTCCCACCCAGCTCACGTCCTGACCAACACTAAACAAGCAAAACACATAAGAACTCTGGTCAGGACGTTACAGTACCCCCCTCCTGAGGTGCGGACTCCGAACGTACCCCTAAAACTCAAGAGGAGGGTCTGGGTGGGCATCTGTCCGCGGCGCAGGACGAGGACACCACTCCACCACTGTCTTTGTCCCCCTCCTTAGCGTCCTTTGAGTGGCGACCCTCGCCCACGACCTTGGCCTAAGAATCCTCCCCAAGGCCCCCACATGATTTAGGAGACAGCTCAGGAAAGAGAGGTAGCTCAGGACAGAGAGGTAGCTCAGGACAGAGAGGTAGCTCAGGACAGAGAGGTAGCTCAGGACAGAGAGGTAGCTCAGGACAGAGAGGTAGCTCAGGACATAGAGGTAGCTCAGGACAGAGTGGCAACTCCGGACTGAAGGGCAGCTCCGGACAGAGAGGCAGCTCTGGACTGAAGGGCAGCTCATGACTGGAGGGCAGCTCATGACTGGAGGGCAGCTCATGACTGGAGGGCAGCTCATGACTGGAGGGCAGCTCATGACTGGAGGGCAGCTCATGACTGGAGGGCAGCTCATGACTGGAGGGCAGCTCATGACTGAAGGGCAGCTCATGACTGGCTGGCGGATCTGGCGGCTCCTGACTGGCTGGCGGCTCTGGCGGCTCCTGACTGGCTGGCGGCTCTGGCGGCTCCTGACTGGCTGGCGGCTCTGGCGGCTCCTGACTGGCTGGCGGCTCTGGCGGCTCCTGACTGGCTGGCGGCTCTGGCGGCTCCTGACTGGCTGGCGGCTCTGGCGGCTCCTGACTGGCTGACGGCTCTGGCGGCTCCTGACTGGCTGGCGGCTCTGACGGCTCCTGACTGGCTGGCGGCTCTGGCGGCTCCTGACTGACGGACGGCTCTGGCGGCTCCTGACTGACGGACGGCTCTGGCGGCTCCTGACTGACGGACGGCTCTGGCGGCTCCTGACTGACTGAAGGCTCTGACGGCTCGGGACAAACGGGCGGCTCTGACGGCTCGGGACAAACGGGCGGCTCTGATGGCTCGGGACAGACGGGCGGCTCTGACGGCTCGGGACAGACGGGCGGCTCTGACGGCTCGGGACAGACGGGCGGCTCTGACGGCTCGGGACAGACGGGCGGCTCTGACGGCTCGGGACAGACGGGCGGCTCTGACGGCTCGGGACAGACGGATGGCTCAGATGGCGCTGGGCAGACGGATGGCTCAGATGGCGCTGGGCAGACGAATGGCTCAGATGGCGCTGGGCAGACGGATGGCTCAGATGGCGCTGGGCAGACGGATGGCTCAGATGGCGCTGGGCAGACGGATGGCTCAGATGGCGCTGGGCAGGCAGGCCGCTCAGACGGCGCTGGGCAGATGGATGGCTCAGACGGCACTGGGCAGGCAAGCAGTGCAGGCGGCGTTGAGCAGACGAGCAGTGCAGGCGGCGTTGGCCAGACGAGCAGTGCAGTCGGCGTTGGGCAGACGGCCGACTCTGACCTGCTGAGGCGCACAGTAGGCCTGGTGCGTGGTGCCGGAACTGATGGTACCGGACTGGAGACACGCACCTCAAGGCTAGTGCGGGGAGCAGGAACAGGGCACACTGAATTCTCAAAGCGCACTATAGGCCTGGTGCGTGGTACCGGCACTGGTGGTACCGGGCTGAGGGCACGCACCTCAGGGCGGGTGCGGGGAGAAGGAACAGTGCGTACAGGGCTCTGGAGATGCACAGGAGGCTTGGTGCGTGGTGCCGGAACTGGAGGCACTGGGCTGGAGACACGCACCATAGGGAGAGTGCGTGGAGGAGGAACAGGGCTCTTAAAACGCACTGGAAGCCTGGTGCGTGGTTTTGGCACTGGTTGTACTGGGCTGGGGCGGGAAGGTGGCGCCGGATATACCGGACCGTGCAGGCGTACTGGCTCCCTTGAGCACTGAGCCTGCCCAACCTTACCTGGTTGAATGCTCCCCGTAGCCCGACCAATGCGGGGAGGTGGAATAACCCGCACTGGGCTGTGTTGGCGAACCGGGGACACCATTCGTAAGGCTGGTGCCATGTACACCGGCCCGAGGAGACGTACTGGAGGCCAGATATGTAGAGCCGGCTTCATGGCACTTGGCTCAATGCTCAATCTAGCCCGGCCAGTGCGGGGAGGTGGAATAACCTGCACCGGGCTATGCACACGTACACGTGCCCGTACTCCCGCTCTCCACGGTAAGCATGGGAAGTGGGCGCAGGTCTCCTACCTGACTTCGCCACACTACCCTTTACCCCCCCCCCCCCCCCCCCAAGAATTTTTTGGGATTTCTTCTCGGACTTCCTGGCCAGCCGTGTTCCTGGCTGCCTCCACTTGTTCCCATGGAAGGCGATCCTTACCAGCCAGGATCTCCTCCCATGTGTAGCAACCCTTTCCGTCCAATACGTCGTCCCAAGTCCATTTCTCCTGGTCCCGCTGCTGCTGCTGCTGCCGCTGCTGCCCGTTGCTACGCTGCTTGGTCCGAGATTGGTGGGTGGTTCTGTAACGGCTTTCTTCCTGGGATGAAGGAGAGGACCAAAATGCAGCGCGGTTATTGTTCAACATGTTTAATAAGACGATAAACGATGAACATTAACAAATAACAAAATAACAAACGTGAAAGCCGAGACAGTCCTATCTGGTGCAGAACACAAACACAGAGACAGGAAACAACAGAAACAAACTAACTAGACACACAACATAGAATTCCTACCCAGCTCACGTCCTGACCAACACTAAACAAGCAAAACACATAAGAACTCTGGTCAGGACGTTACAGTGTGAAACCAGAGGAAAAATAACTCTGGACCACCTATCTTCCACACACAGAGATGCATACAAAGCTCTCCCTCGCCCTCCATTTGGCAAATCTGACCATAATTCCATACTCCTGATTTCTGCTTACAAGCAAATATTAAAGCAGAAAGCACCAGTGGCGATATTAATAAAAAAGTGGTCAGATGAAGCAGTTGCTAAGCTACAGGACTGTTTTGCTAGCACAGACTGGAATATGTTCCGGGATTCCTCCAATGGCATTGAGGAGTACAACACATCTGTCATTGGCTTCATCAATAGGTGCATCGATGACGTCGTCTCCACAGTGACTGTACGTACATACCCCAACCAGAAGCCATGGATTACAGGCAGCATCCGCACTGAGCTAATGGCTAGAGCTGCCGATTTCAAGGAGCGGGACTCTAACCTGGAAGCTTATAAGAAATCCCGCTATACCCTCAGATGAACCCCTCAGGCCTCAGGAGACTGAAAAGATTTGGTATGGGTCCTCAGATCCTCCAAAGGTTCTACAGCTGCACCATCGAGAGCATCCTGACTGGTTGCATCACTGCCTGGTATGGCAATTGCTCAGCCTCCGACCGCAAGGCAGTACAGAGGGTAGTGCGAACGGCCCATTACATCACTGGGGCCAAGCTTCCTGCCATCCAGGACCTCAAAACCAGGCGGTGTCAGAGGAAGGCCCTACAAATTGTCAAAGACTCTAGCCACCCTAGTCATAGATTGTTGTCTCTGCTACCACACGGCAAGTGGTACCGAAGCGCCAAGTCTAGGTCCAAGAGGCTTCTAAACAGCTTCTACCTCCAAGACATAAGACTCCTGAACATCTAGACAAATGGCTACCCAGACTATTTGCATTGCCCCCCCCCCCCCTCCACACCACTGTCTTTTGTCATCTTTATTTAACTCTACCTACATGTACATACTACCTCAACTGCCACTCACTGCCACTCCCCCCCCCTCCACACCACTGTCTTTTGTCATCTTTATTTAACTCTACCTACATGTACATACTACCTCAACTAACCGGTGCCCCCGCACATTGTCTCTGTACCGGCACCCCCCTGTATATATTGTTATTTTTTACTGCTGCTCTTTAAATACTTTTTTACTTTTTTCTCTTATTCTTATCCGTATTTTTTTAAACTGCACTGTTGGTTAGGGGCTTGCAAGTAAGCATTTCACATGTTGTATTCGGCGCATGTGAATAATAAAATTGGATTTGATATGGGTTGGACAATAAAACTAACAGGACTGAGTTTTCTTAATGCAGGGTTGCATCGTGTAGGCCTTTGCATCTGTAATTGAACAGTTGCTCGAACAGTATGCCATCCCTATTGTGTTGATTGATTAATTCCAGTCATTATTTTTAGATTGATAAAGTCTAGCTAGCCTAGCCACCTGAGGTTTGAATGTAAACAAAATTTGATCACATTCACATTTAACACAAATCATTTTGATCTTCAAATACAGGCTATAAATACAGTGCCTTCAGAAAGCATTTATACCCCTTGACTTTTTCCACATTTTGTTGTTGTAATGAGAATTTTTATGTTTGTGGTTTTCTTATAACTCATTTCTGTGTTCGATTCATGTGCTGTTCTATAAACCAATATCTGTGTTCATGGAAGTGGCTGACTGAAAGAATCGTCACTATCAGTAGCTGCAATTTGGCAGTACGCCAAGAACTTGTTTTGAGAACGAACGATATCTCAGTTTCAAGGTCTCAGCTTAGAGAGAAGAAGCCTTGTTGGTCTGTATGAACCACTATTGGTCGGTCACACTAATGAAACAAAACGGTAATGATTAATTAATTATGCTAAATCATGCAAATATAACTTGTCTGTGTATAGCCGTATATAAGACAACTGCTGGGACTGCCCAGGCAGAGCTCCTGATTGACATGTGTACTATGGTGCATTGAGTTGGTTGGAACCTCTCCAGCGCACTGACAATAAACAATGGTTCATATTAAGATTGACTTGGAGTGTCCGTGTGTAAGAATTTCCACAACATTTTGTTACAGCCTGAATTTATAATAGTTGAAATTGATATGTTGTGTCACTGGTCTACACACAATATGCCATAATGTCAAAGTGGAATTATGTTTTTAGATATTTTTACAAATTAACAAAAAATGAAAAGCTGAAATGTCTAGAGTCAATAGGTATTCAACCCCTTTGTTTAAATGTGCTTAACAAGTCACATAATAAGTTGAATGGACTCACTCTGTGTGCAATAATAGTGGTTAACATGATTTTCTAATGACTATCTATCTCTGTACACCACACATAGAATGTTCTATAAGGTCCCTCAGGCCAGCAGTGAATTTAAAACACAAATTCAACCAGAAAGACTAGGGAGGTTTTCCAATGCCTCACAAGAAGACCACCTATTGGTCAATGGATAAAGAAAAGCAGACATTGAATATCCCTTTGAGCATGGTGAAGTTATCAATTACACTTTGGTATAATACACCCAGTCACGACAAAGATACAGGTGTCCTTCCTAACTCAGTTGCAAGAGAGGAAGGAAACCGCTCAGGGATTTCACCATGAGGCCAATGGTGACTTTAAAACAGTTACAGAGTTTAACCTTTTTTACATTTTCGCCTAAAATGACATACCCAAATCTAACTGCCTGTAGCTCAGGCCCTGAAGCAAGGATATGCATATTCTTGGTACCATTTGAAAGAAAACACATTGAAGTTTATGGCAATGTGAAAGGAATGTAGGAGATTATAACACAATAGATCTGGTAAATGATTAGAAAAAGAAGAAAAAAAACATTATTTTGTATTTTTTTGTACCATCATCTTTGAAATGCAAGACAAAGACCATCATGTATTATTCCAGCCCAGGTGCAATTTAGATTTTGGCCACTACATGGCGGCAGTGCATGTGCAAAGTTCTAGACTGATCCAATGAACCATTGCATTTCTGCCCAAATGTGCCTAATTTGTTTATGAATAACTTTTCATGTTCAAATTTTTTTTTTTTTTTTTTTTTTACCGTTATTTTACCAGGTAAGTTGACTGAGAACACGTTCTCAATTGCAGCAACGACCTGGGGAATAGTTACAGGGGAGAGGAGGGGGATGAATGAGCCAATTGTAAACTGGGGATTATTAGGTGACCATGATGGTTTGAGGGCCAGATTGGGAATTTAGCCAGGACACCAGGGTTAACACCCCTACTCTTACGATAAGTGCCATGGGATCTTTAATGACCTCAGAGAGTCAGGACACCCGTTTAACGTCCCATCCGAAAGACGGCACCCTACACAGGGCAGTGTCCCCAATCACTGCCCTGGGGCATTGGGATATTTTTTAGACCAGAGGAAAGAGTGCCTCCTACTGGCCCTCCAACACCACTTCCAGCAGCATCTGGTCTCCCATCCAGGGAAATTGTGCACTCTCAAACAATAGCATGGTATTCTTTCACTGTAATAGCTACTGTAAATTGGACATTGCAGTTAGTTTAACAAGAATTTAAGCTTTCTGACAATATCAGATATGTCTATGTCCTGGGAAATGTAATTGTTACTTACAACCTCATGCTAATCGCATTAGCCTACGTTAGCTCAACCGTCCTGTGGAAGGGACACCAATCCTGAAGAAGTTTTAATGGCTGTGATCGGAGATAACTGAGGATGTATCAACAACATTGTATAATTCACAATACTAACCTAAAGGACAGAGTGAAAAGAAGGAAGCCTGTACAGAAAAAAAAAATATTCCAAAACATGAATCCTGTTTGCAATAAGGAACTAAAGTTAAACTGCAAAACATCTGGCAAAGAAATTAACTTTAAGTCCTGAATACAAAGCGTAATGTTTGGGGAAAATACAACACGACACATCACGGAGTACCACTCTTTATATTTTCAAGTATGGGAGTGGCTGCATCATGTTATGTGTATGCTTGTCATCAGCAAGGACGGGAGTTTTTCAGGATAAAAAGAAAAGAAATAGAGCTATGCAAAGGCAAAATCCTAGAGGAAATTCTGATTGCCTGCTTTCCAACAGACACTGGGAGACAAATTCAGCTTTCAGCAGGACAATTACTTAAAACACAAGGCCAAATACAGTGGCTTGCGAAAGTATTCACCCCCTTGGCATTTTTCCTATTTTGTTGCATTACAACCTGGAATTAAAATATATTTTGGGGGGGTTTGCATCATTTGATTTACACAATATTCCTACCACTTTTAGGGATGCAAAATATTGTTTATTGTGAAATAAACAAGAAATAAGACAAAAAAAACGGAAAACTTGAGCCTGCATAACTATTCACCCCCCCAAAGTCAGTACTTTGTAGAGCCACTTTTTGCAGCAATTACAGCTGCAAGTCTCTTGGGGTATGTCTCTATACGTTTGACACATCTAGCCACTGGGATTTTTGCCCGTTCTTCAAGGTAAAACTGCTCCAGCTCCTTCAAGTTGGATGGGTTCCGCTGGTGTACAGCAATCTTTAAGTCATACCATAGATTCTCAATTGGATTGAGGCCATTCCAAGACATTTAAATGTTTCCCCTTAAACCACTCGAGTGTTGCTTTAGCAGTATGCTTAGGGTCATTGTCCTGCTGGAAGGTGAACCTCCGTCCCAGTCTCAAATCTCTGGAAGACAGAAACAGGTTTCCCTCAAGAATTTCCCTGTATTTTGCACCATCCATCATTCCTTCAATTCTGACCAGTTTCCCAGTCCCTGCTGAGGAAAAACATTACCACAGCATGATACTGCCACCACCATGCTTCACTGTGGGGATGTTTTTTTCGGGGTGATGAGAGGTATTGGGTTTGCGCCAGACATAGCATTTTCCTTGATGGACAAAAGCTACATTTTAGTCTCATCTGACCAGAGTAGCTACTTCCATATGTTTTGGGTGTCTCCCACATGCCTTTTGGCGAACACCAAATGTGTTTGCTTATTTTTTTCATTAAGCAATGGCTTTTTTCTGGCCACTCTTCCGTAAAGTCCAGCTCTGTGGAGTGTACAGCTTAAAGTGGTCCTATTGGATAATACTCCAATCTCCGCTGTGGAGCTTTGCAGGTTCTTCAGGGTTATCTTTGGTCTCTTTGTTGCCTCTCTGATTAATGCCTTCCTTGCCTGGTCCATTAATTTTGGTGGGCGGCCTTCTCTTGGCAGGTTTGTTGTGGTGCCATATTCTTTCCCTTTTTTAATAATGGATTTAATGGTGCTCCGTGGGATGTTCAAAGTTTCGGATATTTTTTTATAACCCAACCTTGATCTGTACTTCTCCACAACTTTGTCCCTGACCTGTTTGGAGAGCTCCTTGGTCTTCATGGTGCCCCTTGCTTAGTGGTGTTACAGACTCTGGGGCCTTCCAGAACAGGTGTATATACAGTGGGGAGAAGAAGTATTTGATACACTGCCGATTTTGCAGGTTTTACTACTTACAAAGCATGTAGAGGTCTGTAATTGTGATCATAGGTACACTTCAACTGTGAGAGACGGAATCTAAAACAAAAATCCAAAAAATCACATTGTATGATTTTTAAGTAATTAATTTTAATTTTATTGCATGACATAATTATTTGATACATCAGAAAAGCAGAACTTAATATTTGGTACAGAAACCTTAGTTAGCAATTACAGAGATCATACGTTTCCTGTAGTTCTTGACCAGGTTTGCACACACTGCAGCAGGAATTTTGGCCCACTCCTCCATACAGACCTTCTCCAGATCCTTCAGGTTTCTTGGCTGTCGCTGGGCAATACGGACTTTCAGCTCCGTCCAAAGATTTTCTATTGGGTTCTGGTCTGGAGACTGGCTAGGCCACTCCAGGATCTTGAGATGCTTCTTACGTAGCCACTCCTTAGTTGCCCTGGCTGTGTGTTTCGGGGCGTTGTCATGCTGCAAGACCCAGCCGCGACCAATCTTCAATGGTCTTACTGAGGGAAGGAGGTTGTTGGCCAAGATCTCGCGATACATGGCCCCATCCATCCTCCCCTCAATACGGTGCAGTCGTCCTGTCCCCTTTGCAGAAAAGCATCCCCAAAGAATGATGTTTCCACCTCCATGCTTTACGGTTGGGATGGTGTTCTTGGGGTTGTACTCATCCTTCTTCTTCCTCCAAACACGGCGAGTGGAGTTTAGACCAAAAAGCTCTATTTTTGTCTCATCAGACCAGATGACCTTCTCCCATTCCTCCTCTGGATCATCCAGATGGTCATTCCAAGATGGCTTAGCAGTTCAGACGTCATTTTTGTCCTTGTACTGTCTTGTCCTGTATATATATATTTACACCTTCTTCGCATATCTTTTATATTTTTTTATTATCCAAGAACTCAACTACAAAAGCTTTCCTGCAACCCGCCTCACCAATTACAACAAAAAAGTATTATTTACCTCAAATCTGAAAATCCACAGTGAAGCTAACCAGGGGCTAATCAGAAGTTAGCCAGAAAGCTAACCAGAAGTTAGCCGAAAGCTAGCCGAAAGCTAATTTGAAGCTGCCCAGAAGTTAGCCGGCTTGCTGGCTAGCGTTGGTGTTTCAGCTGCCCACGTTTTGTGGTCATCAGCTATTCCTTTAGCTCGATAATCTACCGGCACTTTTGTGCAACGCAACTCGGACCGGAGCATACCGGGCCTTTTTTTTTCTCTCAGTTTCCCCGGATTTCAGCCGCAGGCTCTGGACATTTGCACCTTGATTTCGCAGCTAGCTAGCTGCAAACCGTGTGACTATTGGCTTACGTCGATCCCGGAGCAAACTTAAATTATTCCGGAGCTAGCCAGCTGAGGAGTTCCATCAGCCATTCCTGGGCTACAGTCACCTATCCGGACCCGGGTTTTTTTTTGCTGCAGATACGGAGCCCCACCGGGCCTTCACGATTGACTGCCGACGTTATCTGCCCGAGGGAGTTATCCACCTGGCACCTCCGTCGCGACGTTACCTGAACGCTCACCTGGGGCCCGCTAATCGTTAGCTGTCTTATCGGCTGCTATCTTAATAAGTATTTCGGACAATTTTTTTTAATTTTTTTTATTGGGTCACTATATCTATTTTGCCAATTGGATTGATCCCCTCTACAAGACACGGAACCCAACTAATCTACCGATGGAAACGCACAAGGTGTTTAAAAATAGACCTCCATCCTATGCTATCTTGCTACCGATAGCCATCTACCCGGCCAGCTGTCTGGATCGCCGTGACCCCAACCAACCTCTACTCACTGGACCCTTATTGATCACTCGATTAAGCATGCCTCTCCTTAATGTAAATATGCCTTGTCCACTGCTGTTCTGGTTAGTGTTTATTGGCTTATTTCACTGTAGGGCCTCTAGCCCTGCTCACTATACCATATCCAACCTTTCATTTCCACCACCCACATATGCGATGACATCACCTGGTTTCAATGATGTTTCTAGAGACAATATCTCTCTCATCATCACTCAATACCTAGGTTTACCTCCACTGTATTCACATCCTACCATACCTTTGTCTGTACATTATTCCTTGAAGCTATTTTATCGCCCCCAGAAACGTCCTTTTACTCTCTGTTCTAGATGCTCTAGACGACCAATTCTCATAGCTTTTAGCCGTACCCTTATCCTACTCCTCCTCTGTTCCTCTGGTGATGTAGAGGTGAATCCAGGCCCTGCAGTACCTAGCTCCACTCCTATTCCCCAGGCGCTCTCTTTTGATGACTTCTGTAACCGTAATAGCCTTGGTTTCATGCATGTTAACATTAGAAGCCTCCTCCCTAAGTTTGTTTTGTTCACTGCTTTAGCTCACTCTGCCAACCCGGATGTTTTAGCCGTGTCTGAATCCTGGCTTAGAAAGACCACCAAAAATTCTGACATTTTCATCCCCAACTACAAGATTTTCAGACAAGATAGAACGGCCAAAGGGGGCGGTGTTGCAATCTACTGCAAAGATTGCCTGCAGAGTTCTGTTTTACTATCCAGGTCTGTTCCCAAACAATTTGAACTTCTACTTTTAAAAATCCACCTCTCTAAAAACAAGTCTCTCACCGTTGCCGCCTGCTATAGACCACCCTCTGCCCCCAGCTGTGCTCTGGACACCATATGTGAACTGATTGCCCCCCATCTATCTTCAGAGCTCGTGCTGCTAGGCGACCTAAATTGGAACATGCTTAACACCCCAGCCATCCTACAATCTAAGCTTGATGCCCTCAATCTCACACAAGTTATCAATGAACCTACCAGGTACCACCCCAATTCCGTAAACACAGGCACCCTCATAGATATCATCCTAACCAACTTGCCCTCCAAATACACCTCTGCTGTTTTCAACCAAGATCTCAGCGATAACTGCCTCATTGCCTGCATCCGTAATGGGTCAGCGGTCAAACGACCTCCACTCATCACTATCAAACGCTCCCTGAAACACTTCAGCGAGCAGGCCTTTCTGATCGACCTGGCCGATGTATCCTGGAAGGATATTGATCTCATCCCGTCAGTAGAGGATACCTGGATATTTTTTTTAAATGCCTTCCTCACCATCTTGAATAAGCATGCCCCATTCAAGAAATTTAGAACCAGGAACAGATATAGCCCTTGGTTCTCTCCTGACCTGACTGCCCTTAACCAACAGAAAAACATCCTATGGCCTTCTGCATTAGCATCGAACAGCCCCCGTGATATGCAACTTTTCAGGGAAGCTAGAAACCAATATACACAGGCAGTTAGAAAAGCCAAGGCTAGCTTTTTCAAGCAGAAATTTGCTTCCTGCAACACAAATTCAAAAAAGTTCTGGGACACTGTAAAGTCCATGGGGAATAAGAACACCTCCTCCCAGCTTCCAACTGCACTGAAGATAGGAAACACTGTCACCACCGACAAATCCACTATAATTGAGAATTTCAATAAGCATTTTTCTACGGCTGGCCATGCTTTCCACCTGGCTGCCCCTACCCCGGTCAACAGCACTGCCCTCCCCTCTGCCACTCGCCCAAGCCTTCCCCATTTCTCTTTCTCCCAAATACAGTCAGCTGATGTTCTGAAAGAGCTGCAAAATCTGGACCCTTACAAATCAGCCGGGCTAGATAATCTGGACCCTTTCTTTCTAAAACTATCTGCTGAAATTGTTGCCACCCCTATTACTAGCCTTTTCAACCTCTCTTTCGTGTCATCTGAGATTCCCAAAGATTGGAAAGCAGCTGCGGTTATCCCCCTCTTCAAAGGGGGGGACACTCTTGACCCTAACAGCTACAGACCTATATCTATCCTACCCTGCCTTTCTAAGGTCTTCGAAAGCCAAGTCAACAAACAGATTACCGACCATTTCGAATCCCACCATACCTTCTCCACTATGCAATCTGGTTTCAGAGCTGGCCATGGGTGCACCTCAGCCACGCTCAAGGTCATAAACGATATCTTAACCGCCATCGATAGGAAACAATACTGTGCAGCCGTATTCATTGACCTGGCCAAGGCTTTTGACTCTGTCAATCACCACATCCTCATCGGCAGACTCGACAGCCTTGGTTTCTCTAATGATTGCCTTGCCTGGTTCACCAACTACTTCTCTGATCGAGTTCAGTGTGTCAAATCGGAGGGTCTGTTGTCTGGGCCTCTGGCAGTCTCTATGGGGGTGCCACAGGGTTCAATTCTTGGACCGACTCTCTTCTCTGTATACATCAATGATGTCGCTCTTGCTGCTGGTGATTCTCTGATCCATCTCTACGCAGACGACACTATTCTGTATACTTCTGGCCCTTCTTTTGACACTGTGTTAACAACCCTCCAGGCGAGCTTCAATGCCATACAACTCTCCTTCTGTGGCCTCCATTTGCTCTTAAATACAAGTAAAACGAAATGCATGCTCTTCAACCGATCGCTGCCTGCACCTGCCCGCCTGTCCAACATCACTACTCCGGACGGTTCTGACTTAGAATATGTGGACAACTACAAATACCTAGGTGTCTGGTTAGACTGTAAACTCTCCTTCCAGACTCACATCAAACATCTCCAATCCAAAGTTAAATCTAGAATTGGCTTCCTATTCCGCAACAATGCATCCTTCACTCATGCTGCCAAACATACCCTTGTAAAACTGACCATCCTACCAATCCTCGACTTCGGTGATGTCATTTACAAAATAGCCTCCAAAACCCTACTCAATAAATTGGATGCAGTCTATCACAGTGCCATCCGTTTTGTCACCAAAGCCCCATATACTACCCACCACTGCGACCTGTACACTCTCGTTGGCTGGCCCTCGCTTCATACTCGTCGTCAAACCCACTGGCTCCAGGTCATCTACAAGACCCTGCTAGGTAAAGTCCCCCCTTATCTCAGCTCGCTGGTCACCATAGCAGCACCTACCTGTAGCACGCGCTCCAGCAGGTATATCTCTCTGGTCACCCCCAAACCAATTCTTCCTTTGGCCGCCTCTCCTTCCAGTTCTCTGCTGCCAATGACTGGAACGAACTACAAAAATCTCTGAAACTGGAAACACTTATCTCCCTCACTAGCTTTAAGCACCAGCTGTCAGAGCAGCTCATAGATTACTGCACCTGTACATAGCCCATCTATAATTTAGCCCAAACAACTACCTCTTTACCTACTGTATTTATTTATTTATTTATTTTGCTCCTTTGCACCCCATTATTTCTATCTCTACTTTTTTCTATCTCTACTATCTCTACTTTTTTTTACTTTTTTTACTTGCTATATTGTATTTACTTCGCCACCATGGCCTTTTTATATTTTTATTTATTTATATATATATTTTGTTTGCCTTCACCTCCCTTATCTCACCTCACTTGCTCATATTGTATATAGACTTATTTTTCACTGTATTATTGACTGTATGTTTGTTTTACTCCATGTGTAACTATGTGTTGTTGTATGTGTCGAACTGCTTTGCTTTATCTTGGCCAGGTCGCAATTGTAAATGAGAACGTGTTCTCAATTTGCCTACCTGGTTAAATAAAGGTGAAATAAAATAAAAATAAAAAAATGGCAAACTTCAGACGGGCCTGGACATGCGCTGGCTTGAGCAGCGGGACCTTGCGTGCCCTGCAGGATTTTAATCCATGACGGCGTAGTGTGTTACTAATGGTTTTCTTTGAGACTGTGGTCCCAGCTTTCTTCAGGTCATTGACCAGGTCCTGCTGTGTAGTTCTGGGCTGATCCCTCACCTTCCTCATGACCATTGATGCCCCACGAGGTGAGATCTTGCATGGAGCCCCAGACCGAGGGTGATGGACCGTCATCTTGAACTTCTTCCATTTTCTAATAATTGCGCCAACAGTTGTTGCCTTCTCACCAAGCTGCTTGCCTATTGTCCTGTAGCCCATCCCAGCCTTGTGCAGGTCTACAATTTTATCCCTGATGTCCTTACACAGGTCTCTGGTCTTGGCCATTGTGGAGAGGTTGGAGTCTGTTTGATTGAGTGTGTGGACAGGTGTCTTTTATACAGGTAACGAGTTCAAACAGGTGCAGTTAATACAGGTAATGAGTGGAGAACAGGAGAGCTTCTTAAAGAAAAACTCAGGTCTGTGAGAGAACTGGTTGGTAGGTGATCAAATACTTATGTCATGCAATAAAATGCTAATTAATTACTTAAAAATCAGATCTCTACATGCTTTGTAAGTAGGAAAACTTGCAAAATCGGCAGTGTATCAAATACTTGTTCTCCCCACTGTATACACTGAGATCATGTGACAGATCATGTGACACTTAGATTGCACACAGTTGGACTTTATTTAACTAATTATGTGACTTCTGAAGGTAATTGGTTGCTTCCAGATCTTATTTAGGGGCTTCAGAGCAAAGGGGTGAATACATATGCGCGCACCACTTTTTTGTTATCTTATGAAAGAAGTCATTTTTTTCACCTCACTTCACCAATTTGGACTATTTTGTGTATGTCCATTACATGAAATCCAAATAAAAATCCATTTAAATTACAGGTTGTAATGCAACAAAACAGGAATAACTCCAAAAGGGGTGGGAATACTTTTGTAAGGCACTGTATACACTGGACCTGCTTACCAAGACGACATTGAATGTTGCTAGTGACAGTTTTGACTTCAATCGGCTTGAAAATGTATGGCAAGACTTGAAAATGGCTGTATGGCAATGATTAACAACCAACTTGACAGATCTTGAAGAATTTTTAAGGAATAATGTGCAGATATTGTACAATCCAGGTGTGAAAAGCTCTTAGAAATGTACCCAGGACTTGAAGCTATAATCTCTGCCAAAGGTGATTCTAACATGTATTGACTCAGTTGTGAATATTTATGTAAATTAGATATTTCTGTATTTCATTTTCAATTAATTTGCAAAAATGTCTAAAAACATGTTTTCACTTTGTCATCATGGGGTATTGTGTGTAGATGGGTGAGAAATCAATTTTGCATTCAGGCTGTAACACAACAAAATGTGGACTAAGTTAAGGGGTATGAATACTTTCTGAAGGCACTGTACATGACGCTACCTCTTCGTTTCCCCTGCCAGAGGGGATCAGAGCGCATAGGCTTCTCTAGGCCACCTGCAGCTGTGGTTGTCATCAGTAGGCTCCAGTTGATCAGAATGAAGCACAGATTAATTATGCACGAGTTGACAAATCATGAGGCATAGTGTGATCACAGCTTTTATGTTTGTAATATAGTTGCCCGCATTGTCCGTTGATCGTTCCTGTTGCGACCATAACATGACCACTGCAGACTGTTATACCAACCATACTCTGTACTAAGACCCCAACTGTAACTTAAACGTTCCCCAGACCGGAGTGGGACCGCTCCTATGACTGTGATCCTAGCACTTATCAGTCCTTGTGATGGTTCCTCTGCCACACTCCCTTTGCTTCACACTGTATCTCCTGTAAAAGACATGCAGTGTAATATGACTGAGGGTGTGATGTGCTGATGCGAGTCTAAAAGAACGACTGGTATGGCTTGGCTGGATGCTGAATGTGGAATTATGGTTAAGCCTGTCAGACTGGTTATGATCACTCCCTCACATGACTGTACTGTGTGTGTGTGTGTGTGTGTGTGTGTGTGTGTGTGTGTGTGTGTGTGTGTGTGTGTGTGTGTGTGTGTGTGTGTGTGTGTGTGTGTGTGTGTGTGTGTGTGTGTGTGTGTGTGTGTGTGTGTGTGTGTGTGTGCGTGCGTGCGTGCGTGCGTGCGTGCGTGCGTGCGTGGGCCTATAAAGTGTGACCATTTTGGTCGCATATGCTTCTAAAAAATTTTTTGGGCGACCTGGAATTCTAATTTGGGAACACCAGTGCACCTAGAAAAAAAAATTGCCCAGATAATAATTGTTGTAATGAAAAAGCAACCGCAGATTCGCTAACGTCATGGTTGCAACATTACTACAGCTGAAACTGCTAGTTTCTAGCCCAAACAGTTAAACAAATATTTGTAGGGAAGCCCATTCCTTCCATGTTTTGTATTTTTTTTATTGTCGATACTACCTAAAATTGTCAAGATAATGTCTCAAAACATTTTAAGATAGTAAGTCAAATTTTCGAGATACGTAAGCAAACATTTCAAGATACCATCGAAACATGTTGATATACTAAGTCGAAATTTGGAGATGTTAACTTGACATTTCGAGACATTAACGCAACATTTTTAGACAGTAGAGCATGCTTATGGGATACGTTTCTTAATTTCTAACATTGTGTGAATTCAGTGGTAGAACTACAGGTCCAAGATGTGTGTGTGAGGGGGGGGGGGGGGGGGAGTATTTCAATAAACAGTCATGGATACATCATCTCACATTTCATAGTTCCCTGCAATATTTGTTGTACAGACAGTGGGACTATTTAAAGGCTAAAACAAAACTGTGAAATGTCTGGGGGTCCCTGATGAGAGGTTTGAGAACCACTAGGCTAACGTAACCAGGCAACTCCAGACCAAAGTTGGAAGGTATGACTTACTAAGAAATCAGCTGTAAAACGGTTTTAGATGGGCTATAATGGGATCAGATTTTTTCTAATCAGGTCATATGGTAAAAAAAAGTAGACTACTGCGATTGGACAATAAAAATAACAAGACTGAGTTTGCTTAATGCAGGGTTGCATCGTGTAGGCCTTTGCATCAGTAATTGAAAATGTACTCACGCAGTATACCATCCCTATTGTGTTAATACTTGTTTACGTGCTGCTGTTCGTTTTGTTGCTAACCTTACTTTGCTACCTGACAACTTCACAGTTTTTACTTTTTAATTACGATTTATATTTTTAGTTTTTCCCTCACTCAACTTTTTATTTTATTAAAAAAATATTTTTCACTCCGGACCCTTTATCTGGACGTGGTTCGTCAGGACCTCCTCCAGACGAAGCTAAGTAGTAACATTAACATGATGCCTTCTAATTGCAGTCCCTGTACTCATAATATACAGGAGAACAATCGCCTTACGGCGAGGATAGCGGTACTGCAAACCCAGCTTCAGACGCAATCGTTAGGCAAGGGTAATTTCAGTGTAGGAAAGGATGAAACAGCATCTGTGCCACCAGTAAGTACAGATAGTAGTATAAATCCTCTCGCACGGTCCCCGCAGCCGGACAACTTTCTCATGGCTTCTGAAGAGAAATGCGGAAGGAATGCTCAACCGGTGTCGCTCATTCAGCCGACAGAAACTTTCAACCGGTTCTCCCCATTAAGCAGTGAGTCGGAGTCAGAGGCCGAGCGTTCTCTGGTCTCTACTCCTCCCATTACGGCATCTGAGACGCCGAAGCTTCCCACCATTAGCTCTGACAAATTGAAAACCCTAGTCATTGGCAACTCCATTACCCGCAGTATTAGACTTAAAACAAATCATCCAGCAGTCATACACTGTTTACCAGGGGGCAGGGCTACCGACGTTAAGGCTAATCTGAAGATGGTGCTGGATAAAGCTATAACTGGCGAGTGTAGAGAGTATAGGGATATTGTTATCCACGTCGGCACCAACGATGTTAGGATTAAACAGTCAGAGGTCACCAAGCGCATCATAGCTTCAGCGTGTAAATCAGCTAGAAAGATGTGTCGGCATTGAGTAATTGTCTCTGGCCCCCTCCCAGTTAGGGGGAGTGATGAGCTCTACAGCAGAGTCTCACAACTCAATCGCTGGTTGAAAACTGTTTTCTCCCCCTCCCAAAATATAGAATTTGTACATAATTGGCCCTCTTTCTGGGACTCACCCACAAACAGGACCAAGCCTGGCCTGTTGAGGAGTGACGGACTCCATCCTACCTGGAGGGGTGCTCTCATCTTATCTACGAACATAGACAGGGCTCTAACTCCCCTAGCTCCACAATGAAATAGGGTGCAGGCCAGGCAGCAGGTTGTTAGCCAGCCTGCCAGCTTAGTGGAGTCTGCCACTAGCACAGTCAGTGTAGTCAGCTCAGCTATCCCCATTGAGACCGTGTCTGTGCCTCGACCTAGGTTGGGCAAAACTAAAAATGGCGGTGTTTGCCTTAGCAATCTCACTGGAATAAAGACCTCCTCTATTCCTGCCATTATTTAAAGAGATTGTGATACCTCACATCTCAAAATAGGGCTACTTAATGTTAGATCCCTCACTTCCAAGGCAGTTATAGGCAATGAACTAATCACTGATCATAATCTTGATGTGATTGGCCTGACTGAAACATGGCTTAAGCCTGATGAATTTACTGTGTTAAATGAGGCCTCACCTCCTGGTTACACTAGTGACCATATCCCCCGCGCATCCAGTAAAGGCGGAGGTGTTGCTAACATTTACGATAGCAAATTTCAATTAACAACAAAAAAACAACGTTTTTGTCTTTTGAGCTTCTAGTCATGAAATCTATGCAGCCTGCTCAATCACTTTTTATAGCTACTGTTTACAGACCTCCTGGGCCATATACAGCGTTCCTCACTGAGTACCTCACTTTCGGAGCCATCATCGACTCAGTGGGTTTTGTCCAACATGTCTCTGGACCTACTCACTGCCACAGTCATACTCTGGACCTAGTTTTGTCCCATGGAATAAATGTTGTGGATCTTAATGTTTTTCCTCATAATCCTGGACTATCGGACCACCATTTTATTACGTTTGCAATCGCAACAAATAATCTGCTTAGACCCCAACCAAGGAGCATCAAAAGTCGTGCTATAAATTCTCAGACAACACAAAGATTCCTTGATGCCCTTCCAGACTCCTTCTGCCTACCCAAGGACGTCAGAGGACAAAAATCAGTTAACCACCTAACTGAGGAACTCAATTTAACCTTGTGCAATACCCTAGATGCAGTTGCACCCCTAAAAACTAAAAACATTTGTCATAAGAAACTAGCTCCCTGGTATACAGAAAATACCCGAGCTCTGAAGCAAGCTTCCAGAAAATTGGAATGGAAATGGCGCCACACCAAACTGGAAGTCTTCCGACTAGCTAGGAAAGACAGCACCGTGTAGTATCGAAGAGCCCTCACTGCTGCTCGATCATCCTATTTTTCCAACTTAATTGAGGAAAATAAGAACAATCCAAAATTTATTTTTGATACTGTCGCAAAGCTAACTAAAAAGCAGCATTCCCCAAGTGAGGATGGCTTTCACTTCAGCAGTAATAAATTCATGAACTTCTTAGAGGAAGAGATCATGATCATTAGAAAGCAAATTACGGACTCCTCTTTAAATCTGCGTATTCCTCAAAAGCTCAGTTGTCCTGAGTCTGCACAACTCTGCCAGGACCTAGGATCAAGTGAGACACTCAAGTGTTTTAGTACTATATCTCTTGATACAATGATGAAAATAATCATGGCCTCTTAACCTTCAAGCTGCATACTGGACCCTATTCCAACTAAACTACTGAAAGATCTGCTTCCTGTGCTTGGCCCTCCTATGTTGAACATAATAAACGTCTCTCTATCCACCGGATGTGTACCAAACTCACTAAAAGTGGCAGTAATAAAGCCTCTCTTGAAAAGACCAAACCTTGACCCAGAAAATATAAAAAACTATCAGCCTATATGGAATCTTCCATTCCTCTCAAAAATGATAGAAAAAACTGTTGCACAGCAACTCACTGCCTTCCTGAAGACAAACAATGTATACGAAATCCTTCAGTCTGGTTTTAGACCCCATCATAGCACAGAGACTGCACTTGTGAAGGTGGTAAATTACCTTTTAATGGCATCAGACCGAGGCTCTGCATCTGTCCTCGTGCTCCTAGACCTCAGTGCTGCTTTTGATACCATCGATCACCACATTCTTTTGGAGAGATTGAAAACCCAAATTGGTCTACACGGACAAGTTCTGGCCTGGTTGAGATCTTACCTGTCGGAAAGATATCAGTTTGTCTCTGTGAATGGTTTGTCCTCTGACAAATCAACTGTAAATTTCGGTGTTCCTCAAGGTTCCGTTTTAGGACCACTATTGTTTTCACTATTTATTTTACCTCTTGGGGATGTCATTCGAAAACATAATGTTAACTTTCACTGCTATGCGGATGACACACAGCTGTACATTTCAATGAAACATGGTGAAACCCCAAAATTGCCCACGCTAGAAGCCTGTGTTTCAGACATAAGGAAGTGGATGGCTGCAAACTTTCTTTTAAACTCGGACAAAACAGAGATGCTTGTTCTAGGTCCCAAGAAACAAAGAGATCTTCTGTTGAATCTGACAATTAATCTTGATGGTTGTACAGTCGTCTCAAATAAAACTGTGAAGAACCTCTGCGTTACTCTGGACCCTGATCTCTCTTTTGACGAACATATCAAGACTGTTTCAAGGACAGCTTTTTTCCATCTATGTAACATTGCAAAAATCAGAAACTTTCTGTCCAAAAATGATGCAGAAAAATGAATCCATGATTTTGTTACTTCTAGGTTAGACTACTGCAATGCTCTACTTTCCGGCTACCCGGATAAAGCACTAAATAAACTTCAGTTAGTGCTAAATACGGCTGCTAGAATCCTGACTAGAACCAAAAAATGTGTTCATATTACTCCAGTGCTAGTCTCCCTACACTGGCTTCTTGTTAAGGCAAGGGCTGATTTCAAGGTTTTACTGCCAACCTACAAAGCATTACATGAGCTTGCTCCTACCTATCTTTCCGATTTGGTCCTGCCGTACATACCTACACGTACGCTACGGTCACAAGACGCAGGCCTCCTAATTGTCCCTCGAATTTCTAAGCAAACTTTCTCAAGCTTTCTCCTATAGAGCTCCATTTTTATGGAATGGTCTGCCTACCCATGTGAGAGACGCAGACTCGGTCTCAACATATAAGTCTTTACTGAAGACTCATCTCTTCAGTGGGTCATATGATTGAGTGTAGTCTGGCCCAGGAGTGTGAAGGTGAACGTAAAGGCTCTGGAGCAACGAACCTCCCTTGCTGTCTCTGCCTGGCCAGTTCCCCTCTCTCCACTGGGATTCTCTGCCTCTAACCCTATTACGGGGGCTGAGTCACTGGCTTACTGGTGCTCATCCATGCTAGGAGGGGTGCGTCACTTGAATGGGTTGAGTGCCCCCCCTTGGGTTGTGCTGTGGCGGAGATCTTTGTGGGCTATACTCGGCCTTGTCCCAGGATGGTAAGTTGGTGGCTGAAGATATCCCTCCAGTGGTGTGGGGGCTGTGCTTTGGCAAAGTTGGTGGGGTTATATCCTTCCTGTTTGGCGCTGTCCGTGGGTATCATCGGATGGGGCCACAGTGTCTCCTGACCCCTCCTGTCTAAGCCTCCAGTATTTATGCTGCAGTAGTTTGTGTCGGGGGGGCTAGGGTCAGTTTGTTATATCTGGAATACTTCTCCTGTCTTATCATGTGTCCTGTGTGAATTTAAGTATGCTCTCTCTAATTCTCTCTTTCTTTCTCTCTCTCAGAGGACCTGAGCTCTAGGACCATGCCTCAGGACTACCTGGCATGATGACTCCTTGCTGTTCCCAGTCCACCTTGCCATGCTGATGCTCCAGTTTCAACTGTTCTGCCTGCGGCTATGGAACCCTGACCTGTTCACCGGACGTGCTACCTGTCCCAGACATGCGGTTTTCAACTCTCTAGAGACAGCAGGAGCGGTAGAGATACTCTTAATGATCAGCTATGAAAAGCCAACTGACATTTACTCCTGAGGTGCTGACTTGCTGCACCCTCAACAACTACTGTGATTATTATTATTTGACCATGCTGGTCATTTATGAACATTTGAAGATCTTGGCCATGTTCTGTTATAATCTCCACCCTGCACAGCCAGAAGAGGACTGGCCATCCCTCATAGCCTGGTTCCTCTCTAGGTTTCTTCCTAGGTTTTGGCCTTTCTAGGGAGTTTTTCCTAGCCACCGTGCTTCTACACATGCATTGCTTGCTGTTTGGGGTTTTAGGCTGGGTTTCTGTACAGCACTTTGAGATATCAGCTGATGTAAGAAGGGCTATATAAATACATTTGATTTGATATAAAGAAGGAATTTATCGAACAAATTTACCATTTGTGATGTTTCTGTGACATTTTGGAGTACCAACAGAAGAAGATCTTCAAAGGTAAGGCATGAATTATATCGTTATTTCTAATTTTTGTGTCGCACCCTGCTGGTTGAAATAGGATGTTCTTGTGTTTGTATGCAGGGTGCTGTCCTCAGATAATCGCATGGTCTGCTTTCGCCGTAAAGCCTTTTTGAAATCTGACACTGTGGCTGGATTAACAAGAAGTTAAGCTGTATTTTGATGTATAACGCTTGTATGTTTAATGAATTCTTATTATGAGTCTTTCCGTTTTTGAATTTGGCGCGCTGCAATTTCACTGGATGTTGTCAAATCAATCCCGTTAAAGGGATTTGAGCGGGAATGGGGGTGAAGGGATCCCTATGAGGTTATTAATATCCATTTGAGCATGGGGAAGTTATTCATTACACTTTGGATGGTGTAATACACCCAGTCCCGACAAAGATACCGCCGTCCTTCCTAACTCAGTTGCTGGAGAGGAAGGAAACCGCTCAGGGATTTCACCATGAGGCCAATGCTGACTTCAAAACAATTATAGAGTTGAATAGCTGTGATCAGGGAAAACTGAGGATATATCAACAACATTATATAATCCACAATACTAACCTACATGACAGAGTGAAAAGAAGGAAGCCTGTACATAAAAAAAATATTACAAAACATTCATCCTGTTTGCAATAAGTAACTAAAGTAAAACTGCAAAGAATGTGGCAAAGAAATTAACTTTAAGTCCTGAATACAAAGCGTAATATTTGGGGCAAATCCAACACAACGGATCACTGAGTACCACTCTATATTTTCAAGCATGGGGGTAGCTGCATCATGTTTTGTGTAATAATTGTCTTCGGCAAGGACTGGGGAGTTTTTCAGGATAAAAAGAAAAGGAATAGAGCTATGCAAAGGTAACATCCTAGAGGAAAATCTGGTTGTCTGCTTTCCAACAGACACTGGGAGACAAATGCACCTTTCAGCAGGACAATAACCTAAAACACAAGGCCAAATATACACTGGATTTGCTTACCAAGACGACATTGAATGCTCCTAGTGACAGTTTTGACTTCAATTTGATTGAAAATATATGGCAAGACTTGAAAATGGCTGTCTGGCAATGATTAACAATCAACGGCTGCTACAATCAACTAAATTAGATATTTCTGTATTTAATTTATTAATTTTGAAAAAATGTCTAAAACATGTTTTCACTTTGTCATCATGGGGTATTGTGTGTAGATTGGTGAGAAATCCATCTTGCATTCAGTCTGTAACACAACAAAATGTGGACTAAGTCAAGGGGTATGAATACTTTCTGAGGGTACTGTACAGAGTGAATCAGAGCGCTTTAACAACACAGGATGAGACCCAGATGCAGACACAGGAAGCAGATGGTTCGAGTCTCAGACATGTAATATATGCAATAGGTAAGCAAATGGTAGGTCCAGGATAGGAAACAGGTAACAAAGGGCTGTGAGACAGAGGTTTAATCCTGGACACATGTAAAGTGGGATATATACGGAGGGTGTGGGGCAACAGAAGACAAACAGCAGTGGGGCTAAGGATTTTAGAGATGGGGATAAAGCTGGGGGAATGTTTACGGGACTCCACCCTGAGGGACAGATCCAGAGTGGAGAGCCACTATGGATCTGCACGAGACGATAGTTGGTAGCCGGGGTCCGGTGGTCCACCTGTCTCCGATACCTGGAGGTGGTCTTAAGAAGTGTGGAGTGAGTTCTCTTCCAGGTACAGCGGCGGACGAACATCTGGGTCTTAAGAAGTGTGGACCGAGCTCTCTTCCAGGTACGCCGACAGCGGCGGACGAACATCTGGGCCGAGGGTATGCTGATTTCTCCCTCTTGCTCAGGGAAGAGCGGAGGCTGGTAGCCCAAGGAACTCTCGAAGGGAGAGAAACCAGTGGCCGAGCAGGGAATGGTGTTGTGGGCTTACTCCAACCACACGAGTTGCTGGCTACAGGTGGTGGTGTTGGCAGAGACAAGGCAACAATGAGTCATCTCCAAGTCCTGATTGGCTCACTCCAACTGTTTAGATTGGGGATGAAACCCGAAGGACAGGCTGGCCGATGACCCAATCAGGGTGCAGAATTCCTTCCAGGACCTGGGCGAGAACTGAGGACCACGATCGGAGACCATGTCAACCGGAAGTCCATGGATCCGGAAGACGTGCTGCACCTTAAGCTGAGCTGTCTCCTTGGCTGAGGGCAACTGAAATGTGTGGCTTTGAAAAACCTATCCCAAACCCTAAGGATGGTGGTATTGCCATCTGACGGGGGAAGACTAGTGACAGAGTCCAGGGATATATGGGACCAGGGGCGGTAAGGAACATGGAGTGGTTGAAGGAGGCCAGCTGGAGTTTGCCACTGAGTCTTGTTCTGTGCGAACACAGTGCAGGCGGCGACAAATGCGGAAACATCAGGAACCATGGTGGGCCACCAAAAACGCTGTCGGATGAAAGCCAGGGTCCGACGGGAGCCGGGATGTCAGGTAAGTTTGGAGGAATGAGCCCATTCCAGGACCGGGGACCGGGCCGAATCAGTAATGAGCATCCGGTTAACTGGGCCCACCCGGGGTAGGAGATGGTAAAATTGAACCGAGTGAATAACAGTGCCCAACGAGCCTGTCTTGAGTTGAGGCGTTTGGCTGTGCGAAGATATTCTAGATTCTTATGATCGGTCCACACTAAGAAGGATGGTTCCTTCCCTTCAAGCCAGTGCCTCCACTCCTCCAGGGCCATCTTGACCGTAAGAAGTTCCCGATAACCAACGTCATAGTTCCTCTCAGCGGAATTAAGACGATGGGACACGAAAGTGCAGGGATGCAACTTTTGGTCCTGGGCAGAATGCTGGGACAGAACAGCCCCCACTCCAACGTCTGAGGCGTCGACCTCCACCCCAACTGACGGGACGGGTTCCACTGGATTAGGATGGGGGCAGTGGTGAAACAATGCTTAAGATCCAAAAACGCCCGGTCAGCAGCTGACGTAAACGGAACCTTGGGGGAGGTGAGTGCAGAGAGGGGGGAAGCCAGGGTGCTGGTAGCCCTGAATAAAGCGGCGGTAGAAATGTGCAAATCCCAGGAAAGGTTGAGCTGAAAAATGAGCTGTTAATCAAAAAAGAGAACAGACCAAATGGACAGTTTTCATCAAGCCAGCTTCTTTCTATAGTTCTACCCGTTCCAAGGTTAGGACTGTAACCACCAGAGGACTTGAAAATGAGCTGGAACTGAGAAAATCCCGAAAACTAAAGGTATTTTGGTTTCAGTGCATTTTCTTAAAAAATAATATACACTGCTCAAAAAAATAAAGGGAACACTAAAATAACACATCCTAGATCTGAATGAATGAAATATTCTTATTAAATACTTTTTTCTTTACATAGTTTAATGCGCTGACGACAAAATCACACAAAAATGATCAATGGAAATCAAATTTATCAACCCATGGAGGTCTGGATTTGGAGTCACACTCAAAATTAAAGTGGAAAACCACACTACAGGCTGATCCAACTTTGATGTTATGTCCTTAAAACAAGTCAAAATGAGGCTCAGTAGTGTGTGTGGCCTCCACGTGACTGTATGACCTCCCTACAACGCCTGGGCATGCTCCTGATGAGGTGGCGGATGGTCTCCTGGGGGATCTCCTCCCAGACCTGGACTAAAGCATCCGCCAACTCCTGGACAGTCTGTGGTGCAACGTGGCGTTGGTGGATGAAGCGAGACATGATGTCCCAGATGTGCTCAATTGGATTCAGGTCTGGGGAACGGGCGGGCCAGTCCATAGCATCAATGCCTTCCTCTTGCAGGAACTGCTGACACACTCCAGCCACATGAGGTCTAGCATTGTCTTGCATTAGGAGGAACCCAGGGCCAACCGCACCAGCATATGGTCTCACAAGGGGTCTGAGGATCTCATCTCGGTACCTAATGGCAGTCAGGCTACCTCTGGCGAGCACATGGAGGGCTGTGCGGCCCCCCAAAGAAATGCCACCCCACACCATGACTGACCCACCGCCAAACCGGTCATGCTGGAGGATGTTGCAGGCAGCAGAACGTTCTCCACGGCGTCTCCAGGCTCTGTCACGTCTGTCACGTGCTCAGTGTGAACCTGCTTTCATCTGTGAAGAGCACAGGGCGCCAGTGGCGAATTTGCCAATCTTGGTGTTCTCTGGCAAATGCCAAACGTCCTGCACGGTGTTGGGCTGTAAGCACAACCCCCACCTGTGGACGTCGGGCCCTCATACCACCCTCATGGAGTCTGTTTCTGACCGTTTGAGCAGACACATGCACATTTGTGGCCTGCTGGAGGTCATTTTGCAGGGCTCTGGCAGTGTTCCTCCTGCTCCTCCTTGCACAAAGGTGGAGGTAGCGGTCCTGCTGCTGGGTTGTTGCCCTCCTACGGCCTCCTCCATGTCTCCTGATGTACTGGCCTGTCTCCTGGTAGCGCCTCCATGCTCTGGACACTACGCTGACAGACACAGCAAACCTTCTTGCCACAGCTGGCATTGATGTGCCATCCTGGACTACCTGAGCCACTTGTGTGGGTTGTAGACTCCGTCTCATGCTACCACTAGAGTGAAAGCACCGCCAGCATTCAAAAGTGACCAAAACATCAGCCAGGAAGCATAGGAACTGAGAAGTGGTCTGTGGTCACCACCTGCAGAAACACTCCTTTATTGGGGGTGTCTTGCTAATTGCCTATAATTTCCACCTTTTGTCTATTCCATTTGCATAACAGTATGTGAAATGTATTGTCAATCAGTGTTGCTTCCTAAGTGGACAGTTTGATTTCACAGAAGTGTGATTGACTTGGAGTTACATTGTGTTGTTTAAGTGTTCCCTTTATTTTTTTGAGCAGTGTATATAGCCTATCAATGTGTAGGCACACTGTGTAATAAAATCGATAATTATGCACTAAAAACGTGAATGTGTTTTTGCAGAGCATACAACCATGCCGACAACCATCCGCGGAGATCAGTTGACAACGGGCCGCACCCGAAAAAACGCATGGTTCCCAAGAAAGCGGTTAATTTTGCTAGATTCTTAAAATGTGTTTCTGTACGCAACCTTTGTGTGTTGGAGTTACTTTTAATTCTTAATTGATCTACCGTTTCTACCATAGGCCACTGTAATCGATGGGGGCTCAGGGCGGTACCATTCTGCTCATCTGATGAAGGTGCACATGGATCAGATTCAAACTTTGAAGACCGAGATCGAGTCATTGAAGGCAGACCAGCAGAAAGAGAAGCATTCTCTGCGGGCAGACATATGGGTGACAGCTGATGCATTGGTCCAGAGCTAAGCAGTACTTGCAGAGATTCAGGCGTAGAATGACACATTGAAGAGGGCAAGGTATAAGATTCACAATCCATGCCAGGCACACCTGTGAACTCCACCTCTGACAGGCAGAGTGAACATACGTGGCGGGTTCGTCAGGTCGTCGGTTCACCCTGACATTTCCATTCCTCTTCTGACAACAGAACTTGACAAACTGCTCACCAGGCACAGCAAGGGCAGTCCGGACCTTTATGCTGTTCTGCTATTCCAAAGATGTGTAACCAAAGAGAGATACCACGAGCGGACACAGAATACCAACTGGGATGGATCCCGATATCACGTTTCAGGTATGACCCAGATGCTGACAGTGTCGAAAAAGCAAACTTTTATTTTGAATACAGGGGCAGGCAAACGACAGGTCAAAGGCAGGCAGGGGTGAGTAATCCAAAGACAGTCCAAAGGGTCCAGAACGGCAGGCAGTCTCAGGGTCAGGGCAGGCAGGGGTCAATAATCCAGTGAGGTGGGGCAAGGTATAGAACGGCAAGCAGGCTCATGGTCAGGGCAGCCAGAATGGTCAAAACCGGGAAGGACTAGGAAACAGGAGCAAGAAACAGACAGGAGCAGGGGAACAAACGCTGGTAGGTTTCACAAACAAAACGAACTGGCAACAGACAAACAGAGAATACAGTGTAGAAATACACAGAGGATAATGGGGAAGATGGGCGACACCTGGAGGGGGCGGAGACAAGCACAAAGGGAGGTGAAACAGATCAGGGTGTGACACCCGAGGCAAATGTGGCTTACCAGTGAAACTCTGGGTGTTCATCATTAATACTGTGTCTCAGAAGTTTCTGTCCATGACTGATGCAACCCGAAAAAGCATTGAAGACAGAACTTCTTATGGCTGCAGTCCCGATATTGGGACCAATATGACAACAGCCAGTCCAAGTGCAGGGCGCCAAATTCAAAAACCAGAAATCTCATAATTAAAATTCCTCAAATATACATGTGTCTTATATCATTTTAAAGGTAATCTTGTTGTTAATCCCACCAAAGTGTCCGATTTCAAATAGGCTTTTCAGCGAAAGCACTACAAACGATTATGTTAGGTCACCACAAAACCAAAAATAATCACAGCCATTTTTCCCAGCTAAATACAGCTTCACAAAAACCAGAATAGAGATAAAATGAATCACTAACCTTCAATTATTTTCATCAGATGACATTCATAGGACTTCATGTTACACAATACATGCATGTTTTGTTTGATTAAATTCATATTTATATAAAAAAATCTGAGTTTACATTGAGGCTACAAGATTCACTAAATGCAAAAACATCAAGTGACTTTGCATAGCCCATCGTTTCAACATGAATACTCATCATAATTATAGATGATAATACAAGTTATACACATTGAATTATAGATATACCTCTCCTTAATGCAACCGCTATGTCAGATTTAAAAAAAACTTGACGGAAAAATAATTGCACGCTAAAATCTGAGACGGCGCTCAAAGTAGCATACCACAGCTGCAAAGATAGCGTCACTATAAACAATAAAATACATGATAAATATTCCATTACCTTTGTTGATTAGGATCAGAAAGCACACCAGGAATCCCAGGTCCACAATAAATGTTTGTTTTGTTCGAGAAAATCCGTTATTTATGTCCAAATACCTTCTTTTGTTAGCGCGTCTAGTTTACATATCCAAACGCTAATTCTGTTCAGCGTTATATCGGACAAAAACTTAAAAATGTGGTATTACCGGTCGAAGAAACATTTCAAACTAAGTACTGAATCAATCATTAGGATTTTTTTAACATATAGCTTCAATAAAGTTCCAACCGGAGTATTCCTTCTTGTCTGTGTGAGCAATGGAACTCAGTGTCGTGCATGGAGAAAAGGCATGAGCAGGGCATGGCTGCTTGATGGACACCTGACTGATTCTGCTCTCATTCTCTCCCACAACATCATAGAAGTCTCATTGGAATTTCTATTGATTGCTGACATCTAGTGGAACCCCTAGGCAGTGCAACATCATTCATAACACAATTATATTTCTTAAGGGACTCTGGTGAATACAGACAAGCTCAGATTTCTGACTTCCTGTTTTGATTTCAACTCAGGATTTTGCCTGCCAATATGAGTTCTGTTAATCTCACAGACATAATTCAAACAGTTTTAGAAACTTTGGAGTGTTTTCTATCCAATACTAATAATAATATGCAAATATTAGGAACTATGACTGAGGAGCAGGCCGTTTGAAATGGGCACCTTTCATCCAAGCCACACAATACTGCCCCTGCAGCCATAAGAAGTTTTAATGAGTACTTGAGGTCACTGAGAAAGTCTGGACATGGCCTGCTCTCCATTATGTAAGGAATTAGTCAGTTTACCATGTTTACTACGTACTGTAGGCTATGTTTACTTGTCAGAGTGCACAGTAGCCTAATTAACATATGCAGGCGGCTTCTATCTTCATTAATAGGATTTGAAGCAATAGCCCTTCCGTATGTGGTCAACTATTTCAGCACCGTTTGACACTGCTCTGAGACCAGCATAGGGACTGGTCTTGATAAATCAATGAGATGTATCACTTAGCTAAATAATTGGGAAGAGATTTTCGATGTACTGATTCCATGGCACATGGTTTATGAATTGACACGCAATTTTCCGTTCCTCCTGAAAGCCCTAATCTGCTCACTTAAATGAATAGAGATACTGGTCATGGTGCTACATACAGTATGTTGTTACAGCATGATCAAAGTGATGATGGACTATTATCAGGACAATAGACTCTTCAACCTTTACCAAAGGATAGCTCGGCTAGGTGTAAACATTTTTTGGCCCAATTTACAATGTATTAAGTACTCTAAAGTTTCACATTTCTAACTCCAAACCTCATGCAACCTGCAAAAATGTCAGATGAACAACTACTGTACAGTATTTCTTCATCAACATCTTTATGCTTTCTTTAATAAAATAATGATAAAAATACTCTTTCAAAATTAATGGAAGAGGCAAGTGGAAGGGGAAAAAAGGGCTATTGAAATGTTGTGGTCCCAAAAACACCTCTCTAAAATAGAGTCCTGCATATCTCTTGATGATGTCATTGAATGTCTCGCCAGCTTTGTTTGGCAGTTCTTTGTTTGGCACACAAATCATTGGGTCGAAACTACAGCACAGTACAAAACAAGAGAACACACATGGTTAATGTTCTGGGGGAAAATATATATATATATATTGGTCATGGCTCCTGAGTGGCGCAGCGGTTTAAGACACTGCATCTCAGTGCAAGAGGCATCACTAGAGTCCCTGGTTTGAATCCAGGCTGTATCACATCCGGCCGTGATTGGGACTCCCAGAGGGCGGCGCACAGTTGGCCCAGCGTCATCTGTGTTTGGCCGGCGTAGGCTGTCATTGTAAATAAGAGTTGTTCTTTAACTGACCTGCCTAGTTAAATAAAGGTTTAAAAAAATACACTACCGTTCAAAAGTTTGGGGTCACTTAGAAATGTCCTTGTTTTCCATGAAAACATATATGAAATGAGTTGCAAAATGAATAGGAAATATAGTCAAGACGTTGACAAGGTTATAAATAATGATTTTTAATTTAAATAATAATTGTGTCCTTCAAACTTTGCTTTCGTCAAAGAATCCTCCATTTGCAGCAATTACAGCCTTGCAGACCTTTGGCATTCTAGTTGTCAATTTGTTAAAGTAATCTGAACAGATTTCACCCCATGCTTCCTGAAGCACCTCCCACAAGTTGGATTGGCTTGACGGGCACTTCTTATGTACTATAAGGTCAAGCTGCTCCCACAACAGCTCAATAGGGTTGACATCCGGTGACTGTGCCGGCCACTCCATTATAGACATAATACCAGCTGACTGCTTCTTCCCTAAATAGTTATTTGCATAGTTTGGAGCTGTGCTTTGGGTCATTGTCCTGTTGTAGGAGGAAATTGGCTCCAATTCAGTGCCGTCCACAGGGTATGGTATGGCCTTGCAAAATGGAGTGATAGCCTTCCTTTTTCAAGATCCCTTTTACCCTGTACAAATCTCCCACTTTACCACCATCAAAGCACCCCCAGACCATCACATTGCCTCCACCATGCTTGACAGATGGCGTCAAACACTCCTCCAGCATCTTTTCATTTTTTCTGCATCTCACGAATGTTCTTCTTTGTCCATAACATTTTTTTTCCAATCTTCCTCTGTCCAGTGTCTGTGTTATTTTGCCCATCTTAATATTTTATTTTTATTGGCAAGTCTGAGATATGGCTTTCTCTTTGCAACTCTGTCTAGAAGGTCAGCATCCCGGAGTCACCTCTTCATTGTTGACGTTAAGACTGGTGTTTTGAGGCTGCCAGTTGAGGACTTGTGAGGTGTCTGTTTCTCAAACAAGACACTCTAATGTACTTGTCCTCTTGCTCAGTTGTGCACCGGGGCCTCCCACTCCTCTTTCTATTCTGGTTAGAGACAGTTTGCGCTGTTCTGTGAAGGGAGTAGTACACAGCGCTGTACTAGAGCTTCAGTTTCTTGGCAATTTCTCGCATGGAATAGCCTTAATTTCTCAGAACAAGAATAGACTGACGAGTTTCAGAAGAAAGTCTTTGTTTTTGGACATTTTGAGCCTGTAATCGAACCCACAAATGCTGATGCTCCAGATACTCAACTAGTCAAAAGAAGGCCAATTTTATTGCTGCTTTAATCTGCACAACAGTTTTCAGCAGTGCTAACATAATTGCAAAAGAGTTGTTTAATGATCAATTAGCCTTTTAAAATGATAAACTTAGATTAGCTAACACAACGTGCCATTGGAACATAGGAGTGATGGTTGCTGATAATGGACCTCTGTACGCCTATGTAGATATTCCATAAAAAATCTGCCATTTCCAGATACAATAGTCATTTACAACATTAACCATGTACTCACTGTAATTCTGGTCAATTTGATGTAAAAAAAATAAGCTTTTCTTTCAAAAACAAGAAAATGTCTATGTGACCCCAAACTTTGTAACAGTAGTGTGTATATATATATATATTTGTCTTACAGAGCTTTTCCATAAGTCCACTCAAGTTTTTTCAACTGTCTTCTGACTGTGATTAGAGCGATACTGATGTTGTGCTGGGATGCCAGCAGATTCCAGACTACATTTGTCGATCGCCCATCACCTTCAACCATCAGTGAGTCGATGGCTTGAATAGTCTCGCTGAAATGGAATGCAAAGTAAAAATGTACAGCATACAGTAAAGACCAGCAGTCGATTTATTTAAGCATTATTTTTAGCAATTTTAGGCCTACTTTACAGTATTGTAGCCTACTGTACCTGTTCATTTTCCTGGGCTTTCGCGTTCGGCGTAACACAGGCGAATAGCACTGTCCGTGACCATAATCCCCAAGTCTAACAGTATTTTACCGACATGTTTACTTATTCAAGGCTCCTTTCTCTTCTCTGTGCTGGAGTTCTTTTAAGAATGCTTACTGGAACACCCAAAGTCATCCAGTTGTTATAATAGGATTTGAAGCAATAGTCAACTATTTCAGCAACGCTTCGCGCTGCTCTGAGACAAGCATGGGGACTGGTGTTGATAAATCAATGAGATTTATTTATTTTCACTGAATCTCCGTTTGGCTATTGGTTAGTCTCCAATTAGGGTGTGGAAACGGTCACGTTGTACTGTACAGCAACATATTTTCTTAACGGAAACCCTGAGGGTTTTGTTTTTCTTGGAAAATAAACACCATAATATTAATCTACATTTCTTCAAATCAATCCCATATACTATGTTCTTACAAAAAAGGTTTTAAATGATCTAGTACAGCAAATAGTAAAAGGAGACAAATGCTGCTCAAATATGCCCTCTGGTGGTCAAACTAGCACTAACTACCATTAATGGCAACAATGGCTGACACTTCAATAACTTCCCATAGAATTCTGCGGCAGCCCACAAGGTGTTCTGCAGTATGACGCAACTTTTAACGGAAGAACCACTGTATCAACAGAGGGGCAGTGAGACACATGCAGAAAACACCCTATGAAAGTCCTGCCCACTTCCTGGTGCAAGTCTTGTACTGTTTTTGAATAGGTGTCAAGCTAATGAAACATGAAATTCATGAAAATGGTGTCATTTCAAATACAGTATATGGAAAATGATATTCGTATTTGTGGATTCATTTAACTTTACCCAATGCCTTTCATGAAGGCTTCGATTCCGTAAAAAATTATATGCAATCGAAAACCTTCAAGAAAGACATCAGGTAGATGTAAATTTATCAAAGAAAAATACATTATAATTTTACATATATTTTAAATGACCATGTTTTTATGAATTTGATTATATCAATTGGAAATTTGCACCAGGAAGTAAGCGGGACTTTCATGGGGTGTAGGAGGAATGAAACTCAGACCCTTTCCTCGCTCCTTGTTATTATATCCTTCACACAGATTTTTAAAAAAAAGGACTGGATCGGTAATAAGAGCCATTTTGAGAGAGTTAGGAAGAGTGGGATGTAGGATGATAGAAGGACAGATGAATAAATAGGTGGTGTTTTTTGGTATTGTAGAAGTATTTGGTTGCATTATTGGCAATGGATGTCAATTATTACACTACATTATGTATGTGTAGGACATTAAGGGTTGTGATTATTTGCAAACACATACATTTTAGTTCCTCTCACTATTTGTTACATTTTTGGTTTCAATTCATTCTATCAATGTACGCAATACCAATAGTAATACATTATTTTCAGCACGTTTCACACATTTAGCTGAAAGCAGTAACATTGTATGTGTGAACGTAATCCCACATCTGTAATCCCACATCTCATGATTGTAGTAGTGAAAAGTACCCTATAACTGTTTGACTTTTTACTTAAAAGAGAAACAGCGAGAGAGAGAGAGAGAGAGAGAGAGAGAGGAACAACACGGGAGACTTTGGACTCTGATGATTATCAACCATTAACTAGAGCCATGAATCTATAAAGTCATAAAAACTCACAGCCCATAAACACACACATTCACCGTCTGCCTACAGCAGATTTCTACCGCGAAACTAGTTTGAGAGGCCGGTTGCGTCTCAAAGGGCACCTTATTCCCTACATAGTGCACGTTTGACCAGGGAGCCATGGGGGGACACAGACAGGAGGGTGGGATGTGTGGATGAAAGTGTCCTAAATCCCCTCCTCCCTGTTACCTAAGTGCAATCACATGAGTGATGAACGAAAGTATGAGCTGTTGCTGTAAGGCAGCATTTTTCTGGTCTCCGGGAATGAATCATATCTGTGTCTCATTCAAACTGTGTAAAGAATGAAGGGGGAAATAGACAAGTAAGTTTGTTAGTTCTGAGACACCTGATTTGTAATACAATATAAATAGATTCTAGGTATGTACGCATTATAGGAGCGGCTTCGTGCACACCAATTAAATCTAATCCTAGACCAATCCAAACATTGAATCACTGGCCACTTTAATAATGGAACACTAGTCACTTTAATAATGTTTACATACAGCTTTACTCATATGTATATACTGTATTCTAGTCAATGCCACTCCAACATTGCTCATCCTAATATTTATATATTTATTAATTCCATTATTTTAGATGTGTTAGATACTACTGCACTGTTGGAACTAGGAACACAAGCATTTCACTACACCCAGAATAACTTTTTTATAACCGTTATTTTACCAGGTAAATTGACTG